>NW_023494786.1:33744787-34100454 GCF_904425465.1 Colossoma macropomum
ATATATATATATATATATATATATATAGTCTGTACAACAAACTGTAACCATAATAGAACCAGCCTTTACTAAAGAACCCTTGAAGAACCACTTTTTTAAGAGTGTGCTCATATGCAAATATATGTAAATATTTTTTTGAAAATGTGTGTCAAGTTTGTAATATATTTACACTCACCAAGCACTTTACCACACTTTTAAAAAGATGGTTCTTCGAGGGTTTTTTAGTAAAGGCAATGGTTCTATTTAGAACCATGAATTCTATATAAAACCTTCTATATAAAAATTTCATGCTTCAATGGTTCTCTGTATGGTGAAATCGTTCTTCAGACTGATGGAGAATGTGGTGTATATGGTTCTATAGAGCAACTAAAAGCATTCTTCTATTGTTACGATGTCAAGCTTGAACAAAAGAAGAACCTTTTTGGTGCTATACAGAACCCTTTCCAAAAACCTCTTACATAGAACCATTTACATCACATTCTCCATCAATATGAAGAATCATTTCACCATGCAAAGAACCCTTTAAGCATGAAATGGTTTTATATAGAATTCATTTAATATAGAATTCATTTCATGTAAATGGTTCCTTTGGTGTTCATGGTTCTATATAGAACCAGTCTTTACTAAAGAACCCTTGAAGAACCATCCTTTTAAGAGTGCCCAATATGCAAATTTATTTAAATATATTTTTGAAAATGCCCTTTACCACACTTAAAAAAAAGATGGTTCTCCAAGGGTTCTTCAGAAAGGCAGTTTAGAACCATTGCCTTTCTAGAACATGCCTAAAGGGTTCTTTACATGGGGAAATGGTTCTTTAGACTGAAGGAGAATGTGTTGTAAATGACTATTTAGCACCAGAAGGGGTTCTGCTATTGTTATGATGTCAACCTTGAAACAATACTAGAACCCTTTTTGGTAATGTACAGAACCCTTCTTAAAAAGGTCCTACATAGAACCATCTACAGCACGTTTTTCATCAATCTGAAGAACAGTTTCACCATGCAAAGAACACTTTAAGCATGCAAATGGTTCTTGGGGTGTTCACTGTTCTAGATAGGACCATCTTTACTAAAGAACCCTTAAAAGAACCATCGTTAAGAATGTAGTATGTAAACTACAGAAATCATTGTTTTTGTGATGTCATACTAGTGTGTATCCACCTACTCAGCACCCGCAATTTAGCCCCTCCCATTTACTGAAGACACAAAAGGACTGTTTCAAGCATGGATGGCGTTTTGAATGAGGCAGCCAATCAGAGCAGAGCTCATTTACATATGTTGCTGTTCAGGCACAGTAACAAAAACATCTAAGAGACAGAGAGGGAGGTTTTAGAGAAGAAAAAGGTCCTGAATGACTGTTTCAGGTACGTAAAATCACTCAAACGTTAGAAGAAAATGTAGGATAGAGGCTCTTTAACACTGTTTACACTGTTTATTAAACTTTTTTTAAATTTAATTTGGTTTTCCATCATACGGGCCCTTTAAAATCCAAGTAAACAGCAGGAAACATCTCCTGGATCAGACATAAGTCTGACTCAACACCCAGGAACCCAAAGCTCAGGCTTACTATCCCATAATTACCCCTCAGACAGCAAACAGAGGTGATACATTCAGCATAATTAGTGTGTTTTTAATCAGGGAGCGGGACGCATGTGTAAATAAGTAAACAGAGGCTGTTGTACGTGGTGTAAAATGGATTCGGAGTGTAATGGAGGTGTTATTCTCTCAGTACCTGCTGCTGCGGAACAGCCGCCTCTGGCTGGATCGCGCCGGAGCTCTAGCCGGGAAGCAGAGGCTCAATCAATAACCAATCTGTGGAAGTTTTATTCTGTGACAACACTCTTAATTAAGAGCCACAGCGGGCGAGTCCGCCAGGAGCTCTGCGGGGAACTCGGGGGAACCCGAGGCCGGAGGAAGAGAGAGAAATGAGTAAGTTCACGCATGCCCGAGTCCGGCCAGCAGGATCAATGGCGTCTGGAGGCATCTAGAACGTCAAAGAGTTCCACCTGTGTGAGTTTCCACCACAGCGAACATCCATCACTCTGACAATCAATACGTACGGCTTTGTGTCTGGATTCGTCCGTCCGTGTTTGTAAAGACTGGAATGATCTGCCTACATTAATACAAACATATCACTGTCGTCGGAACAAAACCTCGTATCTCCAAAATGGGAACTTTACAGGAGAAGGAAAAAACAAACTTTACTTTTAATGTAAGTCAATGGAACCGGACGTCTTTCCCAAGTCATTCTGGGTCATTTCTTTTGGTCCATTCATCATGAAATTTACACACAATGTAAAGAGCAACAGGCATTTTCAAATTAAGTCAAAAACTGAAAAACAACAAAAATGAAGATACGAGGTTTTCTTCTGACAGTATGTATAAACGCATATCTGAAGGCTGCCCACGTAAGGCCTTCATAACACACGCATATGTGGAAATCAACTTCTTTAAAGGGCTACTATCATGGAAAAACTACATTTTTCCTCACTATTTGATGTAGCATGTAAACACTTAACGTTTCAAAACATACCATTTACCCCTCAGTCCATATAGTACAAACACAGGGTGTCCCGAAAAAATTGACATCATTTGAGATGTGAGTATCTGAGTAACTACATGTCCTGGCAAACGAAATTAAATAGGCTTCATGTTGAACAATACAAGATTTATTTATCAAAACTCGAACAAGAAATTCAGAGGGATGTAGATTTTATAACAGCTTCACAAATGTAATATCTTCCGATACTGGTGGTCGTCCAGACCCCTTTGTCCTGCACAGACAGCCTTCCTCTTTGAATTGTTTGTGCCGTGTCCAAATCTGCTTTCCAGTTGGTGCATTTTTATTGAATTTTCTCGAAAATGCTGCTGCACTCTCGTTTGACTGTGTTCGAGCAGATTCTAACACACACAATGCCTTTTCATTTCTACTGAACGCCGTTCTTCAACCTGAAAATAAACATTAAAAATTAAACTTGATTAGTTTTTACACACTTTTTAAAATGTGAGATCATTTGAGGGAGAATTGGCTGTTATTAGACTACGAAATGATGTCAGTTTTTTTGGGACACCCTGTATATGTACATGAAAAAACAGCCCAATTTGAATTCACACTTTTCATGACGTCACATAAAACAACACATTTTCATACAACTTACAGCACCGCCCTATAGCCCCACCCACTCACACTAAAACTATAAGGAGTGCTTTAGCCCAAACTGCTTTTTTAAAGAAGCACAACACAGGGCAGCCAATCAGACGACAGCTCATTTACATATCAGTCTTAAAGGCACAGTAACAAAATCAGCCTGTTTACTTCTAAGGGATACAGAGAGATTGGAAAATGATCACATAAGAATTAACTATGACTGTTTTTGGTACAAAAACATACACATATGTTAAGGTGAACCTTACAGGGAAAAAAATTAAATACTGTAGGATATGGGCCCTTTAAAAAACAATAACAGAGTATTTATGAACAGTATTCACAAGTTGTTTCTCTTAATAAACATAAACATACTTGTTCTCTGTCCTTATATATGTTAGCTGGATTTTTAAATCCATGCAGTTCAGTGAGCTCAGTTTAATGAATGTGTTATAAATGGTATCCACTGTACTTTGAGGGCATCAAAACCGTCCACAGAGCTGAAATCCATGACTCATACTAGTGTTTACAGTTTACAGTGCAGATTAATCACCACCTACATAACACTACACTAATAATGCTGTAATGTTACATCAGTTAAACGGGAACTCCATCTAAGATTAAAAAATTCAGCATAATTAACTGGTTAAGATGTAAACAGAGTCATTCAGAGTGGTTTGGTGTGAAACGCTCTGTTCTAGATAAACTTACTGAGTCAGAACTGTTCACAGTGGTGGTGATAGGAACCAGATGTCCACCTCTAAAAGCTCCCTCACAGAAAGTTACTACATGAAATGGTTATGAATTCACTGCCTGATGACTGAGACACTGTTTTATGATAGTTTGGAGAACTCAAACTCCATTCATGGTGGAGGGATACATGCAGGGCGCTGTGAGGCAAAATAGTCCCCAAAGAAAACTTATTATTTCAGATTTTCCACTATTTTCCATCATCAACATTCCATATAAACTCAGAAGACTCGTGTAGGTTCACTGGTGGTTTTGGATAGTGTGTAGTGTGTTGTAGTCATGGCGATAAGGCTGAAAGATTAATCTTTTTTTATTGAAATTGCCTTTTAAAAAGAGTGCAATTTTCAAATGTCATGGGCTGCAATTTTTATTATGGACTATATTATTAATAACACTGTTTTAGCAAGTTTTAATTTGGGAAATGTAACCTAATAACATGGAGACTGTGAACTGCCTGTAGATGAATTAGACCAATCAGAAGCATCCAGACACCCATGTGCTGTGACATCACAACCACAACCACAACTAACATAGTCAAATACATGTTCAGCGTTCAGAATGGATATTCTGGTCTTCATGGAGAAAAAAAAAAGTTATTAAAAAAATACTAGCAACAATTTATAAAAAAAATTCTACCCACCCGTCCCGGCCACGGACGGCTTCACCAGGGAGCAAATTCGTGACCAACGCTTGGATGGCTGCGCCACTCAGGAGACCCCAACTTGACTGTATGTTAAACACACAGGGTTGGGGCCAAAATAAGACTGAAAATTGAATTACAATTGAAAATTATAACCTGAAATTATGGAATATTCAGGTTACACTGTTTTGAAATTCCACAGTAAGCAGGTGAACTGGTAACAGGTGAGGGTATCATGATCTGGTATAAGAGGAGCATCAACCAAAGCCAAGCAATGATGGGTCACGGCTCACCACTTTGTGCCAAACTTCATGAGAGAATCGTCAAACAGTTCAAAAAGAACATTCCTCAATGCAAGACTGCACAGAATATACGTCTTTCACCATCTACCGAACTTAATACTGTCAAAAGATTCAGGAAATCTGGAGAAATCTCAGCCTGTGTAGGTCAAGGCCAGGAACCACTGTTGAATGTGTGAGAACCTCAAGCCCTCAAGTGGCATGTGTTAAATACAGCAACGTGCTCGGGAGTACCTCAGAACACTCCCTTAGCACAGTCGCCCAACACAGTCGCCCAACACAGTCACCTAACACAGTCACCTAACACAGTCGCCCAACACAGTCACATAACACAGTCACATAACACAGTCACCTAACACAGTCACCCAACACAGTCACCTAACACAGTCACCTAACACAGTCGCCCAACACAGTCGCCCAACACAGTCACCTAACACAGTCTGCCACTGCATCAAGAAATGTAACTTAAACTCGGTTATGCAAGGAGAAAGCCATACACCAATTCTAGGCAGAAACGCCGCCAAGTTCTCTGGGCCTGAGCTCATCTCGGTGGATGCTCCTTTTATACCTGATCATGATACCCTCACCTGTTACTAAGGTGGTCCGAAAGACAGTGGAAATGTGTGCTGTGGTCTGATGAACCCACATTTTGGTTTGTTTTTGGGGAAAACAGATGTTGAGTTCTTCTTCCCAAAGACTAAGGCCACGTTCTCACAGCAGGTAAAAGTGGCCCAAATCTGATTTTCTCACCAAATCTATTCTTTTTTGTTTGGCTGTTCACATAATCTTTTAAATTGGATCTGTATGCAACATCAGTCTGAACACATCAGCTCCTAAACTGACCCACACGCGCAGCTTCACGCTGCTTCACATGGCTCGTCCAGAGGTAAACAATCATGACGGCCAGCGAACGCCTGTCGCTCCCGGAGCTTTCAGTTTTCATCTTCATGTTCGAGTTCGGAGTAAAAAGGGCTCGTTATTCGGCCACGGCCACTTCTTTGGTTCGTGTCCTCGTATTCTTTAAACCGTTCTCTGATGCTGCAGCCTCTGTCTCCTCCGGCCGCGTTCGGCCGTTTCGTTCGAAACCTCTTCAAACACGGAGCGGCTTGATGAGTCTCTTCTAATGTTTTAGTACAGAAACATCAGACTAAATGTTTATGAGCAGAGCAGCAGAGCGAAACGATGACAATTGTCGAGTTGGACTGACGTAAAAGTCGCATGAACTCCGATCTGGCTGTTCAGACTGAGTCGCACTGCCGCAGATCGGATACGTATCGGATTTCAGTACCACATGTGAAAGCGTCTCAAATCGGAATTGAAAATGTCTGATTCCGTGTGTTTTTCTGTTCACACTGACACACAGACACACATCTGTGTCACACATGAGGAAAAAGATCGGATTTGGGCCTCTTTTACCTGCTGTGTGAACGTAGCCTAAAGGAACTATGCAGACTTTTATTAGCAAAAGGTGCAAAAGCCAACATCTGCCATGGTTTGCGGGACCATCAGTGCCCACAGCAGGGGTGACTTGCACATGTGTGAAGACACCATTGTCACGGAAGCATTTATTGAGATTTTAGGGAGACACATGCTGCCATCAAGACGACGTCTTTTCCCGGGAAGTCCATTGTTATTTCAGTAAGACAGAGCCAGGCCTCATTCTGCAGGTGCTACAACAGCGTGGCTTCATAGACACGGAGTGCTTGTGCTTGACCGGCCTGCCTGCAGTCCAGATCTGTCTCCTAAAATGCATGGCGCATCATGAAGAGGAGAATCAGACAATGATGACCACTGACTGTTATGCAGCTGAAGTCCTGTGTAAAGCAAGAATGGACAAAAATTCCACTTGCAAAACTGCAACAATTAGCGTCCTCAGTTCCCAAATGATTAGAAAGTGTAATTAAAAGGGAAGGTGATGTAACACAGAGGTAAACAGGCCTCTGGCCTAACGGTTTGATTGTGTTACAGGCGTGAAATTCTAAATTTATTTATATTTACAGAATATAATTAAGTTGGTCAGTGAAAACATTGGAAATCCTTTTTTTCTGCATTTTCAATTAGGTTGAAAAATGTACAGTATTCCTTAAATAAATACATTTTTAACCAGATTGTGTGAGAATGTTCTCAAACTGCCCAAACACACCGACTTGTGGACCAGCGGATTAACACAGCGCACAGCGAGCGATTCACAGCACGGAAAATGTTCAAACTACTTAAAGATATATGTGCAAGGTTCTCCAGGGAGGAACATGGCATGTGCTTCAGGCAATCAAGGAAGAACCCACTTCAAACAGGAAACAGAGCTGCATATATTCTCCCAAGAATTGGCCCATCTCTCTAAAAATCAAGATTTAGCCCAAAAAAAACATTTAAAAAGCAAAATAAAATGAATAAAATGCCCACACTGCTCTCTAAACACACAGAGAGGAAAACACAGACGTTTACGTACCAGTGTGTGCCCCCCGGCTAAAAGCTAAGCTAAAGCACCAGCTATTTTTACACACCCAGCTTCGCTTTCATGTCCTGGGATACCTGTGCACCATGTGTCTGTCTTCCAGCACATGCTTTATTCCAGTCATGTCAGAAGATATCGGCTTCTGCCCCCGGAGGATTTACAGCTGCAGAGCTGAAAAACATTCGCACCATACAGTGAAAACATCCCAGCGCCAAAGCAAACGGAAGGTTCTGGAGGACTGCATCCTCCTACATGCAGGGTTTTAATATTTAAATTCAATATTCATATTTAATCCTCCTAAATAAAGAATATATCCACCGCTCACATCTTCAGCTGTACGTATATCGTAAAAGTGTGTTTAGCGTTCGAATTATAACCACGTAAATGTGTGTTCAGATTATCACTGCGTAAACGTTTAGCTTTCAGATTTGACCTGCATGAACCTATCATTAATGTTCAGGTTATAACAAAGTAAATGTGTTCAGAATTCAGATTATAACTGTGTAAACTTTTGTTTGCTGTTTGGATTATAACTCCATAAATGTGTGTTTATTGTTCAGATTATAATGTTTAGCATTCAGATTATAACTGTAAATTATGGTGTCTAACGTTCAGATTATAACTTTGTAAACGTGTTTGGATTACAACTACGTAAACATGTGTTTAACATTCAGATAATAACTTCATAAAAGCACGATTACTGCTTGGATTATTACTCTGTAAACATGTGTTTAGTGTTCAGATTATACCTGCATAAACATATGCCTTATGTTCAGATTATGACCATGTAAACATGCGTTTAGCATTCAGATTATAATTGCTAAACAGCGTTTAGTGTTCGGAATATACATTTGTAAATGTGTATTTGTTGTTTGGATTATTACTCCATAAACATAAGTTTAGCATTCAGATTATAACTACGTAAACATTTATTTAATGTTCGGATTATAACTTTGGGAACATGTTTGCTGTTTGGATTATAACTCCAAAAATGTGTGCTTACTTTCTGGATTATTACTCTGTAAACTCAGATTATAACCGTGTAATTGTGTGTTTAACATTCGGATTATAACTCTTAGCATGTTTTACTGTTTGGATTATTACTCCATAAATATATGTTTAGCATTCAAATTATAACTCCGTAATCATGTGTTTAACGTCTGGATTAGAACTTTGTTAACGTGTGTTTACTGTTCGGATTATAACTTCATAAATGTGTGTTTAACATTCAGATTATAGCCCTGTAAATGCGTGTTTGATAATTGGAGGATAACTCCATAAATGTGTGTTTACAGTTAGGATTATTGCTTTATTCAGATTATTACTCTGTAAACGTGTGTTTTGGATTCGGATTATTACTCTGTAAACGTGTGTTTTGGATTCGGATTATTACTCTGTAAACGTGTGTTTTGGATTCGGATTATTACTCTGTAAACATGTGTTTTGCATTCGGATTATTACTCTGTAAACGTGTTTTGCATTCGGATTATTACTCTGTAAACATGTGTTTTGGATTCGGATTATTACTCTGTAAACGTGTGTTTTGGATTCGGATTATTACTCTGTAAACGTGTGTTTTGGATTCGGATTATTACTCTGTAAACGTGTGTTTTGGATTCGGATTATTACTCTGTAAACGTGTGTTTAGCATTCGGATTATTACTCTGTAAACGTGTTTAGCATTCGATTATTACTCTGTAAACGTGTTTTGGATTCGGATTATTACTCTGTAAACGTGTGTTTTGGATTCGGATTATTACTCTGTAAACGTGTGTTTTGGATTCGGATTATTACTCTGTAAACGTGTGTTCAGCATTCGGATTATTACTCTGTAAACGTGTGTTTAGCATTCGGATTATTACTCTGTAAACGTGTGTTCAGCATTCGGATTATTACTCTGTAAACGTGTGTTCAGCATTCGGATTATTACTCTGTAAACGTGTGTTCAGCATTCGGATTATTACTCTGTAAACGTGTGTTTTGGATTCGGATTATTACTCTGTAAACGTGTGTTCAGCATTCGGATTATTACTCTGTAAACGTGTGTTTTGGATTCGGATTATTACTCTGTAAATGTGTGTTTTGGATTCGGATTATTACTCTGTAAACATGTGTTCAGCATTCGGATTATTACTCTGTAAACGTGTGTTCAGCATTCGGATTATATCTGTATAAACATATGCTTAGTGTTCATATTATTACTATGCAAACATGCGCTTATCGTTCAGATTAGAACCGCGTAAATAAATTTATCCTTCAGATTATGACTATGTAAACATGTTCTCGGCTTTCGGATTATAACTGCGTGAACAATCACTTTCAACCGTTTTTGGCCGAAGATTTTCAGCGGCCAACGTTCATCCTTAATTCTAACAGACATGGCGTGAAACAGGCGTGAAAACCAGAAAACTTTTTATTCGCTCAGGCGGAACAGGAACACCAAATCAGAGGGACACTGAGCCACTCGCTGGGAAAACAGCTGGACAATCCTCAACCTATTTCATCTCACACGAGGGAATTTGATACCACACTGATACACAGACAGCAGAGCATCACGGCCTCCTGTATCAGCATGCAGCGCAGGACAAACACTCAACAGGAGATTTCACTCAGAATTAAACCTGTTTACCACCAAATAACACAGCAACGTAACACAGATGACTGTCTGGAGCAGCGCACGCATTAAAGGGGAAGGCCTTTTTCAGAATGTCAGCATAATTAAACGGTTAAGATGTAAACAGAGTCGTTCAGAGCGATTTGGTGTGAAACGCTCTGTTCTAGATAAAGAGATACAGATACAGAGTCAGAATTGTTCACAGTGGTGGTGATAGGAACCAGACGTCCACCTCTAAAAGCTCCCTCACAGAAAGTTACTACATGAAATGGTTATGAATTCACTGCCTGATGACTGAGACTCTGTTTATGATAGTTTTGAGAAGATTTGTGTTGTAGTCATGGCGACCCCTGGTTCCTATCACCACCACTGTAAAGACATCTGAACCATTTCATACCAAACCTCTCTGAATCACTCTGATTACATCTCACACACTCAATTAAGGAGGAATTTTCAAAAGTGGGTGGAGTTCCCCTTTAAATCCAGTCAATTTTATTGGCTGTTTTGTTTTTAGCTCGAACACACAGGGTGAGCGTTTCAGACGTCTTACATCAGACCAGCTGTACATCATCAATACCGTTACACATGAAAGACGCGCAATTTCAGCTGAAACCGGCAATCTGACGGAAGATTGCGCTTAATTACATCCAGTGGAGAATAACAGTAATTTGATAGCGCAGCGCGGCCTGTTTAAGGAGCCTTCACAACCTGCTCATTTCTACAGTCACCACCGCATTTCAGAACCTGGAGAACCACACAGATCAGCACACAGATCACCATACGGGTCTGAGCTGTGGCAAAGATAAACACTGAGCTCAGCAGCAGGGCAATAAATAAATAAATAAATAAATAAATAAATAAATGAGAAGAGAGGAGCAAGCGGCAGAGAGAGAGACAGACAGAGGAGAGAGAGTGAAAAAGAGAGAAGGAGAGTCCCCAGAGACAGAAAAAAAGAAAAAAGCTCTCTTATGCTGTCAGAGGAATAATGACAGCAGTGAGAGAGAGAGAGAGAGAGAGAGAGAGCAAAATAGATGGGTGAGAGTGAGAGAGAGAAAGAAAAAGGAGAGAGAGAAGAGAGAGTCAGAGAAGAGAGAGAGAGTGAAAAAGAGAAGGAGAGAAAAAGAGACAAGAAAAAAGAAAAGTGAAAGAAAAAATATATGGGCGAGAAAGAGAGAAGAGAGTGTACAGAGAGTAGGCAAGTGAGAGAGAGCGAGAAAGAAAGAGAGAGAGAGAGAGAGAGAGAAAGATGAGAAAAGATGGGAAAGAAAGCGAGAGAGAGAGAGTGCAAGAGGGAAAGAAGTAAGACATGAGAGAGAAAAGAGAGAGAGAGAGAAACTGACAATGAGGGGGGTCTGTTAAGGACCTCAGAGAGAGAGAGAGAGAGAGAGAGAGAGAGAGAGAGAGAGAGAGAGAGAGAGAGAGAGAGAGAGAGAGATAAGAAAAAAGAACTGGAAAGGAGTAGGGATAGGGGGGTGGTCTTTTGGAGGATAAATGGGGGGGATTAGATTAGTCCTCTCAGGTTACAAAGCTGGTCATCTCCTCTCTGCGGTGCGGACCCCCGTATCGGCAGAGAGAAGCCCCTCTGTCAGTGACCCTGACGGAGCGCTGAGAGGGAGATGATCCACGCTGGAGCTCTGAGGCTGAAGGTGGGCTGCGTCTGAAGGCCCACCTCACACAGGGCCTGTAATAATCCTGCTGCAGATGAATCAGGAGGTCAGAGGGCCCACTCACACCGACGGACCCTCAGCGTAATCCCCCCGCAGGAGGCGCACACCGCTCTCTGACTGATCTCAGACGAGATGGAAACGGACAGCTAGACTGTTCTGTGTTGAGGATCAACCTGCAGAACCAGCATGGAACCCCTCCACAGAAAGATCTATGATAAACGATAAGATTTCCATAATCCCTCTATAACAGCTTCTCCTCTGTGGAACCTTCCTGCGGTTCTGCATTACAGAGATCTAGAATAACAGAGACACCAGTGACTGCCTGAAATGAAACTCCTGTCCTAGAAGTTACATGTACTAAACCATTAATATTACGCAGTTAAAAAAGATGGTTCTTCAAGGGTTCTTTAGTGAACGGAATGGTTCTATTTAGAACCACAAGTTCTATATAGAACTCTTTGCATGCTTAAATTGTTCTTTGCATGGTGAAATGTTCTTCAGAGTGATGGAGAATGTTCTATGTGGTTCTATACAGAACCAAAAAGGGTTCCTTTGTTGTTACAATGTTAAGCATGTAACACAAGAACCCTTTTTGCCCTATATGGAACCATTCTCTAAAAAATTCTATATAGAACCATATACAACACAGTCTCTATCATTCTGAAGAACTGTTTCACCATGCTAAGAACGATTTAAGCATGCAAATGGTTCTATATATAATTCATGGCTCTAAATAGAACCGCTGTCTTTACTAAAGAACCCTTGAAGAACCAGAATCTACACACACTCAAGAGCACAAAGGTGAGAAGAGTTCTGCGCTTTAAGAACACGTCATGAATCTGACGTAGACTTTTTCTTAGGACCTTTCTCAAGAACACACTTAAGAACAAACTTAGGAAGTTATTGGAGAATGAGATCCAATGGTTCTATGTAGAACCATGAACACCCAAAGAACCCTTTGCATGCTGAGATGGTTCTTTGCATGGTGAATGGTTCTTCAGGTCGATGGAGATTCTCCACCATGCAAAGAACCATCTCAGCATTAAAAGTATTATATATGGAACTTGGTTCTAAATAGAAGCATTTCTTCTGCTAAAGAACCCTTGTAGAACCATCTTTTTAAGTGTGTAGGCTACTCATTTTGTGACTGCAGGGTCACAAAAAGGCCATCAGAAACTCCGCGGTCATTTTAACCACAATACGAAGCAGCATTTGACCAGACATGACATTAATAAGAAGACTCGAAAATCTGCAGAGCAGTATTGGTCACTAGAGGGCGCTGTGGCCTTGTAAATAAACGTGTTTATCACTCCTACGAAGAACCAAAAGTTTTTTTTACATAATTTTTAGCATCCCCGTCAAACGGCTGCTCAAAAAATTCCAATAAGGTCATAAAATGATATGATTGGAATGTGCACCTTATTTCTTATTAAGCCCGAACACTCGTCAATAATAATCTGGGTGCGTTAGCCGCTGACGTCGACTGTGAACAATGCAGATGGGCGGAGCTACGGCCTCCTCTCAACAGGACTGGCTAAACTGTACGTCAGTCAAGGTTTTGACGACTGACTGGATGGTGGGTCTATTTGAATTCCAGTTGCATTATTAAACAATGCAGATCAATAAATATATATATATATTTTTTTTTAAATTATATATATATATATATATATATATATATATATATATATATATACACACACACACACACACACACACACACACGTTTATCTGCCAAAATAACATACCAGCCCAAATTTCATCCCCCTGCCAATGCACCTTAATCTAATCAACATGCACTTGAGTAATCAGATAATGGGAAACTCCGGGTCTACATGAGTCAGACAGTAATCGGATTTCTGCTTTACAACCAGCCAATAAACTCACAGAAGAAGACGCGACGTAAACGTAACGTCCTGAAAATATAAACATACCTGAAAATATGAACAAGCATCATCTAGAAGATGAAGAATATTTAAATCCTTTATTTCATGTTTGGTTTCAGCGCCGCTCCAACAGTGTTTTGCTGCGTCTCGTGACATCCACCGTCTGATCTCGCGCACACTCAGACTGAGAAATCCGAAAGAAATCAGAGTAAGAGTTTACAGCACTGAGACATCTGAGCTAAAATCCAGCCTCTTTATCAGATTTCTTAATCGGATTTCTAGATCGGAGTATGGTGTTTACATGACCATTTGAACAATCGGATAACTGCAGAAATCCGAATATGATCGGATTATTGAGAGCATGTAAACGGGCTCAGTGTGAAACTCCAAATGCGTCTGCTCGATTTGCCAAGTAGCCATCGTGCTTCCAAAGAAGGGGAACGTCGGGAGACATTTTCAAACTCCACACAGAAACTACGACGAGGAATTCCCAGTTAAAAGTGAACTCAGGAAGAAAAAAGTGGTCCAGACTAAACCACAAACCAGGCCGACACCATTCGGTGCAATTAGCTTAGCCTGACTGTCCAGCCGTTTGTCCTGTAATTAAAAAAGCTTCAAAGCTTGTAAAAAAGGACGAGGCAGCTTTTAAGGTACATCCTGATGACCTGTAAACTGGAAAAGGAGATCTCAAGCCACAAAAGTATGGGCACCCCCGGTTTAAACTAACCAAGGGTCACAGGATACAAGGCAGGTGTAGGATCTAAAGCAGGCCGTCGCTGGTCCCACACAGCACTAACAGCCGCCAAAATCAGCCCAGTTCAGCTGTTTGTCTCGTCCCGCTCACCCTAAACAGCGCTCAGAGTGGAGACACGTGGAGAATTCACTTATCCGGCTCTAACGGGGGATTAGCGGCTGATGGAATATTTCTCCGCAGCGCATTTGATGTGCAAAGCAAAATCGAAGCGCAGGCCTGATGTTGTATCGAGCTGGATGTAATTGCAGGCGCCCCCGCTAGAAGAGGAACCTTCCTCAGAGCCTCTTTAATATTTTAAACCTCGGCAGGCTGCCTCTGTGCGCAGGACCGGCCGCGCCTGACTCTGCTAATTCAGCCGTGAGAGCGCCTATCGGAGTGTTTGTTTAGCCGGCCGGGCCTACACCTGAGGAACCGGCTGTCAGAAGACATTAGGCTGACGTCCCCCGAGCAAACCGTCCATGTCAATGAGAGAACACCCTACACAGATACCCTTGAAGTGCACGTCCACTTCAACGTCCCTCAAAGAGCATGACCAGCCCCAAACTTCGTTTATTTAATTCATTATTTATGCACAGCCATAACATTAAAACCATCTCCTTATATCTACACTCACTGTCCATTTTATCAGCTCCACTGACCATATAGGTGCACTTTGTAGTTCTACAGTTACAGACTGTAGTCCATCTGTTTCTCTGATACTTTGTTAGCCCCCTTTTACCCTGTTCTTCAGTGGTCAGGACCCCCATGGACCCTCACAGAGCAGGTACTATTTGGGTGGTGGATCATTCTCAGCACTGCAGTAACGCTGACGTGGTGGTGGTGTGTTAGTGTGTGTTGCGCTGGTCTGAGTGGATCAGACACAGCAGTGCTGCTGGAGTTTTTAAACACCTCAGTGTCACTGCTGGACTGAGAATAGTCCACCAACCAAAAATATCCAGCCAACAGCGTCCTGTGGGCAGCGTCCTGTGACCACTGATGAAGGACTAGAGGATGACCAACACTAACTGTGCAGCGGCAGATGAGCTATCGTGTCTGACTTTGTCAGAGACAATAATTAATGTTCTTTTTTCTTTATTTGAGGGTCCCATTTTGTAGGGCAAGATTTCAACCACTACCCTGTAACTCAGTTCCAAGGGGTTAAGGTGACCCTCAAAAACAAGGGGCAGGGGTAAAAAGAAGAAATGGGACTGGGCCTTAGACTACCTCATGTTTTTGCATTAGAAGTTCTTGTGTAGTCTGTAAACGCTGTTAAAGTCTGAAAATGTTCAAAAAGAAACATTTAAAATACAAGAAAAATGCTGGATATGGACCCTTTAATTTATTGCCAAATGTAATGAAACCAAAACTATTATTACATAAATATAATGTGACATCTGGTTCCTATCACCACCACTGAACAATTCTGACTCTGTAAGTTTCTCTAGAACAGAGCGTTTCACACCAAACCACTCTGAACTCTGTTTACACCTTAACCAGTTAATTAGACAGAATTTTGAAAAATTATTGCTATTTATAACATTTTGTTTATTTTCCAATTGCAAATAAATCAAAATTTAGTGCACATTTTCTATTTATTTGATGAAATACACTGGCGGGAAAAAAAACAAAACAAACCCAAGGGTGCTCAAACCTTTGCACATGCTAAATTTGAAATATTTTTATGTTTTATTTTATTACAGTATGTTAAATTCAGTAAATAAACAGCAACTGGGCATTAAAATGTGCAGAAGTGTGAGAGGATGTGTTCAATTATTTACACTCAGAAAAATCAACAACATGATTTGACCAGGGGTGCCCAAACTTTTGACTGTATAGAAGCACATGTGAGCTCTAACACTGCTGAGAAACCTAGTTTTCTCTGCAAACATGTCTGAGATATTAGAGATACAGTGTAGGACTGTATCTCTATGACTGGAGGCCTTGATTGAATACCTGTATATTAAGATTCAATAAAGCAAGAAAACAAATATGCACATGTTCAGAACTTCAGCCGCTACATGGAAAAGAGAGAGAAAAGTGGTCAGAGTTTCATATTTAGGCCACTGTTTGTGTAATCATGGGATGAATCCATTATTAATACAGATTTGACTGCACGGCTCCGAGCCCCGAGTAAAAGGACGCCATCAGAAGGCAAAGTCTTACATAAACATGCACTCGAGAGGAAAAAGAACACTTCCAGAACACGGAGCCCTTCATACCTTCATATACAGAGGAGAAGGAAATGAAAACGCCTCTATTCTGGATGTTGGCATATTTGTGTGATACTTTTCATGTATGAACTTTACTTTTGTGCCCGATTATTTTTATATTAAATAATTTTATAAATGCACAACAAACCGCATTATTCTACAACACCTTAATGTAAATACATTTTCAAGGAAGAAATAAAATTCATTTAAATCTGAAAGTGTCATGTGGTGCGGCCGTCCAACCGCACATGAACAATATATAAACAGTTAAAAAGGGTAAATTATTTATATACAATTCTAATTAAAATAGATTTACAAAATAGAGCAGCTTTAAAAGCACTTCACTAACTGAAATACATTTGTCTGTAATTTCTGATTTCCTCAAATAGTCATAAAAGGACTTTTATTCTGAAAGAGTGGAGATAGTACTGCCTTATGAAGACCCCAAAAGACCTTCATCGTGCAACGCCAAGGTTAGTAGCCCTTTCACAAATATTTAAAACAACAACAACAACATAAAAAGTTATTTTTGAGTGGTTAGGCTGGTTCAGTTTACTAAGTCAGATGGGGCAACTCCAGAAAAAAAAATATTACTATTATAATAAAAATATATAATAATAATATATAATAACTAATCAAGGATGAAGATTTATACAAGGGGTCTAAGTCAGAGGCTAGATAATACACATACACTGGTATAAAAAAATACACTGGACTGAGAATAGTCCACCAACCAACAGCGTCCTGTGGGCAGCGTCCTGTGACCACTGATGAAGGACTAGAGGATGACCAACACAAACTGTGCAGCAGCAGATGAGCTATCGTCTCTGACTTTACATCTACAAGGTGGACTGACAAGGTAGGAGTGTCTAATAGAGTGGACAGTGAGTGGACACAGTGTTTAAAAACTCCAGCAGCACTGCTGTGTCTGATCCACTCAGACCAGCACAACACACACTAACACACCACCACCACGTCAGTGTTACTGCAGTGCTGAGACTGACCCACCACCCAAATAGTACCTGCTCCGTGAGGGTCCATGGGGGTCCTGACCACTGAAGAACAGGGTAAAAGGGAGCTGACCATTTTCTGGTATTTATGAATTTACAAAAGCTATGAAACAAATATGGTAAAAAAGCACATTATATCCTTTTTAACACGATGTTTTAAATGATCATTATTTGTCACCGACTCATCTTCAAGTCAAATTCAGTGTTGTGTTTGGAGGATAATGTAAGTGGCTGTTACTGGATTTCCGAAGGTTCTGCACTCGAAAAACCAACATCACGTCCACTTTCTGTGACTACATACAACACAAAATGACCTGCATCCCCCCCCCATACTACTGTTCAACACAACAGTGTGTATTAAAGCATGAAACTAAAAAAAAACTAAAAAAGGTCATAAAAGACCCTGAAAATGAGCTCAAAATCAAAATAAATCATAAAGCAATGTGGGCAGTGTATTATTTGTTCTATTCCCAAAATAACCAACAAAAACTAGGCCAGTTCTTCTCTCTCAGTGTTTACTTTAGAGATTTTTACTGTTGTGCATTAAAAACAGCAGGTCACACCAATGACCAAGCGTTTTAGGTGAAAATTTGATGTGAAACAAGACTTTACACTTTTATGCAAGTTAATTTCTACAAATGCATAAAAAATGTCAGTGCCAGGTTACAAATACGTAAAATATATAAATATAATATTGTGATGAGAAATATTTTCCCAAGAGTTTGTCAGCAGTGTTACAGGAACGTTTTTAAGACTTGTTGGAAAAACTTCTTGTATGAATGTCTCAAAGGAAGAAAGCCTCACTCTGAAAAGTCCACAGTGAGTGAATCACTGGTAAATTTAGCTAAAATACTACCACCTTCATGTGTCGCAGAAAGACTGTGTTAGCGGTGTTACTCATTATTTCAAAACTGAAATAAAAACAACAACATGATTGCAGTGTTTATCATTTTCTACATAAAATGTGGCTCTGAAATTAAAGATGAAATTACTATTTTCAGAAAAAACTCATTTCAGAAGTTTCGTCAGCGGTTTTCCTAACATTCCTCATAATAACAAGATTACGCTAAACATCTGTACCTCGTTTCCAATGCTAGAATGACCCCTGTAGTTATAAACACCACCAACTTAGCAGCAAATAAACACCAACTTGTGAACAAAAGGAGAAACGTTACGCAGGAAAGTGATGTAGTACAGTATTAGTACAGTATTATCTGCTGTTACTGGAGTCTTTCTGAAGATGCTGCACTCAAATCAGATCCTGGTTAATTTCTCAGGTTAATAAACATTTTTAAACACTCTCCATTTACAAAAACGGCTCAAAGGAACCATCCACCAATATCGGAACCAAAAGTATTTCTTCTACGTGAAATATTTAATAAAAATCAATGTATTCAGAATGTTTGATAGCACTTCTTGCTAAAATTTGCCAAAAATGGGAATCTTTTCTGCTCCAACTCATCATGTCTTTACAAAATCAAACACTGTGTATCGTGGAAATATCAAGTATCATGATATTATTGCAATATCGCCCATCCCTGCTCACGCTTTAACCATCTGTGGGCAGTTTTTTACTGATTTAATTCATTCTTGCACCACCAGTGCATTGATTTCATCAATAAGCTTCCTAAAACTTCTTTGCATGGCTGTTACTTTGTGTGTGGATCTTTAAAAAGCTATAAATCAGAATAAAAGGGTATAAACTGATGTATTTCAGTTGCCAGTGGATCTTCAGAGGACGCGGATGCTTATTTCTCCAGAACACCAAGCTAGAGTTTGGCTTCTTAGTCTAAATTAGACCAAGCAGCCACCTTAAACCACCTTTCTAGCAGAATAACTCGTACCTGGAGTTGGAGCTGTTCCAGTAGACCGCATGCCTGTCCGAGACCATCCTGTCATCCGCCCAAACGGACACCCAGCACATCACCATCAGCACCAACGCTGGCACCTCCATTGGACCGGCTGGCGGAGAAAACTCTTCACCTTCTAGAAAACCTCCTGCACAGTCTTGGTACTAACAGAGGTGGTCTTCTGTCTCCCTTAGAGACCTCCTACGTTCGCACCTGCAGCCATAACTACTCTGTTCTCATCCCAGCTCACTTTTGCTTATCTTCTCCTGCTGGGAGGCAGTTTGTGGAGCCCATTTCACCAGAAGATCTCATGCTAGAACGTCGCTCAGGGGATTAAATCCTTGGAGGAAAGGCGTCCTGGAGCACAGCGTCCAGAAACAGCCTTAGAACTTGGTACCTGGACTCCACGTGAGGTGTGTCCACCTGAAGCAGGACTGGATGTTCTCCTCGATGTTCTCCAACGCCAAAGTCCAGCAAGTAGCACGTTCCTCGCTCTGGTTCTCCAAACAGCTTCGTCCCAAGGCTGTTAGAGGCTCAGCACATCCAGGAAAACATCTCTCCACACAAACAAGCGTCTGTAATCCCAGAGCGAGGGCCAGAGGCTCTGCACGCACCTCCACCTGCTTTCAGCCTCTCGTCGAGTCCGTCCTCGCCTCAAAGCCGGCTTCAACTCCCTCACCTTCCCCCAGGCTCCAGTCTGAAGTCTCAGCCCGGCTCCTCACATCTCCAGCTCCATGCCCAGCACTGCCAATGCTGAGTAAATGCACTCTAAACCCGCCCACTTCCCTCCAGAGGGGCGTGGCTTCAGGGCATGCTCACGCCAATCAGCTCTTTCCTTTAGTATACCTTTAGCCTGGTGTTACAAAACATACAGGGTCTATTCAGACCAACATTTCAATAAAATGTCAATTAATTAGGCACTAATTAATTAATTAATTCCACTAATGGGGAGCCAAAAGAACCAGTAACGCACCAGTGCAGTTTCCCGAATCACTGGGGTAAATATCTGAAACCATTTTATTACCACATTTATACATTTTTATCGTCATAAAGGATTTTAAATGCTTCTACAGCGTTTCAGTCAGGGATTATAATGTAAACGCGTCTGTTCTCAGCTTCAGTGAAGTTGTGGATGAAGTTTGGTACAAGTGGAAAGTGCGCCCCCTGCTGTCCAAGATCAACAACTGCTCCTGTTTTCTGAAATGCTTCATTAGAAACACCCACTTTGTGATTTCACTAACTGGCCGCTTTATTAGAAACACCCACCTTGTGATTTCACTAACTGGCCACTTTATCAGAAACACCCACCTTGTGATTCTACTATCTGGCCACTTTATTAGAAACACCCACCTTGTGATTTCACTCACTGGCCACTTTATTAGAAACACCCATCTACTGCATTTATCATTGGTCAGTTTCTGAGCACAGGGCTGCTGTTGTCCAGATGTTATGAGGGCAGTGGTCCACTTTCAGCACAGCAGTGACACTGACATGGTAGTGTGTGTGGTGCTGGTATAAGTGTATGACGTCAGAGTCACTGCTAGGCTGAGAGTGGACCACCACCCAAGCCAGGATCATCTCTGTGTTCAGAAACTGACCACTGATGGAACACCAGAAGATGGACAATACAAACTGAGCATCAACAGATGAGCTGCAGTCTCTAACTGTACACCAGCCAGGTGGAGCCACAACAGAGGGGTTTCTGATAAAGTGGCCAGGGTACAGATTCCAGTAGGCATGTGTTGCTTAACACTAGTAAACAGGCTGTTATTGATATCGTGTCTTTAAGACTGATGCATATAAATGAGCTGTGTTCTGATTGGCCGGCCTGTATTGTGCCTTATTCAAACAGCAGTCCAGGCTGAAACCAGACCCCCAGCCTTTCCAAAGCACTTCCCTGGAAGTGAGCAGCTCAGGCTCTGGAGGACCATCTGAGAGAGGCTCTCCATTCACTTCAGGCTGAAGTCAGTCCAAAAATAAAGGCACAGCTGAGGAGTTTTACATCACCATACGGCCCTGTCCTCCTCTACAGACACTGGACTGTCTGTCGTTTTATCCACTCGACCAGCACTTTATACCTTCACAATTAACGTTTATCCACGACAGTACAGGAAATGTGATGAAGCTGCAACTCGAAAGACTGAGCAATCATTTAAACCCTATATTTCATCGAAAATACTACAAAGACAACATTTCAAATGTTTAAACTGAGACATTTTATTGTTTTTTGAAAAACATTTGCCCATTTTCAATTTGATGCCAACAACAGGTTCCAAAAAAGTTGGGATGAGGGCAACAAAAGACTGGTAAAGTTGTGTAAAGCTAAAAAAAACCCACCTGGTGGTTGATTGACAACAGGTCAGTAACAAGATTGGGTATAAAAGAGCATCTCAGAGAGGCTTTCAGAAGTAAAGATGAGGATGACGTCTTTTTCAGGGAAGGCCTTGATTATTTCAGCACTACAATGCCGAACCACATTCTGCATGTAGTAAAAGAGTCCGGGTGCTAAACTGCCCTGCCTGCAGTCCAGACCTGTCACCACTGAAAACATGTGGCGCATTATTAAATGAAAATTACGACAAATGAGCCCCTGAACTGATGAGCAGCTGAAATCCTGTATTAAACAAGAACAGGAAAACATTTCAGTTTCTAAACTACAGCAGTGTCTCCTCAGTTCCCAAACACTTACAGAGTGTTGTTAAAGAAGAGGGGATGAAACACAGTGGTAAACACGCCCCCGTCCCAACTTTTTTGGAATGTGTTGTTGGCATCAAATTGAAAATGGGCAAATATTTTTCAAAAAACAAAATTTCTCAGTTTCAAGATTTGATTTGTCTTTGTACTATTTTCAATTAAAAACAGGGTTTAAATGATTTGCACATCATTGCATTTTGTTTTTATTTACATTTTGCACAAACTATTTTAGAAATGGGGTTGTAGAAGCTCCTCATTAATACAAAGAACAGAACGGGTTCAGCTTACAATAATATTATTACTATTACTGCAACTGCAATAAAATAGATTATTTACAATTACTGTTTATTTTATAACTGAAGATGTGTTATACCCTGTTAGACATGAAGGTTCTGTTCAGGTATTATAAAAAACCTGCAGTAGCCCTAAACTGTTTACCACTATTCAAATATACACTGTTAGAAATGAAGGTTCTGTTCAGGTACATTTTACGTTCATCAAGGTACAAACAGTGTAAATGTTCCCTCAAAGCTCCAACAGTGGTTTTAAGGTCTGATTGTGATCCTTAAATAAGTTTTTCCAGGTGAAAAGTTTGTATTTGTACCTTTTCATAACCGAATGTTTTAAACAGAACAGTAAAATAAAAGCCTGGAGGCGAGACGGGGTGTGTGGAGTCAGTACAGCTTAGAACATATCATTTCAGTGGATTATGGTTCAGTTATGTTCCCTGACTGAAGGTACTGAGATGGAGCCTTGAGGGTTCCACCCCAGTGAGAAGAGGGGAACTGACCCAGTGACCGTTTAGTACCTTTTCTGAGAGTGTAGGTAAGAACAGAATCTACACACTCAAATAGCACAAAGGTGAGAACAGTTATTCGCTTTAAGAACGTCACGAACCTGATGCAGCTTTTTTCTTAGAACCTTTCTCAAGAACACATTTAAGAACAAACTCAGGAAGATACTGGAGAATGAGGCCTAAGGAGTGTTTGGAACACTGTGCTGGAGTCACGAGTTTGACTCTTAAATGGTTTATCTCCAATATTAAAACACAGGATCTTCTCAGTTAATGCTGGGAGATACTCCTCTGCATCTGGGAATACAATATCTGGGGTTCCGCAAGGCTCCATTTTAGGCCCTCTCCTTTTTTCGCAATACACTGTCAGAAATAAAGGTTCTGTTCAGGTACATTTTTTGTTCATCAAGGTACAAACAGTGTAAATGTTCCCTCAAAGCTCCAACAGTGGTTTTAAGGTCTGATTGTGATCCTTAAATAAGTGTTTCCAGGTGAAAAGTTCGTATTTGTACCTTTTCATAACCGAATGTTTTAAACAGAGCAGTAAAATAAAAGCCTGGAGACGAGACGGGGTGTGTGGAGTCAACACACGCCTTTTGCTCTGAGGGAGTAAAACAGACCTCTGAGTTCTAATATATACCATCAAGGGCTGAAACAGTCCTAACAATGTTAGCATGAATGGGCGGAGCTAAAGTGCTGTAGGCTGAATAGATTCATGACATCACAACACAAATTTAACTGAATTTACATGCACAGACTGGGTTCTGAAGCTTTCTAATACAGTGCCTTTGGGGACAAATGCACCTCTTTTATATGCAGAATTACGATCTATCTAAATAAAAAAAATCTGCAAAACTATAAACACTAATTCTACTTCTATTCCAGAAAAAATAAAGAAAAAACAGTTTTTCTTTAAATAAACAAAAAATTCTGGAAAAATCCTGAAGCAAAAGAAAAAAAGCAGGTAGTGAATGAACGGTGAGTAAAAAGCTGTGGAAAATGAAGATGTTATTGAAGGAAAAACAGCACAGAAACCAAAGACGAGATGAAAGTGCAAAGTAACGAAAGATTTATTGAGAGCAGAAGAGAACGAAGCAGCGTCGAAGGATGGCTGTTTTCATGGAAGAGGGGCATTTACAGGTACTGACACATCGTGTTGGAATATCTTTAATAATCTGTGTAATAAAAAACATAAGTATTGCTCTACAATGAGCCGAGTTTACGCCGCCTTTATCAAAATATACATAAAGATGTGTGAAAAACAGGTACTTTTTCTTAGGAGAGCAAAAGATGTGGGGAAATTAATATTCACCTATAGAAAAAAAAAGACAAGATGTACAGGCCCAACAACTTCATGGCTCCCTGCTCCCTACATAGTGCACAAAATGAGCACTTACACACCTAAACAGTGCACTATGGGTCAAATAGAACAGTATTCACCACTGAGCTGTAAGCTGCACACATCACTAACGTTCAGTGCTCTGCTTAGTCAGTATCATGACTCATGTAATGGACTATGTAAGGAGTCAGGAGAGCCTGACATTCAGCCAAAAGCTTATTCCAAACAAAACAGGGTTTCAAAACAAAACAAAAAGGCCACCAGGGGGCACTCTTCAAGATTTTGTTTTGGTCTCATCACTCATAAAAAGCTATCTTGAGAACTTGTAATGTCAAAAGAGTGACTGAAGGACATTAATCAGATCAGGAATTAAACTAATTCACACTTTAAACCTATCCTAGATGGACACCTACACCCAATGTTTTAAAATTCTCCCCCTACGAAAAAAAAAAATCCAAAATGTTCTAAAAGGAATGTTTAATACAAAACAAAAAATGAAGGGAAAAGGGAAAAAACCCACACTGGTCGATAACTTGGCCCCCACGAAGTTCAAAGATTCTGATAACGTCACAAAAGTGCCAAAAAAACAATTCACACACGGCGAGAGGCGCCTGAAATTTAAGACATTGTGTATTTGTAAGACATCGTGTGACATAGAGGGAAAAAAAAACAAACAAATCAAAACAGTATTTGCTACAAACAGCAAAAAGACTTCACGACTTGGTCTGAAAGGTCCGAATTCACTCAAATGTAAACAAAAATGAACAGGGCTGGGTATCGACCGAAATCAGCTCTGCTGTAGCTTCTTTTATTGCATTGCAAACTGAAAGTTGGTGTGGCTTCAGTCAGGCTGTGAGACGAAGGCAAAAAAGGTGAGATGAGCTGCTTTTTCACTGCTTATAGGCTTTAACTTCTGGGCCTGCGCTGCTGCCATGGTAACGCTGAATGATGGCGCACGCGCAGCGGAAAAAGCACATGAATTCTGATATTTTGAGGGCGTTTACACGCACTTAAAAATCTGATCACTGCTGAAAATCAGATTGTCACTAATCCGATCAATGCATTTACATGCACTTGAGTAATCAGATAATGGGGAAACTGGGTGTACATGAGTCAGACAGTAATCAGATTTCAGCTTTACCACCAGCCAAACTCAAACTTCATGCAGTGCCTTTTTTTTATTTTTTTTAAACTTCGCGCCACTTTACCTGAAAATATGAACATACATCATCTAGAAGATGAAGAATATTTAAATCATTCATTTCATCAAGAATGTATTTGGTTTCAGTGTTGCTCCAAAAGTGTTTTGCTGCATCTCGCGGCGACGCTGCTCGCTTATTTCCGATACCGCTGTCCGTTTTCGCACGTGCTCAGACTGAGAAATCCGAAAGAAATCAGAGTAAGAGTTTACAGCACTGAGAAATCTGATTACTGAGCTAAAATCCAGCCTCTTTATCAGATTTTTAAAGCGGATTTCTAGATCGGAGCATGGTGTTTACATGACTATTTGAATAATCAGATGACTGCAGAAATCCAATTATAATCGGATTATCGAGTGCATGTAAACACACTCGCTGAGGTCGCATGGCCACAAATCAGATACGTATCCGATCTAGTACCACATATGAAAGTGTCTCAGGCTGGATTTGAAGAGATCAGATGTGTGTGTCCACACAGCCCTGAAAACATCAGATCTGACTCACATTAGGGCGAAAAATCAGATTTGCACCACTTCAACCTGGTAATGTGAACGCAGCCTCAGAGCGGAGAAAGTGGGGCATTTATGGACTAAACGAGCAGCGCTGACGTCAACATGCATACGGAATGCATCTCAGACAGCCAATCAGCAGCCTCGACCGTGGAACAAGCATGCCAACTGACTCACTGATGCCAACAAACTGACTACTGAATTAGAGACGCACAATCTCAGTATCGGAAGATAATTTCTTTGGAAAAAACTAAACTACTGACTTTGGGTGTTTAGATTTGCCCAATATTTCAATCTGATACCTGATGCATTAACTGCACTCCAGAAGTCTGATTTCATTTATTTCACTACAAATAAACTTAGTGTCTCTGTAATTCAAGCTGATGACGTCACAACACCTACACTTTACATACGTCCTTTACTGACGCTGACTGATATGAAAAATCCCTATTTAAGCAGATACATTTCGTACACTAAGAGCAGTGAATTTTGATACCCAGCCCCAAAAATGTCAAAGATTTAGCTATAAAAATTGTGTACACTGATAAAGAGCAACATAAATGCCATTTTTTGCCTCGTTTCAGGGCAGGAAGAAGCCCTCACATGTAAAAGGCTTCATCCGTAAGGCTTGCTGTGGGTTGAAGCTGCCGTGTACTGAGCGTTGGTACAGATTCTCTGCTGAACCACTGAAGGCAATGAACAGAAAAACTACAAGCTGGGTCTCCAAACGTGACGGAGACGAAGCGAGCTAAGGCACAGTGATTGATGGGACAATGCCCAAATAGATCTTATACAGTATAGAAACGATACAAAAGTGTGTGCATCTAAAAAAGATTCATAAATGGAATGAAAACTGCTATATAGTCATATAGGAATACACTTTTAAATGAAGATAAGGACGAGAACCCCAGATACAGCACAACTATCACAGGAACAAAGCTAAGGGATTTAAAGAAGTCTTTCCTAATCATATATTCTGAGGAAGTCCTACGAATGGCCACCGTTTGGAGTTGTAAGAACTGTATGAACTAGCAATTAACACGGACGACAGACGAAGGGCCTGATCTGCAATTTAACCTGAAGTATTTCTGTATTTTATGAACACGAAAAGGCCTCAAACTCTAAAATCCACCATGGATATAAATCAAAGTCCTTTCTCAGAACTAGAATTAAGGCTAAATGCACTTCGACACCAATTAAGGCACAGCATTTTTGAAAGGCAGAATTGATGGGAAGAAAATAAGCATACAAAGGAAAAAAGTACCAGAAATTTAAGTGGTACGATTTTCAAAACTACAACAAATTGAACTTTGTGTAGAACAGCCGGGCAACCTGAAATTGGGTGGGTTTTTAACGACCCGCCCTGCAGAGGCACAGAGTGTAAACTAGGCAGCACATCAAGGATCCCAAAACAGGACTACGTTTCCCAGAAACCCCGTAGGACAGCCACTATCGCTACACAGTGTGCATCATAAACCATATAATATGGAAGACTGTTTAGACCAGCTGAGTATGAGAGGTTAAAACTATTACTTGAGGTTTTCCCCTCAAAATAATGACTTACTTCCTCAAAACTGACTTATTACGTCAAAATTATGAATTTCAAAATGCATTTAACTAAATAATGGCTTAGTTTCCCTTAACTTTGACTTACCAGCTCATAATTTTGACGTAAATACTGTGTCAAAATGAGTTATTACAACAAGGAAGTTATTAGAAAATAAGTCATTAGTCTTAAATTTTCAGAAAATTTTAGAAAACTATATTTTAAGTTCAAAAAAGTTGCAAAAACTGGCAATTTTTCCTCTTTAAACTGACAGAAACAGCTTCCATATAATACAGTGATGACTGATACGCTACAAAGCTTCAGTGAAATGCAGCGCTGCTCTGCACCAACATCAGTGACTAAGCTAAGTCTAAGAGAAGAAACCAGCAGAGAGAGGAAAAAGAAAAAGCTCCATCAAACCCAAATAAAACGCTGGGTCTTCACGGTCTCCTCTGATCTATTGGTTCAAAAGTGGCATCTTAAATAGACAAGCATACGTGTGAATATAGATTTAAGAAAAAAGGAATGATAAAGTGTGTCTTGTGGAAAATCCACAGCATTATAAATTGTGGAAGGCTTTAAGTTTGGTCTAAAGTGACAGTCTCTCTTTCTCAAACCCCCCCCCTCCTAAAACGCTCAGCTCCTGACTGCCCCGCCCTCAGATGGTGGACTTCGAGAAGGAAACGCGGAGGTGATGGTTCTCCCCCAGGTCGTGATTGTGGAACTCGATCAGCGACTCGATCGCCTCCTCTACTGAGCCCATCTGGATGAGCGCCATCTTGTGGTCTTTCCTGAGGGGAACAAAGGAGGAGTCACTTAAAAGAAAAGTAAAAAAAATCAGAAGTACAGTTTTCCCTCTTTACCCTAAATGTAGCTGGCAGCCCAGACATTTATGCTTTTTACACTCTTAAAAATAGTTCAAGGGTTCTTTAGTAAAGAAAATGGTTCTATTTTAGAACCCATGAACACTCAAAGAACCCTTTGCATGCTTAAAAACATCTTTGCATCACAAACTTTTTTGAAAAGAGTTCTAAAATGGCACAAATGAGGTTCGTCTACTGTTACGATGTCAAGCCTGAAACGGTAGAGGAACCCTTTTTGGTGCTACACAGAACCCTTCTCTACACAGAACCATATAAAATACATTCTCAGTCAATCTCAAGAATTTCATGATACACAAAATCATTACAGCATGCAAAGAGTTCTTTGAGTGTTCATGGTTCTGTACAGAACCAATTCTTTTTCCTATAGAACACTTTCCATAATTAAAGGGTTCTCTGCATTGTGAAATGGCTCTTCAAATCGATGGAAAATGTGCTGCAGACAGTTCTATATGGAAGAGAGTTCTATATAGCACCCAAAAGGGTTCTTCCTTTGTTACAAGCTTGACATTGTAACAGTAGAAGAACGCTTTTTGGTCCTACATGGAACATCTGCGTGATTAAAGGGTTCTTCGCATCGTTTAATGGTTCTTCAGGTTGATGGACAATGTTGTATTTGTTTCTACATAGCATCAAAAAGGTTCTACTGTTATGATGTCAAGCGTGTAACAACAGACAAACTTTTTGGTGCTAAATAGAACCCTTTTCAAAAAGGTTCCACATAGACCCATCTGAAGAACCCTGTCACGATGCCAAGAATCCTTTAATCATGCAGAGGGTTCTTTGAGTGTTCATGGTTCTATATAGAACCACTCTTTTTGCTAAAGAACCCTCTGCATGATTAAAGGGATCTTTGCACCGCGAAATGGTTCAAATTGATGAAGAATGTGTGGAAGATGGTTCTATATAGAACAGGGTTCTATGTAGCACCCAAAAGGGTTCTTCCTTTGTTACAAGCTTGACATTGTAACAGTAGAAGAACCCTTTTGGTGCTACATAGAACAGTTGCGTGATTAAAGCGTTCTGTGCATCGTTAAATGAGCTATGAGGCTAATGTAGCTAACAAGTAATGGAAGCTTATGTACACCAATTAGCATGGTGCTAACTGCGTGACTAGATCAGATACTCTCGTCCAACAGCGTGGAGGTGTTCAGCGTCTCTAATAGACTTCATGTGGTTTCGGACACTGAATGACTCACTGATCTATAATCATGGACTAAAGCAGGCACAGTTCAGGCTGCTGTTACTGTTTTAGCTATGCTGATTTAATTAAGTCCATGTTTACAGATAACAGTCTGTCATAACACACAATCAAGTCTTACAGGCCCAGATCAAGTTATCGGCCTCTGGGCACAAATATTTGGTGGGCCTCTACCTGACTGTCCCTTGTGTTGCTCAGGGAACTTCTTATGATGTCGAAACAGGTTATATGATGCTTATCGCTGCTGTCGGAAGAAAACCTCGCATCTCCAAAATGGGTAACTTTACAGGAGAAGGAAAAAACATACTGTACTTTTAATGTAAGTCAATGGAACCAGAGTTTTTTCCATGTCATTTTGGGTCGTTTCTTTTGGTCCATTCTTCATGAAATTTACACACAATGTAAAGAGCAACAGGCATCTTCAAATTGTCAAAAACTGAAAAACGACAAAAACGGAGACGAGGTTTTCTTCCGACAACAGCGATATGTGGCACCATAATGGCAGCATACTAACTGCAGTCACCAGCATCAGCCTATGTTTTCCAACAGAGACAAAATAATGAACATTACTAACATATTAATGAACACATGTTAAACCCAACAACTAATGCAACACTATAAAGCATATGTTCGCTCTTTACCATCAAAACAGCTAAATAAAAAAAAAGACGGAAAACATCAGCAAACTTTGAAACCTCCATCGTCCAGCTTCCTAACCTAAAGCACGCTGCGAAGTCGGGCGCGGACAGTGTTTCTTTCCATTTATATCTTACCTCTGAGTATCCTATTCTGCAGCAACACTGACGTGGTGGTGGTGTGTTAGTGTGTGTTGCGCTGGTCCGAGTGGATCAGACACAGCAGTGCTGCTGGAGATTTTAAACACCTCAGTGTCACTGCTGGACTGAGAATAGTCCACCAACCAAAAACATCCAGCCAACAGCGGATATTTTGAGTGAGTGGACACTGTTTAAAAACTCTGATCCACTCGCACCAGCACAACACACACTAACACACCACCACCACGTCAGTGTTACTGCAGTGCTGAGAATGATCCACCACCCAAATAGTACCTGCTCTGTGAGGGTCCATGGGGGTCCTGACCACTGAAGAACAGGGTAAAAGGGGGCTAACAAAGTATCAGAGAAACAGATGGACTACAGTCTGTAACTGTAGAACTACAGAGTGCACCTATATAGTAAGTGGAGCTGATAAAATGGACAATGAGTGTAGAAACAAGGAGGTGGTCAGAATGTTATGCCTGATCGGTGTAAGCTTCCTTTACTTGTTAGCTACAATAGCCCCGTAACTCCAGTGCTAAACCGTGTCAATAAGAATTTTTGCCAAGCTATTCCTTTAAATCATTTGTATTTTTTTTAATTAATTGGCAACGTGTGATGCCTGAGGTAGGTTTAAGGTAGAAAATGTCTTTCATGACATTCTGGCATATTTTGTTCTGTAAAAAGAAGACAGGAATGTTATGATGCAGGTGGTGGGGTCAGGGTAAGTCAGAGTAAACATTCTCACAGGCCAACTTCGCCCCACAGGCCACACTTCTGGCAGCCTTGCTTTAAAACAAAGAAACGAAAATAAAAGCTTAAGCTCTAGTGAGAATAAAATTCGATAAGGAAACCTACTGGAAAAACTTGAAAGCCTTAACCGTTGCCCCTGAGCTCCGAAACAGCACTCTGAGATCTTCTTCACCAACAGAAGGTCTGGGAACGAGGGAGAGAAAACGCTTAGATTCAATGCATCACATTTATACTGTCAAACACTCCGTATCACTTGTATTGTCCTAGTTTTAAGCCTTGGTTTCAACTGCCTGAGCAGGACATACCAAATTCCTAACAAATCTGGTGGTCGTTAGATAAGTTTAATACGTTATTGCTAACAGAGAATTAAACCTGAGCTGATGGGAGGGGTCCGACAAAGTCAGAGGTCTACATAAAGTCGAGGAACTCACGGGATGTTGGAGAGGTGCAGGGTGGAGGAGGGAGGGAAGATGTTGGAGTAGTTTTTGGAGCCAGGGCTTTTTGAAGCGGTGGAGAGGAGAGTTGCTGTAGTCCTTGGTGAGCCCCTGGTCCTCGTGGCCTTCGCGGGGAAGCTGCACTGTGGTGTGTTTGGACAGGGTGATGCGCAGAGCCTTACCATGGAGCTTCTGACCGTTCAGGTGACTCATGGCTGAAAGGGACAAAGTCCATTCACCAAAAGAGCCAAGCAACACGGCTAAAAACATCCCGTCGAATGGAAAAGGCATGACCTGCACAGCGTGTGACCAAGCCTGTTACTTTCCTACTAAATAATATTTTTAATGCGACTGCATTTTCAATTCATCAAAATAAAATTTATTTTAGGCTACGTTCACATTACCAGGTTGAAGCGGCACAAATCAGATTTTTTTGCCCTAATGTGACTCAGATCTGATGTTTTCGGAGTTGTGTGGACACACAAATCTGATCTTTCCAAGAGCCACTTTCATATGTGGTCCTAGATCGGATACGTATCCAATTCGTGGTCATGTGACCTTAATGTGACGCTCAGATCAGAATTCATGTGCTTTTTTTCCCTCCGCGCCATCATTCAGCGTTACCATGGCAGCAGCGCCGAACAGAAGTTAAAGCCTGTAAACGGTGGAAAAGCAGCTCATCTCTCCTTTTTCTCCTTCGTCTCGCTCTAATAATGAAGCTGAGAGCTGATCAGAGTTAATGATCTTCTCAGCGAAGCTCGTTCTGCTCGTTAGTTTGTGCTGATGATGCACGTGATTCGTTCACGTGACGTTGCTGAGTAGGATAAGCTCATGAGGGTCATTTCAGGACGCCGGTTCGTCACATTAATGACAGATTTGAATCACTTACCTAAACGAGTGTGAACCATCGTGTCAGAGAGATCGGACTTGAGCAAAAAATTGGATTTTAGCAACGAGGCTTGTTATGTGAACGTAGCTTTAGGCGCTTCTGACTCCTAAAAGTCTAAAAACGTTGTGGTGAGACTGTCCAATGCATGCAGATTAAGTGATCAGTTAAAAAATGGTTTATTATACATAATTTAGGTGACCCTACCTAACTGGGCTTGTGTTCCATCTGCCATCTGCACCAGAGCGTTCTCCTTTTTGTTGAACAGGATCTTCACTCTCATGACGTCACCATAGACACCTTAAAAAAAAAGGGAAAAAAGTATGTTGAGGCTCTTACAAGAACTGTCCACAGTAATTAATCATTAGTGGATTATAAATATTCTCTAGGTCCTCAAACATTAAAACCTAATGATCATTTTTATATAGAAAATGATTGCTGTAGAGCATGCACTAAACTATGAACTCTACTTTCCTAACAGATGTTCCAGAAAGACCATCCTTCTAAATCTTTGGGTCTGATTCAATGTCGCCAAACGGCTATTCCTTATTCTACCACTTGGTCTTGAGGGAAACCACATCAGTAATTAATGTTTCATTTCTAAAGAAGATTTTGAGCTAAAATAATCTGGTACAGCATAATCAATCATACGGTAACTGATTGAAGGAACATGCAAACAAATCAAAACATGCAAATCCCTAAAGATGGCTACAGTACGTCTGAAATTGGATGGAGGACATGAGTATGATCTTAGAAAGGAGCAAAAAGATGCAGCATTTCAGTCCCAGAGCACCATAACATGGAATAGCTGCAAAGTGAATTTTCAGTTTGCAGCCAAAGCATCAGAGGACCAACCCCCAGCTCAGCACAGTTAACAGCCAGAGGACTAACCATGCGGCTACCAGCAGAATCCCCCATGTTTGTGTTCTTTCACAACTACTGTTGAAGTTGGACAAGCTTTACAGCATCTATATTTCAAATTATACAACAGTTAGTTCCGGCCACGCAAGCTGATTGGTTGAGAAGCGTTCTAACTGTGCTGTTATTTCACCACAACATCACGTTTTTTTCACGAACGCTGTATCACTCCGCTGAGCCGCCGTCACTAAGCAACGACTCTGACAGCTGTAGGAGACGCTCAAGACATTCGAACGGTTTTACTTCTTACTTTGCCACAAACAGAAAACGGACACTGTTAAGATCACATTTGACCGACAGCCGATTTGGTCAGACTCTGAAGATGAGACGACACTAAATTCCCAAACTGTCATCACCACTGAGCAGCTTTTCAGTCGGCAGCTGTGACAGAAGAACAGCTAAACAACCTGGAATCAGCCAGAAATGAACCCAACACCATTCGCCAAACAGGCTGTAAGATGCTTTACAGACTGGCTGGAACAAAACAACATTAATACTGATCTGGCAAAAAATGATCTAAACTTGATATTGCAGCAGTTTTATGGCTCAGTCTGATTTGTCAGACTCTGAAGATCAGACTACACATTTGGCGAATGGTATTGGGTTCATTTCTGAGCTCATTTTTTGGAGCTCTGTAGTTACTGATCAGCAGAGCGTTGGTGTCTTTTATGCTCTGTGCTCCTCAGCACTCGGCGACCCGCTCTGTAACTTTACGTGGTCTGACACTTCGTGTCTGAGTTGCTGTGATTCCTAAACGCTTCCACTTTTCAATAATACACTCACAGCTGATCGTGGAAAATCAGGAGGGAAGAAATTTCGCAAACTGACTTGTTTCAATGGTGCCATCCTATTACAGCACCATGCTCAAATTCACTGAGCTCTTTAGACCCATTCTTTCACTAATGCGTGTAAAGGCTGGGGGCTTAATTTCAAAAACCTGTGGCAATAAGACTGAATGAAACACTTGAATTCAGTGATTAAGAGGTGTGTCCCAATACTTTTGTCCATATAGTGTATGAAAAAGGAATCTGCTTCCAGCACCAGTTAGTTTCCAAGCTCAGCAGCCCTTTCACAAATACAGAGTGCAGAGTCCACCTGGGTGAACTTCAACCTCAGGAATTCACAGAGTTTAGAAACCTGAACTAAAAGACAAGACAGGCTGCGGTATCTAATTTCTGGGGAAACAAAAAAAAAAAAAGGCTAGGCAATTTATCAAAAATATATCAATACTTTCAGAATATTGTGATGAATCTCAATGTGGAAACACGTGAAACAGATAATGCACCAACAGCACCAAATAAAAAACTGAATACAATGATTCTGGTATATACACTGATCAGGCATAACATTCTGACCACCTCCTTGTTTCTACGCTCATTGTCCATTTGATCAGCTCCACTTACTATATAGGTGCACTTTGTAGTTCTACAGTTACAGACTGTAGTCCATCTGTTTCTCTGATACTTTGTTAGCCCCCTTTTACCCTGTTCTTCAGTGGTCAGGACCCCCATGGACCCTCACAGAGCAGGTACTATTTGGGTGGTGGATCATTCTCAGCACTGCAGTGACACTGACGTGGTGGTGGTGTGTTAGTGTGTGTTGTGCTGGTCTGAGTGGATCAGACACAGCAGTGCTGCTGGAGTTTTTAAACACTGTCCACTCCTACCTTGTCAGTCCACCTTGTAGATGTAAAGTCAGAGACGATAGCTCATCTGCTGCTGCACAGTTTGTGTTGGTCATCCTCTAGTCCTTCATCAGTGGTCACAGGACGCTGTTGGCTGGATATTTTCAGTTGGTGGACTATTCTCAGTCCAGCAGTGACACTGAGGTGTTTAAAAACTCCAGCAGCACTGCTGTGTCTGATCCACTTGTACCAGCGCAACACACAATAACAAACTGCAGTGCTGAGAATGATCCACCACCCAAATAGTACCCGCTCTGTGAGGGTCCATGGGGTCCTGACCACTGAAGAAAAGGGTAAAAGGGGGCTAACAAAGTATCAGAGAAACAGATGGACTACAGTCTGTAACTGTAGAACTACAAAGTGCACCTATATAGTAAGTGGAGCTGATAAAATGGACAATGAGCGTAGAAACAAGGAGGTGGTCAGAATGTAATGCCTGATCGGTGTACACACATGAACAAAGTATGTCCTGTGAATAACTTTCCTATAGCCATTAAACAGCCGATGTATTTTCCCACAATTCTCCAAATTTTGCTGGATGTTTAACATAAACAATTTAATATCATACAAACAGTAACCCTTATTTTGACAAGAGCTGGGTGCTACAGTCTTTTACGCTGAATGGGATTTTTACCAGTGTTCTATCAAGCTTGTCCAACCTCACAACAGCAGGTACTAAAGAGCACCTGAGGGCGAAGCCTGGATGAAACGGTTGCGCTGGATTGAGTTTGAGAGAAAGGTCTGAAACGCTGCACCTTAAAACTCTCCACACTAAAACCCACAAAACGAACCAAAACAATACTCATCTTAAGATAGAACAGTTAAAATATGAAAAAACACAAAAAGGGCAATTAAAAAAGGAAGATGCCAATGATAACATACCGAAAAGAATAAAGAGGCATTGGGGCGTAACGCTCTTTAAAGACAGCAGAGGAAGGCAGCGGAGGGAGGAAGGGACAGGAAAAAGATCGGAGGCAGGAGAGTGGAGGTTGAACATGTCCGCAGCGAGGCAGTTCCACAATGGCGAAAAAACGGTGGTAGGATCATGAAGGTGGGAGATATTTGTTCATGATGGAAAAGTAGGAGGGGAGGGGGAGGTAGATGTAAAAGAGAAGGACATCCAGCAGAGAAAAATGGGATGTTGGTCATTTGTGGGTAAATGTATTGCAGAGTGTAGTCCAATATTGTAATGAATGGAGGGGGTGGTGGGTGGTATCAGTTGAGTTTGGAGGGGAGGGGGGTAAAAAGGACGTGCAGTCAGTTGGCAAAAAGAGAGTCCAGATGAAGATATTAAAACAACAAAGGAGAGGGAGGGGGGGAGAGGGGAAGGGGTAGGGAGAGAAACAAGAGAAAACAAAGGAAGTTTAAACAAAGAAAAAACACAAGGTCAGTATACACAAAGAAATGTAGTGTTCCAGTCACAGCAGAACTCGCTAAAATTAAATGCCTCTCACTAGAGGAACACTAAGAAAAAGAGAGAGGAGAAAAGATTAACAATGAAATACAGAAAAAGGCAAAGAGACAATATAAAATCACAGATCTAAAGGAAGACTATAAATGAAAAAACGTTTCAGATGACTTGAGACAAGAGTTAAAATGTTCAGAAAAAAAAGCCATCGGTCCCTTCTCTCTGTTATAAACGCTGTTTTGAGGACTTAGCCAAATGTTTTTTGTAAATTTCGGCATAATTAAACGGTTGAGATGTAAACAAAGTCGTTCAGAGTGGCTTGGCATGAAACACTCCCTTCTGGAGTTCACAGTGGTGGTGATAGGAACCAGACGTCCACCTCTAAAAGCTCCTTCACAGAAAGTTACTACATCAAATGGTTATGAACTCACTTCGATGTCAGACATTGCCAATTATGCTCGTGGGTATATTTCAATTTTTCTATCTGAATTTACATGCCCAAATCGTAAGGCAAATTATTCAGTAACTATTTATTAAATAACTAAATTATTAAAATAACATTTTTTTTAAGCTCCTCTCAAATTAACAGAACATGATTTATGATCATAAACATACTGCTATATGCTTACAATCTACTGCTGAAAGCCAAAAATCTTAGACGCTCTTTGTATTATTTTTATAAAAGTAATGTTTACAGAGCAGATCACTGAAGAGACGCCATCTGTGATCCAGTTCGTAGCTCAGATTTGTGGAAAAATGGGTCGACTTTCAGTAGAAAAGTTCAGCTTCTTTTATTATAAAGTTTTAAAATTACATCACCCATCTATTTGACTGGAAAGAAGACAGTTACAGCTCTCATACAACCCCCACCTTTAGAATGTAGCTTATGAAATATGAAAGTTATGAAGAATATGACGAAGTGCGTTTTGGAACCACCGGTGGTCCCAAGGAGTTAAAGAGGTTGATCAAAAAGATGATTTTGGATTAAAATGCATTATTAGAACGAAACTTCAGATTTACTACTATTTTACAATCAACACTCCATATGAACTCAGAAGACTCGTGTAGGTTCACTGGTGGTTCTGGATAGTAAATAAAATGTCTATAGTTGTGTTGTAGTCATGGCGACCCCTGGTTCTCATCACCACCACTGTAAAGACCTCTGAACCATTTCTCTACAATCAAACCACTCTGAATGACTTTGTATACATCTACTAACTTATAGAGAAACTGGGAAATCAGTTGATTTTTTTAATGGCAGAAGTCATGAAGCGAGCTCCTTCACCATCTACCCCACATGGACCAAAATCAGTGATACAGTTGGTATCAATAGGAGGTTGTTGTGATTAATGAGTGACTATTTTGGTGACTAGAAGCTAAATAAGTAAAGAACTAAACTCTGCAGAAACTGAAAATCAAGTTTTATTACCAAACCAAATTATCCCTAAAATAATTTAGTGAATGGTGTATTAAATCGTCCCCCTATTCAGGCTTATATGATCTAATTACATATACGTGTGGAGACTCATGTAGCACTAACCTCAGGGTTGAGGTTGCTGACCAGCAGAACGCTGTGTCCTCCAGGGCTGAGGCCGGACAGGCCGAGGCGTCCGGCAGCGGCGGCCGCAGCAGCAGCTGCCGCGGCAGCACCGGGGACGCCGAGAGAGGCCAAAGCTCCAGCAGGTACACCAGGCAGAGACAGACCTGAGGTTGGATACAGGACTGTTAGCAACATGCAAGAGAGCATTTCATTAACATAAACAGGCCCAAATCATCATATGCCAGAGTATTAAAGCATACCGAAACAGCAGTATTCAATGGGTGCATCATTAGCATGTACACCGGTCAGGCATAACATTATGACCACCTCCTCGCTCAGTGTCCATTTTATCAGCTCCACTTACTATATAGGTGCACTTTGTAGTTCTACAGTTACAGACTGTAGTCCATTGATCTCTGTATTAGATGGGTCCGCAAACTGTTTGAGACCAGGGGCCGTGTTACAGAAAATTCTTAAGTCTGAGATCTGCTTTGTTGCCATGGCAACTTCAGTTAAGATTGAAGTTAAGGACAGAAGCCACTACAGAACAGTTCTTGAGTCTATAAATCTTATCCCATTTCCAGATAAGAAAACTGTATTACAGAAACATCCTAAGTTGCCAAAATATCCTAAATATTTTCGTAACTTTAAGATAAACTCAGAGCGTCTTAACTTCTGTTTAACCGTCTGTTTCTATTGTTTTAGGCAGTAAGAGGCGGCACAGTCCACTATAGCGTTTTAAAGATCTCAGGCGCTGCAGACTCGATCTCCACCGCCCCTCTGATCACCTTCGTGTGTTAATGTTGATGATGAAATATTACAGTGATGGTGGTGAATAATGAGGAGACGGAGCTGAACGTGTGTCTGTTTATTAGGAGGAGTAACGTTAGTGCGCTCGGCTAAAGCGTTTGGGAAATGGAGACTGAAACTGTGGGGCAGTGACTCTGATAAACAGCAGGGGGCGCTGACACAATATTCTTAACTATCAGTTTATCACACTTTAGTTTTATCTGACCCTTTTTTTACATCAGTAACGGTAGCTAACGTTAGCTGTCTGGCTAACTAGATTACGTGTTTGTTCCAGCTGTTTGCGCATGGTTGGTTGCCAGGTAACAGACAAGACAGTTGATTGTCGACTTCAATCGAGTAAGTTAAGATTTCCTAACTTGAGATAAGAAAAGATGCTGTAAGATTAGATTCCTGAATTAAGATCAGATTTGCTTCTGTAATACGGAAAATCTTATCTTGACCTGTCAGATCTTAAGGAGAAGAATCTTCTATAATACGGCCCCTGATGAATATGTTGCCTCCGTCTGAGGTTTAAGAGAACTTTTTTCCTATTATCATTACTGAATATCAACAAAACCTTTAAACCGAATAAATCATTCGTTTCTCTACATGTTTAATCCTGATCTGCTGGATGGAGGATCTCCGGGAACACAGCTCCAATCCTAATCTGACGCACCTGATCCAGGTAATGAAGGCTTTCAGGGGCATCTGAATATTAGAGCCAGAGCTGATGGATCTGAACTCTCCATGAAAACCATGATTGGGACTGTCAGCACTATTTGGCTGCAATGCTAATAAGCTTCCATTACTTTTTATCTACAAAATAAACCAAAACTTATGTAAATAACAGACACCAAACATGCTTTGGCTGATTGACAGCATGTGCGGTAAAGAGGGAAACAGCTACAGTGTTCATGTAATAAAATGCAGACTAACCTGCTGCCTGCTGGATGGCAAATGTTGGTGGGAACCCATGTGCACCTGCATAGGAGCAGCTGAGATTATACCAGGAGCTGCTGCAAGGGGTAAAAGTGAGGTGAGAAAGACAAATGCAGAAGTAAAGTGAATTTCCTCTCTGCTACACAGAACCAGATCCCAGAAGCAGCACTAATCCAGTTTTATGGATGTTCTTACTGAAGGCGGTAGCGGCCATGGCCTGAGGGTCGAGAGAAGGCTGGCTGTCTCCGGTAGGCAGATCCGGGCGAGTGTAGTCGCGGCTCTTGTCGTTGTTGTACTTCACGTTCAGGCTGGTGAGCTTGGAGAAGCTGATGCGCAGGGTGCAGCAGGCATTGTAGATGTTCTGCCCATCTAGAGACTAGAGCCCCAAAGTGGAGGAAACAGATGAGATTCAAACACAGGAAATTCAAATCCACTGATAGACCACAGGAGCAGCCTTAAAATGAACACCGACTTTTCAAAACTTCAGTCTTATTAAAATGCTCAGATGTACATCAAGTAATTCAGAGCCATTTGATGTGAAACATGTAAATCTAGAGAAACTTTCAGATGTTTATTTTTTTTTACAGTGCTGATAGGAACCAGACGTCCACCTCTAAAAGCTCCCTCACAGAAAGTTACTACATGAAATGGTTATGAATTCACTGCCTGATGCCAAATACATTGACTTACAACAGGCCTCCAATAAAATACTGGTCAAAAAGTTACTTTAAAACGCATTTATGGTGTAGAGAGAGAGAGAGAGAGAGAGAGAGAGAGAGAGAGAGAGAGAGAGAGAGAGAGAGAGAGAGGGGTTGACAGAGAGATGGACAGATAGACAGAGACAGAGAGACAGACAGACAGAGAGATACAGATAGACAGACAGACAGAGATAGAGAGCTAGACAGATAGAGAGACGGACAGATAGACAGACAGATAGAGATAGAGAGACAGATAGAGAGATAGACAGAGATAGATAGAGCGCTAGACAGAGATGGACAGATAGACAGAGACAGACAGATAGAGAGAGAGACAGACAGATAGAGAGAGACAGACAGATAGAGACAGAAAAAGAGATAGAGAGATAGAGATACAGACAGATACAGAGAGAGAGAGAGAGAGAGAGAGAGAGAGAGAGAGAGAGAGAGAGAGAGAGAGAGACAGACAGACAGAGAGCTAGAGACAGAGAGAGAGATAGAGAGAGACAGACAGAGAGCTAGATAGAGACAGATAGAGAGACAGACAGAGATAGAGTGCTAGACAGATAGAGAGACGGACAGATAGACAGACAGATAGAGATAGAGAGACAGATAGAGATAGAGTGCTAGACAGATTGAGAGATGGACAGATAGACAGAGAGACAGACAGATAGAGACAGAAAGAGAGATAGAGATAGATAGAGATACAGATAGATACAGAGAGACAGAGAGAGATAGAGAGCTAGACAGATAGAGAGATGGACAGAGACACAGAGAAAGACAGATAGAGATAAAGAGACAGACAGATGGACACAGACAGAGAGATAGAGATATATAGATAGAGATACAGATAGATACAGACAGACAGACAGATAGATACAGAGAGAGACAGACAGAGAGACAGAGATAGACAGATGGACAGACAGACAGAATCCCAGAGGGAAATTCCTCTATTCCAGCAGTACAAAGTACAGTAAAGAGCCAAACAAGGGCAAAATGAACAGGAGAGAAACTGTCTTACAGTATTTACAGCTGCATAAACAGAAAGTAAAGATAAACAATAGAATAAAATAAAAAATATAAAAATAATGTGCAGTGGTATGCGTACAGTACTGGAAGGCAAAATGAGCCCCCAAAGAAAACAGTTTGACATCTAGACACATGTAGGTTCACCGTAGATTTTATATAGCAAATAAAAACACCTTTTGTGTTGTGACCCCTGGTTCCTCTCACCACCACTGTAAAGAAATCTGAGTCTCTACAGTCAACCATTTCACACCAAACCACTCTGAACGACTTCGCTTATGTAACAATTTTAGAAAATCTGGTGAAACGTCCCTTTAATTCAGACCATATTTACTATTAACCCGTTCTTAATTTAGGCTTAATCTGAGACTGTGACTCGAGCCATGGATTCATGAAAGAGTCCTAATAAACCTTAAATGTTTAAACTCAAAAACTGTATTCTTCAAATACCTCTTAATTTCTTTACCTTTTTCCTAAAAACGACTAATTTAACACACTACCTGCGTTTAAGGACCAACGCTGCACTCACCAGTTTGGCATGCTGGGCGGTCATGGCGTCTGCATACTGCACAAGGGCCTGGAACTGGTTATTTTTGGTGAAGGTTATGATCTTCAGCACTGTGCCGAACTTGGAGAATATCTACAAAAGGCCCAAAAACAAATAAGCATCAGTCAATAAAATGAACCATCACATTTACAGCAGGGCTGCACCATATATCGTTTGTCTATAGGGGATTAGTTACACCATCAAACAGCCTTGATCAGTTTTAAAGCCCTTGAAATAAACATTCAAAAATCATGTCGTTTTACTTTACACGTCTAAATAAGGAGCATTTCTTTATTCGGGAACCTATAGAACTTCCTACATACCACAGTTCGTTTGGACTGCTAGAGCCCCACATACACCCCGCCCACCATCAACCACGTCATTTAGCTTTGCTTAGTAAAGATCGACGATTTTTGTGGAATCAATAATCATCTTTAAAAAGCGCCCCAAGCCAGAAGGGTTTAAGGATTTAAAGTATGGACTTTTAAACAGCATCAAATCCAGACTGGAACTCCATGGACACTCTGTAGAAACGGAAAACCTGATCTGAGGCAGGAATAGGGCTGAACGATTTGGGGAAAATATCTAATTGCGATTTTTCTGACCAATATTGTGATTTAAATGCAGTAATTTTCTATAAAGATGGCCAAAGATGACCAAACTGTCCTTTTTCTGGCATGAAGCTTGAACACTTGTGCATCAGACTACCAGTTAGTTGTGATGGTTGTGATGTCACATATACAGAACGTGGGTGTTTTGATGCTTCTGATTGGTGTTGCTCATCTACAGGCAGCTTACAAGCTGTGTTAGTTGATAATGTATTATATACTAAAATTTCAGCTCTAGGCAGGACATCTGTAAACAGAGCCAACACTGCTTCAGCTGCTGGAAAGAGTTTGCTTGAAAACAAAACGTTTCTCTCAGCTCAGCCGAGTTTGCAGAATAAATCTAAGGTAAATTTTTATTTCATTCATCAGCTGAGCCTCAGAATCACTCTAAAAACAATTACTGTGGCTGATTCTGCATTCCTGGTTGGTAAGACTGCCTGCTCCGTTGCGAGTTTGAAGGAGGTGCGTTAGTGGATGGTGAATTCATCGTTTCTGTTCTAAGTTTGAAGGGGTTGGGTGTCTGGACAGGAGCGACTGAACATTAGTGCCATGCTGCTGTGGTGATTCTTGTTCAAAACATGCCCAAAAACAGGACTGGTACATTTTTTTCCCCTCCTCGTTTTTTTTCTCTGAAGTGGCTTTGATGGGAACTTGTTTTCTTCAAACCTCTGGCATGACGCAGCACCTCCTGAAGCTAAAAACAGCCTCTCTCTTTCATCGGTAACATGATGCTACTCTTTGCAATACTAATATCAAGGCTTGCAATAACCAAAGAGTCCCAAACCTGACCAATCACAGATGATGCATACTTTTCTGTAGGTGTTCAGGTGCATCAAGACATTTCACACATTTTACAAACACGTAAACAAACAAGTAACACTTTACTGCAGGGTACCGTTCATAAGGCTACATGACACCCACATAAGCTTGTCATGACAACTGAAATAACCATACATAAATGTTTATAAATGCTTAATCCAATAGACATCATCTGTCATAAAGGCTACTTTCGCTAACTTTGATAAAAATTGGCAAACGTAACCTTTATAACGAATTAACGCCTATTGGAATAAGTATTAATAACCACTTATGTAGGTCTGTGTCAGCTGTGATGACAAGCCCATGTAGGTGCCATGTAGCCTTATGAACTGTATCCTACAGTAAAGTGTTACCCACATAACTAACCTACATTATAGGCATCCACAAAAGTGTTTGTCTGTTAGTGTTATTCGGTTTGTTCAGTAGGCGAACTGCCTTGCCCAGCTGGTAAAGCTGTCAGACGCTTGTAAACGCTCTCATTTAAAACTCTAAAGCCAAAACAGATTGTTATGGTTTTGTTTATAGCCAGCAATGGCTTCAACAGCACATGTTCTCCGGTGTTTTTTAGCAGCTGTGTGCGGTTTTGTTACTAAATCTACTAGAACCCACAGCAGAGACAGCTTCAAACATTCCCATCGAATTCAATGAACATTTGTGTGCTGACCCCGTCAAGCGAACTGTGGTAATCTGATCAGGGCCGACTGATGAGTACCTGATGCAGGACATCCAGAGTGACTGGGTAGAAGAGATTCTCCACAATGACTCTAAGCACAGGGCTCTGGGTCCCTGAACCTCCATCCACACTGCTCAGAGACACGCTGCCCGTCTGGACTGCGTTCACCGCCTGCAGTGCCGCCTGCGCCCTCTACAGAACGGGGAGGAAACATTAAGTATGACAAACTACATCCATGTACTCATGATTCACGACGATAATGACGGGGTTTTAAAAAGAAAGTTTGCTCCACAAGCTGCAATTTGCACCTGACTCACCACTTGGTTGGGCGAGTTGTCCGTCTTCAGCTCCTTGTGATTGGAGTACTGCATGAAGACCGGGTGGTTTCGGATGACGGGGGTGACGGAGGAGTAGTAGCTGACCATCGTCTGAGCAGACTCTTCTGTGTTCATCTCCAGAAAGGCCTACAGGAAGGTCACAAAACACAGAACAGGTTCTTATTACACTCGCTGACTCACTGAGGTTTGGGACGGCCACAGAAAACTTCAAGCAGTGAAGACAACAATCCAGTAGATAAACATAATTATGTGTTGCTCTGTTTATCAGGAGAAGAGGAGGAAGTAGGACAACGATGAGTCAACATTACTGCCATAATGTTGAGGATCTGGACAAAATAACACTAAACAACAAATAACACTATGGAGAAGCTGGGGGGCATGAGCTCGGTTGATAGGCAGTTTAAATAACTATTAAGCTTGCTGGTTAAACACCACAAAGTCTTCATTGGCTAAATCCAGCAGTAGCCATCACTTGCCTAACTAGCCTTGAAAGCTCACTTTAAGACAAGAAAACTTACTGAACTGCCATGACAGCAACTACCCTGATGCCAAATTAAACATCTGCATTAGGGGTGTCAAACTCAACCACTAAATGAGCCGTATTAAAAAAAATCTCCACAAATCTGTGGGCCAGAGAAAAAAGTGTTTATTTCTTTAATTAATGTTGTGCTGTAACCCGAACTGGCCATTGTTTATTCAAAATATGCAGAAATTCCAGCAGAAAAATATGGGCACTTGTAGTAAACCTTGAAATATTACATGAAAACTTGGAATATTCTAAATTTAAACGTCCCCAGGAGCAAATTCATTAAGACTTGGGCTCAATTTCTGAGCCACAGAGCTGACGTTCGGTGTTCATCTGGGTCGAACCGCAGCTGAAATGCAGATAGTGCATTTGGTGATAAGACTGATGTGGAATTGCATAGAATTGTGTAAAATTGAGGTGTAACCACTGTCCTATAGATTGCTGTTGGGGTAGGAAAGTCAGAGTGTTACGCTGCAGTGCATGCTGGGGACTGCAGTGCAGTTCACTGTGAAACGGACTAATATTAATACTAAATTAAAATACTTTTGTGGGCCAGATAGGATTGTGTTGTGGGCCTCATCTGGCCTGCAGGCCTTGTGTTTGACACACTTTCAGAAATAAATTTACGAACCTCCTGCTTTTCATTTTGTTGTTCTGTTTTAAAACACTCAGTTGTGAAAAAGGTACAAATACGAACTTTTCACCTGGAAAAACTTATTTAAGGTTCACAATCGGACCTTAAAACTACTGTTGTACCTTTGAGGGAAGATTTACACTGTTTGTACCTTGATAAACAAAATGTACCTGCACAGAACCTTTATTTCTAACAGTGGGGGAGTCCAAATAAAAGCCACTCTTCAAATCTCAGTAATAAAGTCAGATTTAATTCAAACAGATCGTTTAATGCACTGAATATGATACATTTACATTATCTTCGCCATTATCAGTAAGACTGGGCAGTCATGGGCTGGAGGTTAGGGATCCCCTGAGCCGACAGTACGTGACAGAAGTGCCCTTGAGCAAGGCATCTAACCCATAGGGCTGCCCACCGCTCTGGGCAGATGTGTTCACTGCCCCCTAACGTGTACGTCGTGTTTCACTGCACAAACGGGTCAAATGCGGAGGGGAAATTTCCCCGCTGTGGGACTAATAAGGGTCACTGAATTAATTTTAGATTAACTGAATATAATAAGACTAGGTGATGCCAACGATTCATATTTTCAGACTCAATAGAATTTTTAATTCTGTGGTTTTCAATATATTGTGTTTGTAAAGTTTTGATTGTATAGAGATCTAATTCTATACAATTCACAGATTAGTTTGGCTTAAAAATACCATTTAAAATTTTCATGGTTATGTTTTCCCCCAAACTTTAGGCTGAAAGAAAACACCCAGATGTCCAGGTCTGACCACTGACTGTGGTTCCCATGAAATACAGTAAATGAGACACGCATACCTGGTTCTTTCCCTTGAGCATCAACAGGTTGGTCACTTTGCCGAATGGCAGCCCCAAGGAAATCACCTCCGCTTCGTTTATGTCGCTGGGTAATTTGCGCACGTGGACGACTCGAGACGGAACGCCCGGACTCCTGATGTCACCTTTAAACTTCTTACTGTCGTTACCATTGGCTGAAAGGTAAAGAAGGACTAAATGAAGGACAATTTCTTTAACAATGACAGAGCAAACAACAACCTGCAGTGTGGGAAAGACATGAAACAAGGCAATGAGCCTAGTTTTGGTAGGTGCTGCAAACACGTACCAGCTCCTGAGCTCATGATATACGGTCCGTTGGATATACAGGAGGAAAAGAGTTCGTCAGATCCCCTCTGGAATGGAAACAACAGACAAAAGTTAACTTGCAAGAGTCTCAGCACCTCAGTAAGGAAAATGTGATGCACGGAAAAGAATTCAAATCCAGGACTCTGGACACACAGAGACCAAGGCTGACCAACGTCCATTTATAACAGCCTTTTATAGGCCTGGAAAATGTAATAAAAATTTAATACATAGAACAGGCAGATTGTAAAACATTCAATAATAATGGTGATGGAAGAGAAACGATATATTATCTGACATTTGGGGTCTAAAAATAGTACAGACACAGAAACGTCTGAATCAATTGCTATTATTTAAATCGGAATATTTTTAATGTGCATTAAGCTAAGGGTGGGCGACATGCCGATACTGCGTCATGATACACTCCCTTAAAAATATCACAGGTCAACAGCTTCGGAATATCACTGAGAGGTTCAGCCCTTTAGGCTTCGCAGGTGAAAATTCTTCATAACGTTTGTGGCGTCAGTCGAGAAGAACTTAGTTCTTTATCAGAGGAAGCAAATCATGCTACACAGATTATGAATATGAAGCAGTAATCACTCTAATAAGCACTAAGGCAGGGGAGACAACACTGTTTTAACACTACAGATGCTTCACATTACCTAAACCGGGATTAATGCCGGCCTGAGTCTCTGAACCGGGATAAATCCCAGCCCAAGTATCTAAACTGGGATTAATCTCAGTCTAAGTATCTAAACTAGGATTAATCCCAGCCCGAGTATCTAAACTAGGATTAATCTCAGTCTAAGTATCTAAACTAGGATTAATAGCAGCCTGAGTATCTAAACTAGGATTAATCTCAGTCTAAGTATCTAAACTAGGATTAATAGCAGCCCGAGTATCTAAACTAGGATTAATCTCAGTCTAAGTATCTAAACTAGGATTATAGCAGCCCGAGTATCTAAACTAGGATTAATCTCAGTCTAAGTATCTAAACTAGGATTAATAGCAGCCTGAGTATCTAAACTAGGATTAATAGCAGCCCGAGTATCTAAACTAGGATTAATCTCAGTCTAAGTATCTAAACTAGGATTAATAGCAGCCTGAGTATCTAAACTAGGATTAATAGCAGCCCGAGTATCTAAACTAGGATTAATAGCAGTCTGAGTATCTAAACTAGGATTAATAGCAGCCCGAGTATCTAAACTAGGATTAATAGCAGCCTGAGTATCTAAACTGGGATTAATCTCAGTCTGAGTATCTAAACTAGGATTAATCTCAGTCTGAGTATCTAAACTGGGATTAATCTCAGTCTGAGTATCTAAACTGGGATTAATAGCAGCCTGAGTATCTAAACTGGGATTAATCTCAGTCTGAGTATTTAAACGAAAATTAATAGCAGCCTGAGTAAACTGTGATTAATCCCAGCCTAAGCATTTAAACAAGGATTAATCCCAGCACAAGTATCTAAACCGGGATTAATCCCAGTCTGAGTATTTAAACTAAAATTAATAGCAGCCTGAGTACCTAAACCTGGATATATCCCAGCCTGAGCGCCTAAACCGGGATATATCCCAGCCTGCGTACCTAAACCGGGATATATCCCAGCCTGCCTGCCTAAACCAGGATATATCCAAGCCTGTGTACCTAAACCGGGATAAATCCCAGCCTGGGAAAGTTGGCCATCTTTGTTAAACAAGGTAACTGCAGTTCTGGGTATGTGAAGCTGAAACTTGGTCAGGAACCCTGTCTATGTTGAACATGCCTGATGAGACAGACCCTCCCGCCTAACAAAAACAAAGCAGGAGAGAACTGGACTCTGCAGCTTTAAAAATGACCACCAAACAAGGTTAGAAGGAAATGAGATTTCCTCCAAGTTCACTGACCGTGCAAGATCCTACAGAGAAGCCTGCAAGCACAGAACCAACCCTACAGAACCAGGACGTGCTCAAGAAAACCAGTGACACCAAAATTAAAATTCCTGACCGAATTAACATAATTAACGTACACAGAAATACAAATTACACTGCACCCCCATCTAACAGGCACCAAGAAACTCAACAACCAGCAGCAGCAGATTACACCACTGTTTACTCGCAGTAAGAGCAACAAAGAGAAGGCAGCCCAAACAGAGGCAGCTATGTCCAGCCACAAGCAACAAAGACGGTCACTCGACGCCAAAGCTGTGGCCACTTGGCCAGCCGAGTTCCTAAAGAGCAAATCATTCAGCATCACACTCTTAATAAACCACTTCAAGATGGAGAGAGTCTGCTGGAGTGGTCACATGCGCTGGATAAGCTAAAGCCTTTTACTCTCCGCAGCCACAATGCGAGTTCTGTTCCAGCCAAAAGGACAGCATTGTTAGCAAAGCTGCACTGGACTCCGTTCTCCTCCCAGGCTCCAGCATTCAGAGCACTAATCTCACAAAATGAATCTTCCTTACTTTCCCTTTTTAAACTAGGAACTTATAGCATGTAAACACTGTTCACTACCAAGTTCATGTACTGAAACTAGGGCCTCACTGATAAAGCCTGGTCAATATAATAGTGGCCGATATTAGTGACCCATGGTATCATCGGGACAGTTTGACAACGTCGCCATTAACACACCAATAATAGCACTTTTTTGTCTGGGATTCAGACTCGTGAACTTTTATCATAAGAAAATAAAGATAGGTGACAGACGTGTCACCTACTATGGATTCGGGGCTAAGATTTAATAATAAGCTTTATCTATACAGCACTACATACACAGAGCAGCTCAAACACTTTGATTTACATTTAAATAGTAAAATTAAGCAGTAAAACTACCTATAATTGGGTAGTTAAAGTTTTGTCTGCGACAAAATAAATAAATAAATAAAAACCTCCATTTCTCCAGATCCATATCTCCATTTTTGCTGATTATTTTTCTAGACCATTTGAACAAAGCAGACGTCCTTTAAATTGTATTCGTATTTCATGATTAACAGACCAACAGAAATGCTCCCAAATAAGTTGAAATAAAGCCTCTTTACACTAACTTTCAATAAAAATTTAAGAGCGCTTTTGTCTCGTCCTGTAAGGTCATTGTTTGAGACACGTGTTTTTGCTTGGACAGCGAGGATATGAAAACATTTTTAATAAAAATACTGTTTTTAATTTATTTTACTTAGCCTTTTATATTTATTGTAGTCTGCTTTTCGCGTTTGTGCTTTTATCGCTTATTTTCACTGGTCCGACAGTCAAGCACTCTGAGCTGTTTTGAGTGTAAAGAAAGTGCTCTATAAATATATTATTATTATTATTATTATTATTATTATTGCTATTATTAACCCAGACCACAGATTCATAGTAGGTGACGTGGCAGTCTTTAAGATAATCAGACAAACTCTCTCAGACCTCAGCCAAAAGGGTACACACTTAAATGATGGTGCTTCAAGGGTTCTTTAGTAAAGAAATATGGTTCTACATAGAACCATGAACACTCAAAGAACGCTTTCTATGATTAAAGCGTTCTTTGCATCATGAAAAGGTTCTTCAGATTGATGAGGATGAATGGAGAACCTTTTTGAAAAGGGTTCTATATAGCACACCGTAACAATAGACGAATCCTTTTTTGGTGCTATATAGAACCATCTACAGCACATTCTCCACCAATCTGAAGAGCCCTTTTATGATGCAAAGAACCCTTTAATCATGGAAAGGGTTTTGAATGGTTATGGTTCTATACAGAGCCATTTTCTTTACCAAAAACCCTTGAAAAATACCATTTTTAAGTGTGTAGCACAAATGATTAAAAAGAAATTATGGTCATGAGCTAATTTGGCTACACAGAACCGGCCATAAAAACCCGTACCCTGAAAAAAGTTCCGCGTGGGAACCCGTATGAAAGACTATACCAGTTCTGACATCAACCTCAGAAGCTGTGGAGGACCGACGCTCCACAGCCTGTACGCCGTCTGCACAGCCTCCTGATTTTTCACTCTGATTCTCGGTTTAAGAGGGAGAAAACCCGCCCACCATCTCACAGAGCAGAAACACAGCTGGGGCTCTGCGGAGCGAAGGAAAACAAAAACACAGAGGAAGAGAGCGCGGACCGGACGGTGACGTGGGCGTGCGGATCTGGTTTCCTTCATCAAATTAAAAAAATAAAAATAAAAAGGGGGACAGGCTCTCGCATTCCTCGGAGCTGAATCAGCATGTGCTGGGATCCTCCTGCCTTTTCTTGTTGTAAAACGCTCCATTGTTTCAGGGCAAATTATCCTCCCACTGCAGCCGTTTCCTTCCTCTGTTTCTACCCGGCTGAGCACGGAGACACACTAACAGGAGGATCTGAAACGTCAGGTCAACGACTTTCTTTAAATTCTTAAAAAAAAATATATATAATTTCACACATTCGGTTTTCGTCTACAGAGATGCCTCAGTGTACACCAACCTGTGGCCGATCGATTAGCTTGTGAATTTTTTTTTTATCTGAATAGTTCAGTGACACCAGCCACGTTTACATGCAGCCTAATAATCTGTTTAGTCCGATTAATAGCTCAATCGGAATAGAATACATCCATATAAACACCTCAATCAGAACAGACTAGTCGGATTGACGCCATACAGTTTCTATCCGATTGAGTGAGGTGGGTAATCCTGTAAATAATCCGTTAAATAGAAGAATAATATCCGTGTAAACGCCTGTATCTGATTACATTCCCTATCGGAAAGTTTAAGTCCGTTCTGATCGTGTTCGTCGCGTCATAGTGAAAGTTTATACCGTTCAACATGGCGGAGCAGAAACTGGTCTGCAGAGGAGACGAAGTTTATGCTCTGATCTTTAAAAGACGGCGGTGGGACGGACGTCTCAGAACACGACGTCTTCCTTTCGGCCTTCTTTAATAAGGACATGTGAAGGTCGTTTTCCTGAGTCTGACATTATTTTAAAGCAGTTAAAAACACAAGCGCTGCTCACTGCTGCTCATCTCACTCTGACTGGACTCACGTGATGCTGGTTGCCATGGTAACGTCTACACTAAGCGGTTCTCTACGCATGCGCGTGATTCTGGACCGGATTACTTGTAGTGAGCATGTAAACAGAGACTTACCATCAGATTGTTGTAGAGTGAGAATAAACACCTCCGTCTTAATCTAGAATCGGGCTGTATTCAATCGGACTGGAGAAAATCTTTGCACGTAAACACAGACAGTGAGGTCAATGGGGTGGACATCGAGACCTAGACTCGTTCCTGAGCCAGACCTACTGAACACCACAAGAACAGGAAAAAAAACGCCTCCCTGAAGGTTTAAAATCAAATCCAGGAGGCAGAAACCGCTGCACTACTTCCTACACTTAATCCCATCCTTCCAGAAGAATTAAGTAAACTGGAGATTAGCCATCGCTCCTCACCCTAAGGCAGTGTCCTAGTTTGTGTTTATGTGCATACAGAGCTGTAAGAAAGGGAAGAGAAGGAATACCACTGTCTATCATGTACTCCCTCTCTCCTCATGTAGATGGGCGGGGCTTAAAAGGGTGGGTGAACAATTCGGAGAAAATATCTGCCAACAAGGCCAACAAGCCCAGCATATATTTTTTTTACTTGACCACTGAATGTAGTGTGGCAGTCCGTCAGCCCATGAGCTCCATGAGGTTAAATTTCCCCAATTAAAACTTCAGACAACACTGAGCAACATAGGATAAGCACAACTGCAGCACCCTGCAACTTAATCGCAATACGGGAGGGCAGTTTTCGATATTAAACCAATTTATCGTTCAGTACTATTATCCAGTGATGTGATATCAAAAAAGTGAACGAGAAAGAAAAGTAAAGTGTCCAGTAGATATATTATCTAAAGGACTTGATCTCAGTGATCCACTGTCACCACATTTGTCTTAAATGATGACTCCGCTCTTCAGTCTTCTTCGATTCAACGAAAGATGCTGATGGCAGGTTTTACGGCGACCAAGAAAACTGTCTTGCAACTCTGGATCATCCCACAGATTTCAGCTACGAAATTCTGGATATTCAGTTTTCAAAATAAAGTTCAGATAGAATCTTACAGCCAAGCTTAACAAGGCAAAACAGTCAACAATAGGAAACAGAGAATTTACATGACTATTCAACAACTTTAGTGTCCAATTAAATTGTGTTCAGTTGTTTGTTTAGTTGTTTATGTATTTTCTGTTTTTGATTTGTGTATTCCTAAAAATGTACGTCACCATCCTGCCTTCCCCTCCCCCTTACCTTTCCCCACCCTTGTTGTAAAACAACGAAAAATGCAATAAAAAGGTGATCAAAAAAATTACAAATATACACATAATGTGTATATAAAAATATATAAAAAAGTGTGCGCGTGGGGAGGCGGGGGAGCCAAAAGAATACTGGCCTGAGTTTATAAACTTTAATCAACACTTGATAAAATAATAATAATAATAATAATAATAATAATAAGTTAAGTAATTAAAAACAGATTAGTTAGTGGTGTGGCAGAACATCATGATATTTCAACAAATTTTCATGATGCCTAACAACGCACTACTTTACTTTTCCTGACACTTGGTAAGTTGAAGCAGTGCCATATTTAAAATTAGACATTTTTAATTTAAATGATTTTTGCCCAGCGTTTCACACAGACTAAATCTACTTAAACAGGAAAATTTTGCTCTCTTTTCAATGAAGCGTGCAGCTGGTCAGTACTGAGTTTCCACAATACTCTCAGAAAGCATACTGTAAATCATTACAATAACCATAAACTGTCATGTGTCTTGTTCTAAGACGCTTTGGATCACTTATACTGGTTCACTCATCACAAAACCTTTACACAATACACTACGGTGATTACACTGACTCTCATTACAAACTAAATGGATTAGTTCATTAGATATTTCGCTTTTAATAGAATATATTTTAAGTTATGGTCTGCAGTTTGGTTTGTGTTGGATATGACGCTCATTAACCGACGTTTAATGACAAAAATAATAATACTGTGCGACACTGATGTCAGTAAACTGATACACACATCGTGCTCGCAGCTATCAGCTCGGAGTGGATGAAAATAAAACACCCTCAGCCACGTCTGCTGCGCTAGCCTGAAGGAGCTGAAGGCTTGCAGGTGCCGGCTTGTTTACATCCTGTGATGAAGCAGAAGCTTCTGAGCGGAGGGTGAATCGCAGGGTCAGAGGAACAGGAATGTAACCTCAAACATTCCAGACAGCTTTAACAGCTTCAGCAGCCTCCAGACCGCCGGCTAGTGACGTGATCGCTCCTCCAGACGCCTGAAGGAGGACTTAAGGACGCAACGCTGCAGACGTCCACCATACTGGGAAATAATCAAGATTTCAAAGTAGGGAAGGACAACATGACCACATTTACTGCACATTTCAGACAGATTATAGCCCGTATAACCAGTATATATGCAGTCTGTGAAGTGTTCGCCAACTGCAGAGTGACAAGGAGCTGATGGGATGGGAGTCTGTGACAAAATCCATAACTATTTTAACAATTTTGGTGTTTTACCCTGTTTCTTCTCAAGTGGTTTATATGGGCAAAGACCTTTCAGGGTCTTTTTTTGTTTTAAATGTGGCAAAACTATAACTATGATATTTAAAGGTTTTACATGACATGCAACACATCTCCAATTAGGACTGCAACTAACAATTTCCATTCATCACGGCTTTGTTTTAAGGGTTTTGTTTTTCTGAGGTTTGACAAGTCGAAAGACAAAATCTGACCAAACGAGCCACATTTTATAAAGTCCAAACTCATCAGAACTTTACTTGAGTGTGTGTAACAGAAGTAAATGCAAGTAGTTAGTACCCACTTCTGACTTTAAATTATTAATATCCTAATACTTCGTATCTCAGTCTTACTTTCAACTCCTTGGGACCACCGGTGGTTCCAAAACGCACATATTCTAGTCATATTCTTCATAACTTTCATGTTTCATAAGCTACATTCTAAAGGTGGGGGTCGTATGAGAGCTGTAACGGTCTTCTTTTCAGTCAAATAGATGGGTGATGTCATTTTAAACCCTTAGAATAAAAGAAGCTGAACTTTTCTACTGAAAGTCGACCCATTTTTCCACAAATCTGGGCTATAAACTATAAACAGATGGCGTCTCTTCAGTGATCTGCTCTGTAAAAATTATTTTTATAAAAAATACAAAGAGCGTCTAAGATTTTTGGCTTTCAGCAGTAAATTGTAAGCATATAGCAATGTGTATGACCATAAAACACTTCTGTTAATTTGAGGGGAGCTTTTGCAAGAAATAAATAGATAATTTACATTTATTTCATGCAGTTACTGAATAATTAGCCTTATGATTTGGTTGTGTAAATTCAGGTGGAAAAACCAAAATATACCCTGGAGAACAAGAGGTTAAAGTGTGCACATGCTTCAAAAATTGAACCCTGTTTAATCTCAGTTTACATACAAAAACATTACCTTTACAGATACATGCTGTACTACACAGGAAGAACTAAAAGCCCTTCAGCAAAACTGACTAATGCCTCACCGCTGCCTCTGCTACCCTGAGCCTCATCACTGAACGATTAAAGGGACGAGATGTTTGCGCTCTGGTGTATCTTCAGGGTGACTGTTTAAACAGCAGCCGGGCTTTGACCAGAATAATTAAGGTCTCGAAATCAGCAGGAGGCAGAGCAGCAGTTACGCCCGTCACCTTCGCTCGTCTTGGGAGACGGACGTGAAAAGACGTACGGCGAAAAAAGAGAAAACCTGCTGTGACTCGATCGGCAGCATGAACAAGAGGGAGTTTCACATCTCGAGATCAACCACAAGCAGAAAAGAACATTCTTCACCGAGGCAGGTCCACACATGAGCGGTTAATGAGTGGGTGCATGTAAATAACGAGTAAATTAAGGGACGGAAGAGTGGAACGTACCTTCGTGCCAACTGTTATATCATGGACGCCGCTGGAAAAGAAAGAAGCAAAAATTAAATGTAAAAAAATGCAAAAATGCAAAATATCTGACATTTGAATAAAATAATTTGGCTGCAAAGATTTGAGGACATGATCACACAATGATGGTTCTTTAGTAAAGAAAATGGTTCTATATAGAACCATGAACGCTTTCCATAATTAAAGCATCCTATGCATCACGAAAGCGTTCTTCAGCTTGATGGAGGACGGATGGAGAACCTTTTTGAAAAGGTTTCTATGTAGCACCAAAAAGGGTTCTTCTATTGCAACAGGCCTGACACTGTAACAGACGAACCCTTTTCAAAAAAGGTTCTATAAAGAACCATCTACAGCACATTCTCCATCAATCTGAAGAACGCTTTCATGATGCAAAGGATGCTCTAACGATAGAAAATGGTTCTTCTATTGTAACAAGCCTCACAACTTAACAACAGAAGAACCCTTTTTGGTGCTATATAGAGCCCTTTTCGATATGGTTCTATATAGAACCAACTACGGCACATTCTCCATCAACCTGAAGAACCCTTTCATGATGCAAAGAACCCTTTAATCATGGAAAGGGTTTTTTGAACGTTCTTGTTCCTATATAGAACCATTTAAGTTACTAAAGAACCCTTGAAAAAAGCATTAAGTCTGTAGCACAAATAATAAAAACTAAAAATACAATTTAAATGTTCATGATGCTAAGAACCCTTTTTCTATATAGAACCATAAACACTCAAAGAGCCCTCGGCATGATTAAAGGGTTCTTTGCATGGCGAAATGGTTCTTCAGATTGATGGAGATCTGTAGATGGTTCTATATACAAAACCCTTTTTAAAAAGGTTTAAAAACTTACTCTATTTCGCTGACGTACCTGGATCCCAGAGGATACAAATCCGTCTCTAAACGTCTGTAAAAGAGCAACAAGACACATTCAGGACAGAGCAGCAGGCATTATTAAGCATGCATAGCATCTTTATAATCCGTATAATCTGAACAGACTGGAGTCGGGCCGCTGCTCGCTCTCCAACATCATAACACTGAGCACCTTCACATAACATCGAACACAAACCTCTACAGCTCCTCATTCCAAACGTCCAGAACGCTGGACAGGTTCCCCCAGGTATTCTAGCTTTATAGAAGCAGGTAAGTCTCCACACTCACTTACGTTTCTACAGAACTCAGTCTTTGGCCCAGTCCCATTTCACCCCTCGCCCCTACCACTCAGCCCTACCCCTCCGTTTTGCACATTCTCGTCTAGGGGTGGGGTGTCCTGATTCTTGTTGAGATAGAGGGGGAGGGTGAAGTGTTAGAGCTACATGACCCTCCAAACGGAGGATTTTCTGAGACTCCAAACAGAGAGTTATGAGAAAAAAGGAAAAACCGGTGAGATGGAGAACAAGAGACCAAAGAAACCCACAAATGTGAGAATTTTCTCATTAAAAAATTTACAATAATCACTGTTTTATCTTAGTTTAATGTTGTTTCAGTGTATTTTGGTCCTTTTCGTCATAACAGGCATAGAAAATCGCTAATACTATACTAATGTCTCGGTAGCTAGTTAGCTAACTTTCCCGTTCCACCTTAAATAGTCCGGCAGTTCTGACGCCTGAAGCGCCAGAATGTAACTGCTGCTCCATTTAAGGTGGAACGGGAAAATTCTAACAAGAAGCTGGAGAATATCTGACTTCAGCTTCATATCACTGAAGAATTAGGGTGATAATAAATAATTGCCCCCCTCTTTGAAGATCATATGATGCCCTAAATGTAACTAAAGCCCAGCAGTGAGGAGCTGAACTTTACCCTCCTCTGCTGTCACTGCAGACTGGCAGGGTCGCCTACAGAGCAGCGCTGGTAGCTGTTAATGAAGTGATGCTCTTTTTATTTGAGGGTCCCATTTCAGAGGGAAGATTTCAACCACTACCCTGTAACTCAGCTCCAAGGGGTTAGGGTGACACTCGAAAACAAGGGGTAGGGGTAAAAATAAGAAATGGGACTGGGCCTTTGTGTTTCTGAATGATCCTGTATTTATTTCTGAAAAGGTTTCGTATGTACGTCCTTCTAGAAGCTCCCTCTCGTGAAAGGTAAAAAATGATATGTTTATTTCAAACCCAAAGTGCGATGGCATTTAAAGTCCAGTGACCTCGACGCTTGCTCTCCAAAACTAAGGCTTTGATTAGTATAATAGACTCCTGCTTTACAAAACACAATCATAGATTATTTTAGTTTGTTTTGATAATAAAAGGAGAATCTTATGTGAATTCAGGAGTGAATATAGATGATGTTCTATGAATTTGGTGATAATATTGCTTAGTGATTTCAATGGAGTTCACTGTCAGGTATACTGGACATTCGAATTAGGCATGTAAACCCTGCAAGATCTTGAAAAATGACTGCATTTAACATCAAAACAACAAACAAAAATGTTTTTTTCTGAAATGTAGAGTTATTTCTGTCTACGACACTGTGCGAGCACATAAAATGTATGTAATCTGTCTAATATTATATATGAATTTATGTAATACAGCTCATGTAATGTCTTCTACCCTTTTCACTAATGATACTGTTTTAACCTTCTCACTATAGGTACAGTGATATAAATCAGTGTATACTGTCACTGTCCAAAGAAAACCATGCATCTCCATTTCTGCCGATTTTTACTTTTTTTTTTTTTACATCATTTCAACACACCAGCTGTCCTTTATGTTAAATGAAAACTTAATGATGAACGGATCAATAGAAGTGCTCTAAAATCACCTGGAATAAAATCTCTTCACATTAACATGCATTGAACGGTCTGAGTGTTTTTGCCTTCTCCTGTAAAGCTACTGTTTTGTAGATACCCGTTTTTCTTTGGACTATGTGCTGTGTGTTAAAAAGCTTGTGTGTATTATGATATAGAGAGTATTATGAACACTAATACTTTAGGAGCCGTTCATTCAAAAGTCCAGTCAGTTCTAAGAGTTGAGAAACTCTCATGCGACTGTATACACAGTAAACACAGGAAAAGCCCAGCACTTGCTTTGTGTCGCATGTTGGCGATGATAAATATGTACGCTTGCGTAATCCAGGTCCAAAAAGTAAAAACCCTCCCCAGGATTTTGTTCCAACTGCTTGACTTCTCTAATTTGCTCAAACCAGCAGCGAAGGTGTTCAGGCAGCTGGAACAAAATCCTGGGGAGGGTTTTTTACCTTTTGGACCTGGATTACCCACCTCTATAAATATGTTCATCTTTTCAAGAACTCACACATTTCATGCGCCCAGGTACAATCATGTCCAGTGTACTGGACACTGAATATTACATGCAGTGAGTTTCATAACAGGACATTATTTGTTTTTACAGTGTCCAGTCTGTGCAGGAGGTTATAGGAGTTCAGCACTATAACGTTAGACTTGACGCTACAATTACGGAAAAAAATCTCGTAGGTTAAATATTTGCTCAGCTAAGTTGCCCACAATCCCTGTATTTAAGAACAAAACGTGAAAATCCGTTATCAACACTTAAATATGCGTACTTAACAGAATAACGCTGAAGAGTGAGCTGGCTAAGTTAAACCGGTTTGTTAACGTTAACGTTAGCCAGCAACAAGGCGGAAACTGAGACACGTTTTTCGCTGGAGGTAAAAAGCTACCTGTTAAAGTAAACTCGTCTACAACCTTTTACTTTTTTAGGTGGACGGCTGATAATCTGAATCGCACTTAATTCAACCCGATAGCGAGCTTTAGTACGGAGCACGTTATCCGCAACAGGTCGGTGATCCACAACTTTGTGCCCGCGGACATGTTGCTAACTAACCGAGCTAACCGCCAGCCCAACGCCAGACCGCCTCAGCTTTAACTTCAGATTTGAGTCGTTTTGTCAGCACACACTTTAACTTAAGCGGACTATAAAAGAAGATAAAGGCCTAATCAACTAAAACCGTACGTTTTTTACACACATGCTTGTCAATAAACGTGTTTTTGTTTCAAGAACTTACCCGTCCATGGCACTACACACAACTAGAGTCCGCGCAGTCGGGACGTAGCAAGCTGGAGGCTCTTATAGACTCACAAAATGGCGGAGAGGGCCACGGCGCGCTTTGATTGGCCCAGAGCTACGTGTGGGCGGGACCTTACAGGCAACCCGGCTACACGATTGGACCGGCTAACCGTCCATCTTAAAAGGCGGTCTGAGAAACTTTGGCCGAAACTTCAGCGAAGCATTCGGGATGGGCGAATCCACTGATATTCTTTTCGATTCGATACCGATATTAAGGCTCGTTCACCGATATTAATGGCATCTTATTGTAAGATTACGATTACGATTGAGATTATTTTGTGATTTTTACTATTTATACGTACAAAATCAACATGTGCGAACATATATTTCAAAGCTTTTGCATTAGGGACGCACAAACACAAAAACAAAAAGGAAGAAAAAGTGTATTTCAGCCAAAAAAAGTCATAGTCAGCTTAATTGTCCTTGTTTCTCATGTGCTGAGAAAGGAATGAAATGTAGTTTCTCCAAAGCACAAAGCTACATTTAACACACAACAGCAGCAGACAGACAATAAATATAATAAACACAATAAATACAGACCAGCTATACAAATATTTTTTCAAAATTCATCTACAGTATACAACAGCTACAACCATATCATTGAGCACAGGGCAATAGAGAAATAGTCCAGCTGTTGGTCCACAGCAGCAATAATAGTTGTGCGTGTATTGTTTATCAATGCACTGATAATTGATCGTTTTCAGCAATGCAGCCATAAAGGTTAATAAAACTGCAGACAGTGTACAGATTAAAGTAACTGTGCATGTAAAGTGAGTGAGGTTAAAGTTTCACAGTAAAGTGGTTGAGTGCGGAAGTTAAAGTGCAACAGATAAAGTGAGCAGTAAGGCTGAGGAAGCAGTTCGGTTAGAAAGTTTAAAGGTCCGTCAGGTAGATTTGTTCATCAGTCTGACAGTCTGTGGGAAGAAACTGTTCCGGAGTCGGGAGGACTTGGCCCTGATGCTCCGTAGTCTTCCTCCAGATGGGAGTGGTGTAAACAGCTCTTGTGATGGATGGGAGGGATCCTTCCTGATGCTGCATGCTTTTCTTTTACCCCGTTTGGTGTAGATGTCCTCAATGACAGGGAAGCTTGACCCAGTGATGGACTGGGCAGTCTTCACTACCCATTCCTGTCTGAGACGGAGCAGTTTCCATTACCAGACAGCAATGCCGCAGGTCAGGATGTTCTCTATGAGAGCGTTTACATGCACTTAATAATCTGATCATTATCTGATTATCTGATGATCTGATTATTAAATGGTAATGTAAACCAGTCAAGTCAAGACAACAACAGGTGTTGTCGCAAAGCAGCTTTACAGAAAAATCTGGGTTGAAGGCCCCATGAGCGTCGCCAATGGTGACAGTGGCAAGGAAAAACTCCCTAAGACCAAGAGGAAGAAACCTCGAGAGGAACCAAGACTCAAAAGGGGAACCCATCCTCCTCTGGACAACACCGGATAGCAAACAATAACAAACAACCACCTAGCATGCCATGGTAATCATTTGGCAACACCCTAGTAGCTACCTGTGATTCCGTAGCAACCACCTAAAAACACCTTAGCAACCACCTGGAATACCATAGCAACCAGTTAGTAACACCTTGGAAAACACTTGGGATACCATAGCAATTATTTGGCAACACCCAGCCACTACCTGGGATACCACTGAAACCAAGTCAAGTCAAGGTTTACTTATATAGCACTTTTTACAACAGGTGATGTCGCAAGGCAGCTTTACAGAAAAACCTGAGTCCGAGCCTCCAAGGGCGTCGCCAATGGCAACAGTGAGAAGCAAAAACTCCCTATAAGAGCAAAAGGACGAAACCTTGAAAGGAACCAAGACTCAAAAAGGGGAACCCATTCTCCTCTGGTTGACACTGGATAGCAACAATAACAAAAAAGAAACAACACACTCTGATTTCTGAGATCGGATTAAGGCTTAGACATCTGATAAAGAGGCTGGATTTGAGCTCGGTAATGGGTTTTTTCAGTGCATGTAACTCTCACTCTGATTTCTTTCGTCTGTGCATGTTTGAACACAGAGCGCCGCCCCGGAAACAGCAGGCCGCAGTTAACACAGCACCCGCGAGACGCAGCACAGCACTTTAGGAGCGGCGCTGAAACCGGATAAATGTCCGACAAAATGAGGGATTTAAATATTCTTCATCTACTAGATGATGTATGTTCATATTTTCCACTAAAGTGACTCAATGTTTTAAAAATCGCCGACAGACAGAGACTCACTACGAGAATGTGTAGGGGTGGCCATTGCAGGGGGAGGAATATGCGAGTGCGGAGGTGCAGAGTTGTTCCCTCAACTGCAAACTACTCTCCAATTAAAGGCGGCAACAACCACCCCACGGCCAGGTGGAAGCCAATGACCTGGCTAAAATTTTGAGGTGGCATCTGGAGTGGCCAATCAGATTTTAGGGAAGGCCTTGGCCCCCTTTAGAACTACACACGGGCATGATGGTGAGTTTTACGTTATGTTCACGTCACGTCTTATTCTGTGAGTTTATTGGCTGGTTGCAAAGCAGAAATCTGATTACTGTCTGACTCATGTAGACCCAGAGTTTCCCCATTATCTGATCACCCAAGAGCATGAAAACACACCGAACCAGTTACTGACACAATCTGATTTTCTGCAGTTATCAGATTATTAAGTGTGTACACACCGAACCAGTTACTGACACAATCTGATTTTCTGCAGTTATCAGATTAACTGTGAACACGCTGAACCAGTTACTGACACAATCTGATTTTCTGCAGTTATCATATTATTAAGTGTGAACACACCAAACCAGTTACTGACACAATCTGATTTTCTGCAGTTATCAGATTATTAAGTGTGAACACGCTGAACCAGTTACTGACACAATCTGATTTTCTGCAGTTATCAGATTATTAAGTGTGAACACGCTGAACCAGTTACTGACATAATCTGATTTTCTGCAGTTATCATATTATTAAGTGTGTACACACCGAACCAGTTACTGACACAATCTGATTTTCTGCAGTTATCAGATTAAGTGTGAACACGCTGACCCAGTTACTGACACAATCTGATTTTCTGCAGTTATCAGATTATTAAGTGTGTACACACCGAACCAGTTACTGACACAATCTGATTTTCTGCAGTTATCAGATTATTAAGTGTGAACACACCGAACCAGTTACTGACACAATCTGATTTTCTGCAGTTATCAGATTAAGTGTGAACACGCTGAACCAGTTACTGACACAATCTGATTTTCTGCAGTTATCAGATTATTAAGTGTGAACACACCGAACCAGTTACTGACACAATCTGATTTTCTGCAGTTATCAGATCATTAAGTGAATGTAAACACACTCTATGACGCTTTTGTAGCAGCAGTTGACGGGTGGGTGTGCGCAGGCCGGCCCTCTTCAGTCCCCTTAGGTAGTAGCCGTGCTGTTGCGCCTTAAGCGTAGGACTATAGTAGGTATCATATTATACCGAATCACAGCGTTTCTTAATGTATCATGTTGACTTATTATTTTCATGATATATGATATGCATAACAACATTAAGTTTTACTGAAATTTAATGTTACACTCTTAAAGAACATTTCTAAAGGGTTCTTTAGTAAAGACAATGGTTTTTGATTGTTTTGATTGATTGTTCTTTTCCTGAACAATCAAAGAGCCATTAGCATGCTTAAATGGTTCTTTGCATGGTGAAATCGTTCTTCAGATTGATGGAGAATGTGCTGTATATGGTTCTATATAGGACCAAAGAGAGTTCAAACAAACAAACACCTTCACAAGTAAAGTTAATGTCTGCCAATAAACTACTAAAGACCCCAAAACAGCTATAAACAAACAAACACCTTCACAAGTAAGGTCACTGTCTACCACTAAACTACTAAAGACCCCAAAACAGCTATAAATACCTTCACAAGTAAGGTCACTGTCCACCACTAAACTACTAAAGACCCCAAAACAGCTATAAATACCTTCACAAGTAAGGTCACTGTCTACCACTAAACTACTAAAGACCCCAAAACAGCCATAAACAAACACCTTCACAAGTAAGGTCACTGTCTACCACTAAACTACTAAAGACCCCAAAACAGCTACAAACAAACACCTTCACAAGTAAAGTTACTTTCTACCACTAAACTACTAAAGACCCCAAAACAGCCATAAACAAACACCTTCACAAGTAAAGTTACTTTCTACCACTAAACTACTAAAGACCCCAAAACAGCTACAAACACCTTCACAAGTAAAGTTACTTTCTACCACTAAACTACTAAAGACCCCAAAACAGCTACAAACACCTTCACAAGTAAAGTTACCTTTCTAGCACTCATCCTCAAAGGAAATAAGATGTGAAGGAAACTGATGCTAAGCCCAAAAACCTAAATAAAATAAAATAAAATAACTGAAGAAACAAACAACAAACAAACACACAAATAAATACTGAATTCACCGGCAAAGTCATTTCCTACTGCTCAACTAGCACTGAAGTATTCTATAGCAAGCACTATTGTAATTGTTTATAGTGAAATAATCTCTAAACATTATACTTCACTGTGATCCTTTCTAAGTCACTTATACAGTTGTATGCGTAAGTTTGGGCACCCTGGTCAAATCTGTAAAGTGTAAATAAGTGAAGACATCCTCTATGGAGAACACACGTCTGCACATTTTAATGCACAATTACTGTTTATTCACTAGATTTAACACCCTGGAGAAAAAAAAATTAATAAAAATAAAATGTGGTGTGTGCAAAAGTCATGGCACATTGTATATTTCATGTTTTATTTTTTTTCCAATATGCTAATCAAATAATTAGAGGCTGTGCACTAAAAATGTGTGGCTCACTGCACTTTGAATAAAGGAACAATGGACAACAGAAGCAACAGCTGGATATCCATCCATAGTAAACAAACATGTTTTTTTATTTGTAATATTCCTGAATCAAACACTTGGACCATAACAGGCACTGGTCAGACCAACGAAGCACCTATAACTCATAGTTTGACATTGTTTGAAAATTCACAAAACGTAGCCTTAATGCCACACACACACACACACACAGACACACACACAAACAATTCATAACCAAATTCATAACAGCACAACGACAGAAACTGCACACGGAGAAAGTCTTTACGTTCAGGATGTGAGAAAACACGTCAGACCCCGAATTCTGATCAGAATTCCACTCGGACAGCAAAGAACGTGAGAGTTTTTTATTTATAGACATGATCGATGTGAACAATGAGAATCTGGGTGTAGAGCTCATTTGATTTGGCCAGAAAAAACACTACAAACATACAGTAACTGCAAGCACTGTACACCAAACATTAAAAGACCCCCCTTTCCATCATTCCTGCTTTAGCGAGAGGCGCTAGTTCAGTGAGTTCACCCTTCACTTGTCCTCCTTCAGAGGTGTTTTTCAGTGAAACGGGGAAAATAATGTACTTTCTGATTAATGATAGTTTGCCATTATTGCTCACAGAACAAAACTGGTCCTCCTTGTTAAAAAGGCATTGATGATTTATCTGGAATTCGGTCTGGACTGTAGGCTAATGGACCATGCTCCGCCCACAAACGTGCTCTTTGATAGTAACTGTTGCTAGCTTCAGAGAACGCTGACAAAAATCCCACTCAACCTAATGAGAAACTGTAGTTTATGTACCATAACTAAAATCAGAGTGTGTTGCTCATTTCAAAGGACTTTTATTTTGTATGTGTATGAAAGTTTAAAATAGCTGCATAATAGCTAAAATCAAAATATGTTTCAAAGGACTTTTATTTTGTATGTGTATGAAAGTTTACAATAGCTGCGTTGTAGCTAAAATCAGTGTTTCAAAGGACTTTTATTTTGTATGTGTATGAAAGTTTACAATAGCTGCATTGTAGCTACAATCAGAATGTTTCAAAGGACTTTTATTTTGTATGTGTATGAAAGTGTACAATAGCTGCATGATAGCTAAAATCAGAATGTTTTAAAGGACTTTTATTTTGTATGTGTATGAAAGTTTACAATAGCTGCGGTGCAGCTAAAATCAGTGTTTCAGAGGACTTTTATTTTGCACGTGTATGAAAGTTTAAAATAGCTGCGTTGTAGCTAAAATCAGAGTATGTTTCAAAGGACTTTTATTTTGTATGAGTACAAAAGTTTAAAATAGCTGTGTTGTAACTAAAATCAGAATGTGTTTCAAAGGACTTTTATTTTGTATGTGTATGAAAGTTTACAATAGCTGCATTGTAGCTAAAATCAGAGTATGTTTCAAAGGACTTTTATTTTGCATGTGTATGAAGCTTTACAATAGCTGCGTTGTAGCTAAAATCAGAGTATGTTTCAAAGGACTTTTATTGTGTATGTGTATGAAAGTTTACAATAGCTGCATGATAGCTAAAATCAGAATATGTTTTAAAGGACTTTTATTTTGCACGTGTATGAAAGTTTAAAATAGCTGCGGTGCAGCTAAAATCAGAGTGTTTCAGAGGACTTTTATTTTGCATGTGTATGAAAGTTTAAAATAGCTGTGTTGTTTATCTAAAATCAGAGTATGTTTCAGAGGACCTTTATTCTGTATGAGTATGAAAGTTTAATATAGCTGCGCTGTAGCTGAAATCAGAGTATGATTCAAAGGACTTTTATTTTGTAAGCGTATGACGGTTTACAATAGCTGCGCTGTAGCTGAAATCAGAGTATGATTCAAAGGACTTTTATTTTGTAAGCGTATGACGGTTTACAATAGCTGCGCTGTAGCTGAAATCAGAGTATGATTTAAAGGACTTTTATTTTGTAAGCGCAGGAAGGTTTACTATAGCTGCGCTGTAGCTGAAATCAGAGTATGATTCAAAGGACTTTTATTTAAACCCTCTGCATTTCACCATGCAAAGAACCATTTAAGCATGCAAAGGGTTCTATATGTAACAGTTCTATATAGAACCATTGTCTTTACTAAAGAACCCTTGAAGAACCATCTTTTTTAAGTGTGTATGTTTAGGATGGTTTTATGTCTGCTGCGCACTCAAAAAGATGGTTCTTTATGGGTTCTTTAGTAAAGAAAATGGTTCTATATAGAACAAAGAACACTCAAAGAGCCCTTTGCATGATGAAATGGTTCTTCAGGTCGATGGAGAACGGGTTTTATATGGTTCTATCGACTGTTTAATAGGGTTCTTCTATCGTAACAGGCTTAAGATCATCGCAGTAGAAGAACCCATTTTGGTGCTTTATAGAACGCTTTTCAAAAGTGTTCTATATAGAACCATCTACAGTACACTCTCCATCAAGCTGAAGAGCCATTTCACAATACAAAGAACCATTTAATCATGCAAAGGGTTCTTTGGGTGTTCATGGTTCTATCTAGAGCCATTGTCTTTACTAAAGAACCCTTGTAGAACCGTCTTTTTTAAGTGTGTATGTTTAGGATGGTTCTTCTTTTCAAAATGCTTTTTCAAATGCTTTTTTCAGATGTTTTTCAAAAGGGTTCTATATAGAACCATCTACAGCACATTCTCCATCAAGCTGAAGAACCATTTCATGATGCAAAGGACCATTTAAGCATGCAAATGGTTCTATATAGAACTAGGAACACTCAAAGTGCCCTTTGCATGATGAAATGGTTCTTCAGATGGATGGAGAATGGGTTTTATATGGTGCTATCGATTGTTTATCGGGTTCTTCTATTGTTACAGGCTTGACATCGTCACAGTAGAAGACCCGTTTTGGTGCTATATAGAACCCAGTTAAAAAAAAACAAACATCTACCATAGAACCATCTACAGCACATTCTCCATCAAGCTGAAGAACCATTTAACAATGCAAAGAACCCTTTAATCATGCAAAGGTTCTCTGGGTGTTCTTGGTTCCATATAGAACCATCTATAGCACATTCTCAATGGTTTTATCTCTGCTGCACACTCAAAAAAGATGATTCTTCAAGCGTTCTTTAGTAAAGAAAATGGTTCTATGTATAGAACTATGAACACTCAAAGAGCCCTTTGCATGATGAAATGGTTCTTCAGATGTTTATATGATGCAAAGGGTTAATTTCTAAAGAACCCTTTACTAAAGAACCCTTGAAGAACCATTTTTAAGAGTGCTGTCTCGGTCGCTGTCTCGACTAAAACGGAGGAGAGAATTCAGATTCGCTGCAACAGCAGCTACGGGAAAAGCGCATCAGTGGGCGGAGCTTATACGCTTAGCACTGGTGCAGAAAACCTGGCTGGAGAACGGAGAACCGGGACGGTGTTCTGTTTGCGTCTCTCTCAGCGTGAACAGTCATAAACACATCAGGCATATTTACAGGGATTCAGCTCTGCTGTGACGTGTGATTGTGGACTACAGTCTGTGTTCCAGGACCCACAGTGGTCTGAGATGAGCGACGAACAGAAACAAAACAAACAAAAAACACAACACAAACGTTATAAAAGCAGGTTCCACTTTATATTAAGTGTCTCTAATAACTGTGTAGTTACATGTGAACAACATATGCAACGACAATGTAACTACTGATGATTTAGTCACTGTTACAGATGGACTACAGAAGCACAGCTTATGTAATTACACAAGTGTATCTTAATAGATGTAACAGTCTATTCTCTCTCGTGTAATTACAACAGGGGTAATAACACATGTTATTACTTATGTAATTACACTGGAACAGCGGTTTTAGATTTTTTCCAGCAGTAAAAGGAAGTATGTAATAACGTACATTAAGACGTTACTTCCCCAAAGCAATGTCTATATTACCACTCCATTATTACACAGTAACTACATAATAACTACACAGAAACTGTCCACTTATTATAAAGTGTAACTAACACTAAACTACAGGAAAGTTCCTCTGTTGAAGATACACTTGTGTAATAACATTAAGCAAAACTGACGGTGATACACGTGTAATAACATAGGCTGTACTTCTGTGATCCAGCTGTAACACTCACTAAATCATCAGTAGTTACATTGTTGTCGCATATGTTATTCATGTGTAACTACACGGTTATTAGAGACAATATAAAGTGGGACCATAATAAAAAGCATAATAACTTTGCAATATGTCAATATAATAATTTCATCTTATCAATAAAGCAATATTTCAGAAATACGACTATGAGAGAGATAAATAGCTGAATATTCATAGAGACGCTGTGTTTGTGTCCTTCATGTTCCGTTTAAAGTGAGACGAGTGAAACGACACCAAAAAAGCCGTCCAATCGGGTGGAACCTGCGGTTCTATGCTCTGTCCATCCACGAGTACTGAACATCATAAGGTTACATAATGAAAATATATGTTTATATATTTATATATATAGAAATGTTGAGACAGAAATATAGAAAAATATTAATAAAAATAAAAAAAGAAAAATACATACTGGACAACAATATTTTATAGATAATATACACACAGTGAAAGCACCTGTGCTGGACGAGCCCGCACGGCGTCCACTCTGCCCCCACCTGGACGCTGTGTGAGCTCGTTTCACAGGTGAGTTCACTGTGCAGGACACACAGTTCAGTGCAAAAGTCTTCGGACACCTGAGAAAAATAAGGTTAAAAGTCACTGATCTGGGCAGTGAGTGTTCATTTGCTCAGAAAAATACAAATATTAGAATAAATTATATTAAAAAATCTACAATAGACTCATTTTAAGTATCTCAGAATGTTTGACTGATCGTTTCCAAACAAATCCAGGCAAAGATGTTAAATATTTATTGAAAAAGAAGAAGAAATTCTATGTTTATTAATTCTGTGTTAATGTTTATTTGTATTTTCTCTAAATGGTGTTTTTGAGAACAAGAAATTGCTGCTACATTTTAATTCGCTACAGTATTTTTTTTACAATTTTTACTTTCTGTGTTTTACTGTATTATTTATATGAACTCATTCTAATGTTCTACAGTGTTTTTACAATGTTTTTAATGTTTAATGCTTTACTGTGTTAATATTTACTTGTATATACTCTATTGTTATACAGTGTTTTGAAGAGATCGTCACTTTATATATATTTTTATTATTATTTTTAACATTTATTCCAATGTTATATTGTGCTTTTACACAATTACAGTAATTAACAACATTGGAATTAAAATTTTACATCATTTCTGTTTAAAACAACAAGAAATTCTTCTTAAGTTCTGTTGTATTTGTGTTTGTGTATATATTCTGTTGTACAGTGTTTTTTATGAGATCGTCACTTTTTACATTTTACTATATCATTTATTACTATTTTACACTATTTAACATCAGAATTGTTCTAAAACAAGAAATACTTGTTCTAACAGTTTTTTATCTGTATTTGTATATATATTCTAATGTTATATAGTGTTTTATGAGATCTTGTCACTTTTCAAATTTTATTCTATTTTTTTAAGCATTTTAAAAAAATTACACTATTTAACATTGGAACGAGAAATTCTTGTTTTATTTTAACAGTATTTCTGTTTATTTGTATATATCCTAATGTTATATAGTGTTTTTTAATTAGATCTTGTCACTTTTTACATTTTACTGTATATTTTTAAGCATTTTAAAAAGATTTTACACTATTCAACATCAGAATTTTTTAAAACAAGAAATTCCTGTTTTGATTTAACAGTATTTGTTTATTTGTGTTTATTTGTGTTTATTCCAATGTTATGTGGTGTGTTTACTGACAAAAACGCGCTCGCTGCCCAGATTTAAACCGCTTTAGACCGTTTTCTTAGCTGTCCTGAGACTTTTGCTCAGTACTGTGCGTGTTTTCCGAGATCTTCCTCGCGACGTTGTTGGTTGGGTTGTGTGTTTTTCCGGGTTGAGGAGAGTCTGAAGTGAAGAGCTGAAGCTGAAGCTAAAGCTCACATGACAGTGCAACACTTGCATGGCTGCTTCTCCTTCTTGGCCTCCTCCTCTTTGGCCTCCTCGTTCTTCTTCTCCTCGGGGGTTTTCTCGGGGCTGGACGTGGTGCCGTTCGGCGGCGCCTGGTCGTCCTTCGCTCCCTCCGTCGCTGCTTTACTCTCTCCGTCCTCAATGACCACGAACTCGGCCTTCACCGTGTCCTCGATGCCGAGGGCCTTCTTGGTCTCCGCCTCGTCCTCCACGTTTTTGTAGCCCATGAACACCATGGTGACCGGGTGCTCGGCGCTGGCGTTCTCGACGGCGGCGTCCGGGCTGGTGCACTGCAGCTTCGCCTCGATACCTGTTACCGCTTTCTTGGTGGTGTCCTGAGGGCTGGGCTGGTGCACTCCGTTCTCCACTACGGGACAGAGGATACAAAGAAGATCAAAAGAGATTGAAAGTAGGGATTTTGGGGGGGATATTTTTTTAGTGCTCCAGCGCTAAAACTAAAGAAGCAAGACTCGGACACCAAAACAGGTCTCGGCTGATCGACTACGGTCAATTTTTTGTCAGCTTTTCATTTCGTCAGTTAGTTCATTTTGTCAGTTAGTCAAGCAGTGATTCTTACCTTTCCCAGGACCATCAGGCATCTGAAAAACAACAGAAAAGACTTTTTCATTCATTCACTTCACACTTCCATCGAGTCTAGCCTTAGCATTTTTACTGTATTTGGAGTGGACCTTTGTAGATGATTAATAAACTCTTAACAGATTATCAGTAACACATCAACAACACATCAGTGAAGTAGCTGTAGTGAAGCATCTGAATACACAAGTAAATATCTTGTAGATGTTCTGTTGATACATTACTTACATTAAGTAGATGTGTTGTTCATATGTTACTTAAATTACGCAAAACCTAACCTTACCAACCTTACCGAACACCTAACCCTCACCCTGGCCCTAATCCTAACCCTAACCGTAACCTTAACCTCAACCTAAAACCTAATCCTAACCCTCACCCTGGCCCTAATCCTAACCGTAACCTTAACCTCAACCTCAACCTAAAACCTAATCCTAACTCTCACCCTGGCCCTAATCCTAACCGTAACCTTAACCTCAACCCAAAACCTAATCCTAACCCTGTACCTAATCCTAACACTATCCTCAACCCAAAATCTAATCCTAACTCTAACCCTGGCCCTAATCCTAACCCAGACCTTAACCACAACCCAAAACTTAATCGTAACCCTCACCCTGGCTCTAATCCTAACTCTAAACTTAACCTCAACCTAAAACCTAATCCTAACCTTCACCCTGGCCCTAATCCTAACCCTAAACTTAACCTCAACCTAAAACTTAATCCTAACCCTCCCTGGCCCTAATCCTAACCTTAACATCAACCTAAAACCTAATCCTAATCCTAACCCTGACCCTAATCCTAACCCTCGTATGCTGTTACTGAGAGTGTGTTGAGTGTTTGTTTCATCTAAGCTGGACTCTCAGAATAAAGTGTCCCTGCATTCTTAAAGAGAAGCTGAATGAAGATCAATAGTGTCTCTAGCAGTGAAGGAAACCCAGCAGCACCAGGTAAACAATCCATATCTATTAGCTTTGATGCGCTTTCAGCCAGGTCAGCATCTTCTCCTCCATAATGTCTGTGTAGAGTAACTCAGCGGCTCTTACGTCCTGTTTGTCTGCGGCGGGTTTGGCAGGAACTCCGGTCTCCAGCTCCTCGATCTCCTGCTCCAGCCTAGCAAAACACATGATTACACTGATGGAGGCGGCTCAGCCCTTACAACCCTGCAGCCCTTATACAGGACTGTGCAAAACTCAGAGACCCCCTTCATTCAGTTTCATCAAAACGGCCATGAAGGACAAGTTATTCATTTTTTGAGTGTCAGGAAAAAAAATTATTTAACAAAAAAATTACCCAGAAGCCTCAACAGCTAAATCTACTCTCAGCTGTTTGAGTCAGTGAGTCTCTCTTTCCCTTCATTCCAGCTTCCATTCTTTTCAGGAGCCTCACTTTCAGTTCCTCAAAGAATCTGCAGACACACCTCCAAAGTTCAGTCTTAGAAGCTGGTTGATCATTTTCTGAAGTAATCAAACACATTCAGTGGTGTTGAGGTCTGGACTCTGGGGTGGTCAGTCCATCGTTCAGCTTCTTTGTTTGATGTGTCCGTCTCCTTTTCTCAGTGAGGTTCTTCTTGATCAGCTACACATCCTTTCAGACCCACAGCGCTGAGTCGTCTTCTCACAGTGGAAGGATGGACAGAAACACCTGTGGATGTTTTCAGATCTGAAGCAGCTTGATTTTCTCCTCTCTCTCAGAGATGAAAGTTTTAAGTGCTGGTTATCTGATGGGGGCAGTTTTGGTGTTGACCAGCTCTTCCAGGTGGTTGTTAGGAGACACATTTTCTCTGTAGCTTTTTATCAGTTTTTGAGCTCCAGTTTTGGAAATGCATTCATTTTTTCACTTTGACTTTCTCCAAATGGAGTATCTTACACATGATCTCCTCAGAAACATCATAAAAATGAATAACTTAATGTCAGTTTTGAGTGGATCTAACCTTCACTTAAATATCTGCTAATTTTCTGAATGGTGGGTATTTAGAGAGTGATTAATTTGGTTTTGAGAAAAAGTGTTTAAGTAAAAAGTTAGATCCTCAGGGTAAGATAAGATGCCACCCATACAGGGGACAAAAAGCATCGCAGCCCAAAGTTTAAATTCCTTAGATTTTCTTCATAAAGAAATAAACAAGCTCATTATATTTTGACTGTAGTTATGTTTTATACAGTCACTGTTCAGAGAAAACCACGTATCTCCAACTCCGGCTGTCCTTCATATCGTGTGAAAATGTCATGATGAATGAATCAATAGAAATGCTCTAAAATCACTTGGAATGAAATCTCTGGGGCGAGATGTCCCACTGTGTGGGGAATGAAGCCACTAAAGGGGAACTCTAGCATTGATTTCTACAGGATGTCAATACAAGGAAAGCAATAATATTCATCGCTTAATTGATTAACATAACAAATTGAAAAGTGCACAGTACATTAGGTGTGGATTATAATAATGTACACAATATAATTCCGCCTAACTACAAAATTTGCATATCAACGCTGTCCAAAGAAAAAATCTCCAAAATAGTAACTTTACAGGAGAAGGCAAAAACACTCTTACCTTTCAATGTAAGTCAATGTAAAGAGATTTCGGTAACGCTTTACTGTAGAGTGCTGTTCATAAGGCTACATGACACTTACATAAGCTTGTCATGATAACTGACATAACCCTCCATAACCGTTTATTAATGCTTATTCCAACATGCGTAATTCGCTACAAAGGTTAAATTGGCCAATTTTGATCAACATGGGCTAAAGTAGCCTTTATGACAGATGATGTCTGTTGTAATAAGCATTTATGAACAGTTATGTAGGGTTATGTCAGTTGTCATGACAACCTTATGTAGGTGTCACGTAGCCTCATGAACAGCACTCTACAGTAAAGCGTTACCGAAATCTCTTTACATTGACTTACATTGAAATGTAAGAGTGTTTTTGCCTTTTCCTGTAAAGTTACTATTTTGGAGATACTTGTTTTTCTTTGGACAGCGTTGATATGCAAATGTTGCAGTTAGGTAGAATTATATTATGTATATTATTATAATCCACACCTAATGTGTTGTATTATGCACTTTTCAATCAGTCATGTTCATCAATTAAACATTGAATGTTGTTGCTTTCTTCGTACTGACAATGCTAGATTTCCCCTTCTTTCCCCACACAGTGGGACATCTCGCCCCAACAGCTGCTCTGCTATAAAACCAAAACTGGTTCCAGTTTACGCTTCACCATCCTGTACATGCTGAACTCATGCATAAATATGGCATAATTTTACAGTGTGCTGTTCCTAAGGGGGCATCTTTCCCTCCTGTATTAAAAAGATGGTGTGATATTAATGTTTCCATTTCCAGGCCGGTAGGCTGGACCTGCTGTAGCCTTGCTGTGAAATTGAGTAGGCTGGATCTGATGGACAGCGTTCTCCATGAACGCTCCGAAACACCCTGACAGCTCCGCCCCGTCACGCCTCTGTGGTTGTGTGATTCGCTGGAGGAGACTGACTGATTGTATCTGACACATCCTCCCCCTCCTCTAACCAGATCTGATTACGGCTCAGCTCCGTAACCGAAGAGGAGATACCAACAAGGACGAGCTGAGAAACCTCAACACAGTTCTGATCGTTTTTCACCCCTTAAACTTTTTTTCTAAAAATGAAACATTTTCATAACTAGAACATAAAACTTAGTTTCACAATGGATACTGAATAATTAATTGTAGATACTGAATAATTCATAGTAGATACTTAATAAAATACAGTAGATACTGAATAATTCACAATGGATACTGAATATTTCATAGTAGATACTGAATAATCCATAGTAGATACTGAATAATTCATAGTAGATACTGAATAATCCATAGTAGTTACTACTTATTTCATAGTCGGTACCGAATAATCCAAAGTAGATACTGAATAATTCATAGTAGATACTGAATAATTCATAGTAGATACTGAATAATCCGTAGTAGATACTGAATAATTCATAGTAGACACTGAATAATCCATAGTAGTTACTAATTAATTCATAGTAGGTACCGAATAATCCATAGTAGATACTGAATAATTCATAATAGATACTGAATAATTCGTAGTAGACACTGAATAATCCATAGTAAGATACTGAATAATTCATAGTAGGTACTGAGTAATTCATAGTAGGTACTGAATAATTCATAGTAGATACTGAATAACTAGTGCTGATATTGACTTTTTAGAAAACAATTCAATATGTAATGAAATCTCAAATTTCACCACAATTCAATTTGACTGAATTATTTTAATGCAATTCTAAATTATGTGTAAAACTACACATGAACACACACATTTTTATGTCTGAGCTAGAAATTCTTATTTTGGCCAAAAATAAGTGTAAAGTTAACTGAAAGATATTCTAATCAAGCTGTTTCTAACATTCCAAAATCAGTGCACCTTCACTGTGAGGCACTGAGGCGTTTTTACACTCTTTTATTTCATCATTTGTAATTACATAGTGCTTATAAAGGCTTCCTGCTCTGCACCTACTGTCTTGCACTTTATCATTTATTACACGGCTTATTGTTTACTGTGCAGTTCATAACTTTTAGGGTCAATAAGTGAATATGAGGCTGTAGTTTAGGGGGTTAGGGAGAATATATTTCACTGTAATGTGAAGTGAAAGCTGCTGCAGTCAGTGCTGACCTGAGGATGGTTTTCTCCAGCTCTTTGGTTTTGGCCTCGTCCTCCTCCAGCTGCTTCTGAACTTCATTCTCTCCACTGGAGGGCGCTCCGTCCAGCAGCCATCGCTCCCTCAGCGCTTTAGACTGTTCAGGGAGAGAGAGCAGGGCGGATTCAGCGTCGCCGTACGCCACACACACACACACACACACACACACACACACACACACACTTCAGGCATAGGTTTGAAACAGTGCTGCACTGAATTCACTCCATTGATCATCTCTGCATTAATAAAACACATTGCATCAACACAATTACTGATAAAATACACTATTAAACACAAAGCTGCCAGAGAGGGTTCTCTGGAGTGCTAGAAGAACCACTTTTGGGTGCAAAAAGAACCTTTCATTTGCATTCGCACTGCACTGATGGGCAGATGCTCTTATCCAGACTGACGTACACTGACCTTTCATTAAGGAACGATTTTTTATAAATGAGATGCGTGAGAGTAAGGAACCTTTTTACAGTTTAAGGAACCTCTACATAAATGTATATACAGATTTATATACATTTTTCCTAGAACTTTTCCCCTAAACCAATTAGGAATCTTTATTTTAAAGGAATCATGGAAAGCTGAATGTCCTTTGCTTTGATAGACAGACTATGCATGGAAATACACTGCAAAACCAGCCTGTTTCTGTGATGTCACAAAACATTTACATATGTCCACCCATTTAGCTGAACAGTAGTTTAGCCCCACCCACTCATGCTGAAGTTACAAGGAGTGTTTCAGCTTGGTCTGCTTTATTTATTTACTTTAAAAAAAAAAAGGCAAAAATCTGAGCAGCCAATCAGAACAGAGCTCATTTACATATATTGGTCTCAAAGGCACAGTAACCAAAACAGCCTGTTTAATTCTAAGGGATACAGAGAACCTGGAAAATGATCACGTTTAAGTTAATTATGAGTGTTAATTATGACAAATATATATATAGGGCCCTTTAAGAGTATACACGGTTCCAGAAAAGGTTCTATGACTACACTCTTGAAAGAGACGGTTCTTCAAGGGTTCTTTAGTAAAGAAAATGGTTCTATATAGAACCAGGAACACTAAATAAAAACCATTTGCATGCCTAATGATTGATGGAGAATGTGCTGTAGATGGTTCTATACAGTACCTTTTCGAAAAGGGTTCTATACAGCACCAAAAAGGGTTCTTCTATTGTTTTTGTATTTTTTGGTGCTATACAGAACCATTTACAGCACATTCTCCATCAATCCGAAGAACCATTTCACCATGCAAAGAACCATTTAAGCATGCAAAGGGTTCTTTGAGTGTTCACGGTTCTATACAGAACTATTTTCTTTACTGAAGAACCCGTGAACAGCCATATTTTTGAGTGCACAACAACAGCATCATGAGAGGTTTTTCCTAGAACAGTAATCTGAACTGAGAGCCAATAAGATTGATAATAACTGAGTAATTATTGTTAATAATAACTGAGTAATTGAGTAATTAAATATTATAACAGTCTGGAGATTAAAGAGCTCATATGGTAAGTTAAGGCAAACCGAAGAGGAAAACGTGCTCATCTGTATTAAAGACGCTCTGAAAAGCCAGAGTCCCCAAACGTCTGACGGAGAGCGTATCTAACGCGACGGATCTCCAAACTCCCTGTGGAGGACTCTGAGGACCGGCCCGGTCTAATGGCCTGACGTCCACCATCTCCAGCCATCGAGGTCATTCATCAGCTCTTTCGATGACGCTAGCACATGACCATTAGCTGTCCATTAGCTTCTCACTTTAGGCATTCAGCTAATGCACTGCAGGCACATATCTGCAGAGTGAGGCACTACGGCCGGCGCCGGGTCCAGCACAGCTTCCTGTCAGGAGCTCCTGCTCCACATTAGTGTGTAGAAAGTTTGATGACCTTTCAGTTCTAGAACATGGTAAGCAATTCTGAGTGGGGTTATTAAAGTTCACTGAAACTATCAATAAAACTAAAACTAGCAGAAAAAACGAGCTCGTTAACATAAAAGTCAAACTGGCAGTTTTCAAAAAATTAAAACCAACATGTATAGAGACAAACACACACACACATTATGTGTGTGTGTGTATATATATATATATATATATATATATATACACACACACACACACACACACACACACAGATCAGGCATAACATTATGACCACCTCCTTGTTTCTACACTCATTGTCCATTTTATCAGCTCCACTTACTATATAGGTGCACTTTGTAGTTCTACAGTTACAGACTGTAGTCCATCTGTTTCTCTGATACTTTGTTTCCCCCCTTTTACCCTGTTCTTCAGAGAAGGAAAAGTGTTTCTCTGCTTGTACGTTTCCACCAGGTGCATGACAGGAAATAAAACTCAAAAATCTAGTCGCAGTCTTGCATTTAGTGACCCTACAAGATTCCTAGTCTTTGCAAAATCACAGTTTGTGACTAAAAACTCTGACACTGTCTGTAGATGTGAGAGGGTGTCAGACTGAATTGTCAGCATAAAGCTGATGAAAATGGATAAACAAGCTTCAAGATTAGTGTCTGAACAACACGTGTGCGGGTTATGCTATTCATACACTAATAGACGATGATAAGCCTCTGAAAAGACTTTAAAAAGACTTAAGTCTGACACTCTCTCACATCTAAAGACAACGTGTCATAACAGAGCTTCCAGTCACAGACTGGGATTCTGCAAACACTGGGGATCCAGTAGGGTATAACAGCCAGTAAAGGTGCGCTGTTCCTTTAAGAGGCGCTCAGGTGTTTAGCAATGGAGAGAGTTTGTGCTGTAACATGACAAAGGTCACCTGACTTTGTTCTTTTTTTTATTTCTATAAGTGACCTCACCGTGAGGATTTGGACTGGTTTCAGTTCTTGTGTGAGTGGACAGGTGAAGCAGTGAGACCTGGCTTTATACGGTCACACAGCTAACAAACTAGTTAGAATTACATTAATGTGTGTTTGACTCACTGGTTAGCATCTCCTCCATGATTCCTCTGCTTATTTCCCATCACCGAAGCTCTCCACTATCTGGACTGAAGTGAAAGTTGAGGCCAGACTGACTTCAAGCATTACAAGGGTCACTATTTGAACTTATAATACAACCTATAATAATATTAAACATGGTTGATTTTATCAGAATGTCAAGCTGAGAGAAAAACTGACTTAAGCCAGCCGTCCTGAACACTATATGGGCTAATCTAAGTCAAATGTCTAAAGATGGGCCTCATCAGTTTATCTATTATACAATATTATACAGAGGATATACATCTCCATTTTTTGTCGTTTTTCAGGTTTTATCATAATCTGAAAATGCCTGTTGTCCTTTACATTATGTGCAAATCTCATGATGATTGGACCAAAGAAATGGTCCAAAATGACTTGGGAAAAAGTCTGGTTCCATTGACTTACATTAAAAGTGAAGCAGGTTTTTTCCTTCTCCTGTAAAGTTACCATTTTGGAGATACAAGGTTTTGCTCCGACAACAGCAACATGCAGCACCTCACAGGAGATCTCAAATTAAATGTATTTCTAGTTACACCTGCAATATTTGTAATGCATTTATGCATTTGTCCTAGGAATGTTCTAAAGTACCAGATATTTGAACCTCTACAGTAGATATATTATCTAAATGGCTTGATCTCAGTGATCCACTGTCGCCGCGTTTATGTCTTTTAACTGAGGACTCAACCCTTCAGTTTTCTTCGATTCGGCGAAGGATGCTGATCGTTAGGTTTCACAGCTACCGAGAAAACTGTCTTACAGCTTCGGACTGTCCTCAGCTATGAAACTCTGGATATCTAGTTTTCATAATACAGTTTGAAAGGAATCTTACAGCAAAGCTCAGCAAGGCAAAGCAGTTAACAATCAGACACTGGGAGAATTTATACGACTCTACTGAAGAACTTTACTCTCCAATTAAATTATGTTTATTGTTTGGTTGTTTGTTTTGTATTGTCTTTGTTTTTTCTTTGATTTGTGTGTATTTCTAATAATATATGTCACCGTCCTGCCTTTCCCACCCCTGTTGTAAAATGCAGCATAAAATGCAGTAAAAAGTTCACATTTACAGCATTCAGCAGGCGCTCCAGCTGGAGTGATTATAGAAGCAAATAAGTCTGTTCGTCTCCAAGTTATCGATGTTCGTCTTAAATCTTTATCTTTGCCTTTTTGTTATCTACTCGCTAGACGAGACTGTTGTCTTTGTTGTTGTCTGCAATGGTGAAATCGCTTAAAAAGTCATCTGTGTGGCATTTAAGTGTTAATGAGAGCAGCCAAGCAGCCAAGTGAGTTCTTTTTTGGTGTGATTCTCACTGATCACAGCCTTTTTTACTGGCTGATAAATCAGTCTGTGCCTCATCATGACATCCCCACAGCGGAGCAGGTCAGAGGACGTTTCACAGTCCAGCTGAGTGGACGCCTGCGTTTCTGAATGAACAAACTGAGAGATGTTCCACAGGGGGCGCTGTGGAGCTGCTGTATTGTGGTCGAGAGGTGCCGTCTCACCCTGTACACTGTGTGTAGGATCTGCAGGGTCACGCTGACTCTCCTGTATGAGCTAAAGTGACTCAAATACACACTTACCTGCTGATCAGCTTCCTCCCTGCTGAGAAACACCATTAGAAACATGAGGATTAAATCACAGTAGAATTATTTCTGCCTTGTAGCTCTTTGAAACGTGTAGGAACCGTGTGGACAGTGCAGATTCTGAACACATTAGTGTCTGTGAGCAGAGATATGAGATATTTTATTATCATTTGAGTCTGATGAGAAGTTATTGCTGTGTTTACAGTCTTGTTTTGAGAAACAAAAAACGTCCTCTATATTTTGCTGCTTTTGTCCATTTCTAGCATCGAAACAACAGAAAGCCTCAAACTCAAACCTGTCCACACAGAATGGAAAAAGCAAATATAATTCATTATGTAAATAACCGTTATTAATTATGTAATATCCAGGGCTGGCAAAGTAAAATAAACTTAAATGCGATTAATCTCATTTGATCAAATTTGACTCTAAAGAAGGACTTATGTCCATTAATAAAGCAGGGCTTTGTGTTATAGCTGTATGAGTGGACACAATAAGCTTCATCAGAATGTATTTATCATCTTTAATAATTCAATAACATTATTTTGAACTCAGAACCTGAACATGAAGATCACGCGATCTCCACAGAGTGAACACAGTTTCCAATTTACATCACTGTCGTCCAGTGAGAGTAACGGTGTCTGCATGTTCTAATAATATTATACAGGCAGTGTGATAAGTACACTATATATATGTATATATATATATGGTCAATAAGTGTATATATCATATATTTGCAGTCAATAAGTGTATATCATACTATATATAGTCAATGAGAATATATATATATATATATATATATATATATATATATATATATATATATATATATATACATACATATACAGTCAAAGAGTGTAAATGTATCATATGTCATATATGCAGTCATATACATAGTCAATGAGTTTATAGATTATATATATATACGTAGTCAATGAGTTTATATATCATATATGCATATATATATATATATATATATATATATCACACACACATACTATATATAGTCAATAAGTGTATAGATCATATATATATATATACATATATAGTCAAGTTTATATATCATATATACAGTCAACGAGTTTATATATCATATCTTATATACAGTCAATGAGTTTATATACCATGTATATCATATATATCATATATACGGTCAGTAGTTCGGCTCCTCTGTGAATGTATCTCTCGCTCTCGTTCATTCAGCTCGTGGATTCTTGTTACAGTGGAGTCGAGGGGATCTGGAGCAGAGCTGCAAACAATGACTATTTTCATAATCATTAGTTGGTCCATTATGACTTTGATTATTCGATCAGTTGGTAAACAAAATCTTGCAGACGCAGGCTGTCAATAACGTTTCATTCAGCAAATTAAAAAAGATGTTTCTTCCTTTATAAAAAACATAAAACATCTCCCTTGTTCATATTTTACAAAAAGGGCTTTTATCAAGGACACAGATTCTCTGTGTCGCTTCTGAAAACTTCTGAAAGCTGCAGAACCAAAAAGGAATGACAGAAACAAATCTGACATGGTGTCTCAGCTGGGCTGCTTCTCTGCTCTAACGACACATCAAAATAAAAGTAAACAGCTTCTGTGTGTAAAGAAATCTGATATTAAACTCTACAGTCCAATTGAAGCTGGATTAGTTTGACCAGAGGAGGTCCGGTGATGTAATCTGACTAGCTGACTTGCACACGATAAAGGATCTGTTTAATTTCCCCAAATTACCCCAAACAGCCCGGATCCAAACATCATCGAGCAGCCATTTACGTCAGCGTTATGCAGCGGATGCCACACTTCCGAACAGTAAATTTTCCACCACACTGCTGCTTTTGTTGGTTTGCTGCTGGTTGATTTATCAATATTTCTCCCACCAGCACTGTCCAGCGTAGCCTGATGACGGGGCAGAAAGTATTGCTTTTCCTTTTCCTTTAGTGTGTTATGTGGCTTTTTGTGCATGTAGACATTCTGGAAAGTCCCAAAGCTCAGCATTCCCTCCATAGGGAGAACCTCTCTCCCACAGAACCCACTTTTCTCAGCTGCCTGAAATGCCTCGTTGGACTTTCAGGATCCACTCTGGATCAAACTGATCCGGCAAAAGCCACAGCGGAGTTTACAGCTGCTCAGGAGAGAAGGGTCTGTCTGCAGACTGCAGGACAGGGGCGGAAGGTGAAGGGGCGGGGCCGCTCTGGAGGAGACCGATCAGAACAGAGTGGAGGAACTGACAAATCAGAGCACACTGGGCTCATCAGGAGGCGGAGTTTAAAGACACAGGAGCTCTAACAGAGCGTTTCAGACAGAGGGTGAATAGAGATGTACAGTCTGAGGAAAATAGTGTGTTTTTGGAACATCAAAGCTGTAAATCGATTCTAGTAGACCTTATAAAAGCTGTGTTTGAGCGAGAGCTCTAGAAGAGGCCCTTTCACATTTTCACATTTCTTCTGCTGAGAGTAATAATCACAGGTTTGTCTTCTCAGCCTTAGAAACTACATTTAATTATACAGCAAAACTGCAGTCATACACCGATCAGGCATAACATTCTGACCACCTCCTTGTTTCTACGCTCATTGTCCATTTTATCAGCTCCACTTACTATATAGGTGCACTTTGTAGTTCTACAGTTACAGACTGTAGTCCATCTGTTTCTCTGCATACTTTGTTAGCCCCCTTTTACCCTGTTCTTCAGTGGTCAGGACCCCCATGGACCCTCACAGAGCAGGTACTATTTGGGTGGTGGGTCATTCTCAGCACTGCAGTAACACTGACGTGGTGGTGGTGTGTTAGTGTGTGTTGCACTGGTCTGAGTGGATCAGACACAGCAGTGCTGCTGGAGTTTTTAAACACTGTGTCCACTCACTGTTCACTCTATTAGACACTCCTACCTTGTCGGTCCACCTTGTAGATGTAAAGTCAGAGCCGATAGCTCATCTGCTGCTGCACAGTTTGTGTTGGTCATCCTCTAGTCCTTCATCAGTGGTCACAGGACGCTGCCCACAGGACGCTATTGGCTGGATATTTTTGGTTGGTGGACTATTCTCAGTCCAGCAGTGACACTGAGGTGTTTAAAAACTCCAGCAGCACTGCTGTGTCTGATCCACTCAGACCAGCGCAACACACACTAACACACCACCACCACGTCAGTGTTACTGCAGTGCTGAGAATGACCCACCACCCAAATAGTACCTGCCTTCAGACGGAACATTTCCATGAAGAAAACTTCTCAGTTCTTTCTCATCTGGAAGACATCATGGCTCAAATCTCTTCTCCCGCCCTCCCTTTCTCTCTCTCTCTCTCTCTCTCGCTCTCTCTTTTAATCAGGATCAGTGGGGAACTCTCTGAGCCTTCTGGGTCTCCTTAGAGAAATCATTGATTTCTGTGAAACAGTTTTAAAAACATCTGTAATTTTAGTTTATTTTTATGTAATATTAATCATCATGTTTGTTGCATTTAAACAAACTAAGTATTGTAGTAATACTTTTATGTCATTGTTCAGTTTTGATTAGAAACCTAAGGGTTAAAATCTGGAAACACCCAGTGAAAAACTGCCCAATCAGGATTGTTCTCTCAGTGGTATCTAGGTAGATACAGCCAACTGAGCTCTCCTATTGGTTAGGACTTCAGGAGCTGAACTGAAGGCCTTACATGCTTGATTAACTACCAACATAATTAGGATATTACAGAGGAATCAGTGCTTTGAGGCCAAAATAAGGTCACTCTAGTCGTCTAAAAGTTCTAGATAACTGACTGTGAACATGAGCCATAGTCTAAGAAGTGTCTCGGTTAGCTGTTAGGAATGGAAAACAGCAGCGGCAGCTCTTTACTGAAAGAGTCACTGTAAAACTGATACATACAAACTCAAAGCTTCAGATAAAACAAGCTTCAAATGAATCTGGAACAGCCAAAAATGCACCAGCTTAGCTTAGCGCTAATGTACTCACACACACACACACACACACACACACACACACACACACACACACAGACACACTCACTCACACACACACACACAGACAGACACACACACGCACACAGACACGCACACACACACACACACACACACACACACACACACACAGACACACTCACTCACACACACACACGCACACACACACACACACAGACACACTCACACACACACACCCACACACACACAGACACACCCACACACACACACACACACACACACACACACACACACTCACACAGACACACACACACACACAAAGACGCACGCAGACACACACACCCACAGACACACACACACACAGAGACTCACACATACCCACACATACCCACACACACTTGATTTATCAGTGACATTAGATACACCACAGACCTCCCTCTCTCTCTCTCCTCTTTCTCACTCTTTCTTCTCGTCTCTATTTTACTCTCCTTTTCTCTCCCTTTCTCCTTCTCCCCTCTTTTCCCCGTTCTTCTCATTCTCTCTCTATCTTACTATCTTTTTCTCTCTTTTTCCCTCTCTTTCTCTTTTCTTCCCGTCTCCCCTCCTCTTTCCTATTGTTCACTCTTACTTCTCTCTCTATTTTACTCCTTCTCTTTTTTCCCCTCTTTTTTCTTCTCAGTCTCTCTTTCTGCCTCTATTTTTTTCTTTTCTCTCTCTCTCTCTCTCTCTTCGTCCTGCCCCCTCTTCTTTCTTACCTTTCTCACTCTTTCTCTCTTATTCTTTTCTCTCTCTCTCTCTCTTTGTCCTGCCCCCTCTTCTTTCTTATCTTTCTCACTCTTTCTCTCTTATTCTTTTCTCTCTCTCTCTCTCTTTGTCCTGCCCCCTCTTCTTTCTTACCTTTCTCACTCTTTCTCTCTTATTCTTTTCTCTCTCTCTCTTTGTCCTGCCCCCTCTTCTTTCTTACCTTTCTCACTCTTTCTCTCTCTCTTATTCTTTTCTCTCTTTCTCCTTTTCCCTGCTCTTTCGTTTTCTCTCTTCTTCCTGTCCCCCTTCCTTTTTCCTCTCATTCTTTCTTCTCTCTCTCTCTCTTATTCTTTTTCCTCTTCTCATTCTCTTTCCACCTCTATCTTTCTCTCTATATATCTTACTCTTTTTCCATCTTTCTCTTTCTCTCATTCTTCCTGCCCCTCCTCTTTCTTATCTTTCTCACTTTCTTCTCTCTATCTTACTCTCTATTTCTCTCTCTTTCTCCTTTTTACCTTTCTCTTTAGTCTCATTCTCTCTCTATCTTTCTTTTTCTCTCTTTCCTTTCTATCCCTATCTCACTCTCTCTTGTTCTACACTCTCTGTTTCTATCCCCATGTCTCTTTATCATGTTCTCTCTCTCCTTCTCTCTCTCTCTCTGTTTTTCTTTTCTTTTCTCTCTCACTCTCTGTCTCGATCTCCATCTCTCTGTGTCTCTCACTCAGTCCCTCTCTCTCACTCTCCCTCTCTCTCTTTCTCCGACCCCCGCCCTGCTCTCCATTTCTGGCACACTGACTGTAACACTGACATCACCACACGTTCACACCCACATACACACACACACATATACACACAGACACACACACACACAGACACACACACACACACACACAGTGCCCTGGTGGTCCGGAGGGGGCTGGGGAGCAGGGATAAAGGATCTGAGCGTGCTCAGTAGGAAACACAGAGAAAAACAGCTCTCAGACAAAAGACAATAGCAGGTAAAAACCAACAGATTACACCCGACTGTCGGACCGAAAACAAAGCTATCGGCTTTTACGGCCGTTCAAACAGCACAAACACGCATGAATATGAATAGGAGCAGCGCCCCTCTGTATCGGGCTTTACAGGACTACTTCAGCAAAATTCAGTAAATTTTACACATTTTGTCTGCTTCTCTAGTCTTGCACTGAAGCTAGGATTACCTAATAACTCTAATGTAGCTAACAGCAAACAATGGAACAAATAATTAGCATCATACAAACTGCATCATCACAAACTCAAACAGTGTCAACAAAGCTAATTTATGGTTATATTTCCACAGTAAACCCCCCTAAATGTCGTCACTAAGCAAAGACATGCCTGGTGTCTGAAGTTTGCTTCTTTTAGCACTGGAGCTATGAGGCTAATGTAACAATAAGTAAAGGAACAAGGAGTTAGCATTGTGCTAACGGCATGCCTGAAGGCCCACTCACTCTAACTCTCTGTGGAGTCAGAGGCATCGCAGCATTAACCTCATGCAGTCATACAGCACTGAAAACACAGCCAGGCCACAACAATCAATGTGGAATCATATTAATTATTCAGCATCTACTATGAATTATTCAATAAGTGCTGTGAATTATTCAGAATCTACTATGATTTATTCAGTATCTACTACGAATTATATAGAATCTACTATGAATTTTTCAGTATCTACTATGAATTTTTCAGTATCTGCAATGAATTATTCAGTAACTTACATGAATTATTCAGTATCTACTATGAATTGCCCAGTATCTACTATGAATTACTCAGTATCTACTATGAATTATTCAGTATCTACTATGAATTATTGAGTATCTACAATGAATTATTCAGTATCTACTATGAATTATTCAGTATCTACTATGAATTATTGAGTATCTACAATGAATTATTCAGTATCTACTATGAATTATTCAGTATCTACTATGAATTATTCAGTGTCTACTATGAATTATTCAGTATCTACTATGAATGATTCAGCAACTAATATGAATTATTCAGTATCTACAATGAATTATTCAGTATCTACTATGAATTACTCAGTATCTACTATGAATTATTCAGTATCTACTATGAATTACTCAGTATCTACTATGAATTGCTCAGTATCTACTACGAATCATTCAGTATCTACTATGAATTATTCAGTATCTACTATGAATTATTCAGTATCTACTATGAATCATTCAGCAACTAATATGAATTATTCAGTATCTACTATGAATTATTCAGTATCTACTATGAATTATTCAGTATCTACTATGAATTACTCAGTATCTACTATGAATTGCTCAGTATCTACTATGAATTATTCAGTATCTACTATGAATTATTCAGTATCTACTATGAATTACTCAGTATCTACTATGAATTGCTCAGTATCTACTATGAATTATTCAGTATCTACTATGAATTACTCAGTATCTACTATGAATTGCTCAGTATCTACTATGAATCATTCAGTATCTACTATGAATTATTCAGTATCTACTATGAATTATTCAGCGTCTACTATGAATTATTCAGCATCTACTATGAATTGCTCAGTATCTACAATGAATTATTCAGTATCTACTATGAATCATTCAGTATCTACTATGAATTATTCAGTATCTACTATGAATTACTCAGTATCTACTATGAATTACCCAGCATCTACTATGAATCATTCAGTATCTACAATGAATTATTCAGTATCTACTATGAATCATTCAGTATCTACAATGAATTATTCAGTATCTACTATGAATTATTCAGTATCTACTGTGAATTATTCAGTATCTACTATGAATCGCTCAGTATCTACTATGAATCATTCATTATCTACTATGAATTATTCAGTATCTACTATGAATTATTCAGTATCTACTGTGAATTATTCGGTATCTACTATGAATTACCCAGCATCTACTATGAATCATTCAGTATCTACTATGAATTTCACAGCATCTACTATGAATCATTCAGTATCTACTATGAATCATTCTTTAACTAATATGAATCATTCAGTATCTACTATGAATTGCTCAGTATCTACTATGAAGCTAATGTGTAGGTTTTGTAGTTATGAAACACCCACAGGGGTCAAAAATGAGTTCCAAGAACTCTGGGAATAGAGATGGGTGTTTTCACACACAAACAGTGGGCTAATTGGTGGGGGGCTGAGGGTCTAACATAGCAGCACAGCGCTCAGTCAGAGAGGATACAGATTTTTCTCTGTCCCTAAAAACAGGAAGCTGCTGTTAGAGCCCCCCCGTCCCCTTTCTGTGACTTCAAAATGGACAAAAATCATTCTCACGTTACGCCTTTCAACAGAGGGGCTTTATATAGGAAGATCAGGGGGGGCGGTGGGTGGGGGGGGTTAATTAATTTCTCAGGCGGGACACACCCAGGCAGGCTGATCCCAGGAGCTTCTAACGATCCTCTGAATGATGACATCAACAAACCCACAGACACCTGCTCGTTTGACGCTCTTCCCACAGTTCACTACACTAATCAATAACAAGAAATTACCCAGAAGCCTCATCAGCTGAATCTACTCTCAGCTGTCTGATTGTTCAGTGAGTCACTCTTCACCTCTATTCCAGCTTCCATTCTTCTCATTCATTTTCAGGAGCCTCACTTTCAGTTCCTCAAAGAATCTGCAGACACACCTCCAATGTTCAGTCTTAGAAGCTGGTTGATCATTTTCTGAAGTAATCAAACACATTCAGTGGTGTTGAGGTCTGGACTCTGGGGTGGTCAGTCCATTGTTCAGCTTCTTTGTTTGATGTGTCCGTCTCCTTTTCTCAGTGAGGTTCTTCTTGATCAGCTACACATCCTTTCAGACCCACAGCGCTGAGTCGTCTTCTCACAGTGGAAGGATGGACAGAAACACCTGTGGATGTTTTCAGATCTGAAGCAGCTTGATTTTCTCCTCTCTCTCAGAGATGAAAGCTTTAAGTGCTGTTTATCTGATGGGGGCAGTTTTGGTGGTCTACCAGGTAGAGGGCTGCCTGGGACTGTTTTTTTTAGTCCCGCTCCCACCCGCGCAGCTCTGACGTCCGATATCTGACACAGTCTATTCACAAATACATTATTCTCTGCTGAAATAACACGGCAGTCATGGTCATCAGGCTCTCTGTGAAGCAACTTCACCAAACGCCATTTATTCCCAGTAAACACAAAGCAAGGATTGACCCCTTACCTGGCCGGGGCCCACCCGCCGACCCAAAGTTTTATTACACACTTATATAACAAGAATAGCTCAGCCAGTTTGCATTGAAGTCCCTGTAGTTACTGGATAATAAGCCTTAACATGTAATAAGACTGAGATTTTAAGGAATTAAACCACAGAGCGGTTTTGTTCTGTGTTTTGCTGGGCAGCCGTGGCCGTCAGACTGAAGGCTCTGTCGTCTCTATAAGCTACAAGAATTTGCATGTTGTTCATGTGATCGGCTGCTTCACAGCTCTTTAGAGTGACACTCATTTTAACTGTTCTACTGTTATTGTATGTTGTTTATATATGACCGTCAACACCTACTTTATTTAGGCTATTCACTCATTTTTCCCTTCATGCGTGCTTCGTTCCGCTCCTGCTGCAGTGGCCTGGTTACCCACCCACAACACTGAAAATTAGTCCTGCACTGCAAGATATTAAGAGTGTAGACCTCTACTATCGAGTCTTCCAGGTGGTCATTAGGAGTCAAATTTTTTTGGATCGTTTTAAATCTAATTCTCTCAGAAACATTTCCTGAAAACGAACTTGTACTGAATGGTTGTTTTGACTGGAAATGAACTAAATGAAGGGACGTCTGCACAGTTCTGTAAACAATCACTGTCATGTTTTGTTTCATAATGAATTACCCTAAGATTTGATTTACGTTCTGTATGGACAGGTTCAAAGCTGCACTTCAGACTTTTTCTGTTACACAACAACAAGTTTTCATCGAATTCAGATCATAATAAAATATCTCCTCTTTTGTGGTTTGGAGTGAAAGTTCAGAATCTGTACTTTCCACAGTTTCTCCACTCGTTTCAATGAACGACGAGTCAGAAATCATTCAGATGAAATGCTTCTGTTGTTGCTGATGATCGTTGTGGACCTTCTTAAGGTCAGTCATCTCTAAATCAGGTCTGCCTGGACAGAGACCACCAGCACAGCAAATGGGGAAAAAAAAAACCTCATCAGTTCTTGTACTACCTTAAGGTGTTGTAGCTGTCTGCGGTCGTCCTCCAGCTGTCTCCTTTTATTCTCTATCTCAGCCTGCCGCTTCCTCTTTTCCTGGAAAACAGAGAGAGAGAGAGAGAAAAAGAGAGAGAGAGGGAGAGAAAGAGAGAGAGAGAGAGAGAGAGAGAGAGAGAGAGAGAGAGAGAGAGGGGGGAGAGAGAGAGAGAGTAAGAGAGAAGGAAAGAGAGAGGGAGAAAGAGAGAGAGAGAGAGAGAGAGAGAGAGAGAGAGAGAGAGAGAGAGAGAGAGTGAGAGAGAGGGAGAGTGAGAAAGAGGGAGAGAGAGAGGGGGAGAGAGAGGGGGAGAGAGAGGGGGAGAGAGAGAGAGGGGGAGAGAGAGAGAGAGAGAGAGAGAGAGGAGAGAGAGAGAGGGAGAGAGAGAGGAGAGAGAGAGGAGAGAGAGAGAGAGAGAGTGAGAGAGAGGAGAGGAGAGAGAGGGAGAGAGAGAGAGGGAGGGAAAGCAAGAGTTCAGTAATTTTACCAGCCTCTCTTTATCACTTAGAATTAAACAGGTTGTTTTTGTTACTGTGCCTTTAAGATTGATATATGTAAATAATGCTGGAGGCTGAATGGGTGGAGCTAAACGGCTGTAGGCTGAATGGGTGGAGCTAAACGGCTGTAGGCTGAATGGGTGGAGCTAAACGGCTGTAGGCTGAATGGGTGGAGCTAAACGGCTGTAGACTGAATGGGTGGGGCTAAACTGCTGTAGGCTGAATGGGTGGAGCTAAACGGCTGTAGGCTGAATGGGTGGAGCTAAACGGCTGTAGCTGAATTGGTGGAGCTAAACTGCTGTAGCTGAATGGGTGGAGCTAAATGGCTGTAGACTGAATGGGTGGGGCTAAACTGCTGTAGCTGAATGGTGGGGCTAAACTGCTGTAGCTGAATGGTGGAGCTAAACTGCTGTAGCTGAATGGTGGAGCTAAACTGCTGTAGCTGAATGGTGGGGCTAAACTGCTGTAGCTGAATGGTGGGGCTAAACTGCTGTAGCTGAATGGTGGGGCTAAACTGCTGTAGCTGAATGGTGGAGCTAAACTGCTGTAGCTGAATGGTGGGGCTAAACTGCTGTAGCTGAATGGTGGAGCTAAACTGCTGTAGCTGAATGGTGGAGCTAAACTGCTGTAGCTGAATGGTGGGGCTAAACTGCTGTAGCTGAATGGTGGAGCTAAACTGCTGTAGCTGAATGGTGGAGCTAAACTGCTGTAGCTGAATGGTGGGGCTAAACTGCTGTAGACTGAATGGGTGGAGCTAAACTGCTGTAGCTGAATGGTGGAGCTAAACTGCTGTAGACTGAATGGTGGGGCTAAACTGCTGTAGCTGAATGGTGGAGCTAAACTGCTGTAGACTGAATGGTGGAGCTAAACTGCTGTAGGCTGAAAAGGCGTTGTTTTAACAATGTTTACATTCTGCATCAAACTGTTCCGTATATCGACCCTATAATCGTTACTTTCTATCAGATTCAGTTTGGTGACTCACTGCAATTAGTGTGTGTGGATAAAATGGATCAGCCAAGCTTTCCAGAAACATGAAGCTAAAGCGCTCTTATTGTAAATGCATGTCCATGGATGAGGCCAGCACAGTTCCTCTCTCAGAGTTAATATTATTACTGATATGATCTGACAAATCAGACGTTCTGCTGCTCTGTGCTGCACCATCACATCACTGAGGAGCCCAACAATCACAGGAAGTGACCATCTAGCAGAGGGAGAAAATCAGGAAAAGCTGAACTGGACTATTATAGGCACAGGCTCGGCCGTATCAGCATCTGCAGGAAACCCTCTCATGTCTGACATGAGAGAAGAGCAGCATTTAAAGACTGTAAGAGTGGCTGAGCGTGACTCTCCTCTCCTCATCTCCATCAATAATTCAACATGCTAAAGTGATTTTGTGAAGACGGCAGAACATCAAGAACATCAGCCTTTACATATCACAGTCAGGGCAGGAAACATTCTTCAAAGGGCCCATATTCTACATTTTTATACTTTATTCTTCCCACTGAGGTCCAGTTTGTGTGGTTTCTTGTACCAAACACAGCCATAATTTATTTTACCATGACCATCTATGCCTTAGACTTAGACAGGCTGTTGTTGTTGCTGTGCCTTTAAGACTAATATGTGTAAATGAACTCTGTTTTGATTGGCTGCCTCATTCCAGGCTGAAACACTCCTTATAACTTCAACATACTTTGTTAGCCCCCTTTTACCCTGTTCTTCAGTGGTCAGGACCCCCATGGACCCTCACAGAGCAGGTACTATTTGGGTGGTGGATCATTCTCAGCACTGCAGTAACACTGACGTGGTGGTGGTGCATTAGTGTGTGTTGTGCTGGTCTGAGTGGATCAGACACAGCAGTGCTGCTGGAGTTTTTAAACACTGTGTCCACTCACTGTCCACTCTATTAGACACTCCTACATTGTCAGTCCACCTTGTAGATGTAAAGTCAGAGACGACAGCTCATCTGCTGCTGCACAGTTTGTGTTGGTCATCCTCTAGTCCTTCATCAGTGAGTCACAGGACGCTGCCCACAGGACGCTGTTGGCTGGATATTTTTGGTTGGTGGACTATTCTCAGTCCAGCAGTGACACTGAGGTGTTTAAAATCTCCAGCAGCACTGCTGTGTCTGATCCACTCAGACCAGCGCAACACACACTAACACACCACCACCACATGAGTGTTACTGCAGTGCTGAGAATGATCCACCACCCAAATAGCACCTGCTCTGTGAGGGTCCATGGGGGTCCTGACCACTGAAGAACAGGGTAAAAGGGGGCTAACAAAGTATCAGAGAAACAGATGGACTACAGTCTGTAACTGTAGAACTAGAGAGTGAAACTATACGGTCAGTGGAGCTGATAAAGTAGACGCTGAATGAGTTTTAATGTTATGGCTGATGAACACAAACACACACAGAATTTAAAGTTGCTGTAGTTCAGTGTTTTAACCACTAGAGATGCACATATGTTCAATTTTGACTCATGCACCTTTGAATATGACCCAAAACTAAACTAGAGAATCATGAGGCCCTGTGTTTACATTTGTTATCTCGTGTTTGTTTTATAAATTCATTTGCAGTCTGATCTTGTGTTTGTATATATAGTGTGTCTCTGGTCTTCTGACTGTAATGTGAGGCCCAATCCCTCCCAGCAATCTGCAGGATCCACAACCGAATAGAGGTGGTCTCTACAACCGAATAGAGGTGCAAACCGGTAGCTATAAACATCCCTACAGTATCTGTACTTAGCGGCTGCCTGGAGTCCATGTGGAGAAGTAGCTGCTGAGCCTTGTGGTTTTTCCATGAGGCTGAAGTCTCACTAAAATTTTCCATTCCACCTTAAATGGAGCATCAGTGTCAAGCAACTTCTGCTCCACTTAAGGTGGAATGGAAAATTTTAATACGAAGCAGGCTGGGCTTTGTTTCCCGATTACTCCTTGCTCTAGTCGCTGGCTAATTTGGGTGATGTCTTCACATATGAGTCTGCATATCTGAGGTATCAGCACAGGGACTTGATACTCACATTAAGCAGTGTCAGCACTCAATCTGCGCCCATCAGTACTGTACTCGACTAAAACAACCTCACCAATTCAAACAGCTGAGCTGATCAACCATCAAAGGTAGACTAACCAAACCAGTTCTTTTCCAGTTCTGAGAGCTGCTCAGTGCAGCTTTTTTTAGCGCCTACAGTGGTGTGAAAAAGTGTTTGCCCCCTTCCTGAGTTCTTATTCTTTTGCATGTTTGTCACACTTAAATTTTTCAGATCACCAAACAAATTTAAATATTAGACAAACATAACACAAGTAAACACAAAATGCAGTTTATAAATGAAGGTCTTTTTTATTAAAGGAAAAAGAAATCCAAATCTACAGGGCCCTGTGTGAAAAAGTGATTGCCCCTAAACCTAATAACTGGTTGGGCCACCCTTAGCAGCAACAACTGCAATCAAGCGTTTGCAATAACTGGCAATGAGTCTTTTACAGCGCTGTGGAGGAATTTTGGCCACTCATCTTTGTAGAATTGTTGTAATTCAGCCATACTGGAGGGTTTCCGAGCATGAACCGCCTTTTTAAGGTCGTGCCACAGCATCTCAATCGGATTCAGGTCAGGACTTTGACTAGGCCACTCCAAAGTCTTAATTTAGTTTTTCTTAAGCCATTCAGAGGAGGACTTGCTGGTGTGTTTTGGATCATTGTCCTGATGCGCTTCAGCTCGAGGTCACAAACAGATATTGCGGATATTCTCCTTCAGGATTTTTTGGTAGACAGCAGAATTCATGGTTCCATTTACCACAGCAAGTCCTCCAGGCCCTGAAGCAGCAAAACAGCCCCAGACCGTCACACTACCACCACCATATTTTACTGTTGGTATGATGTTCCTTTTCTGAAATGCTGTGTTACTTCTACGCCAGATGTAACGGGACATACACCTTCCAAAAAGTTCAACTTTTGTCTCGTCAGTCCACAGAGTATTCTCCCAAAAGTCTTGGGGATCATCAAGATGTTTTCTGGCAAAACTGAGACGAGCCTTTATGTTCTTTTTGCTCAGCAGTGGTTTTCGTCTTGGAACTCCATGCAGGCCATTTTTGCCCAGTTTCTTTCTTATGGTGGAGTCATGGACACTGACCTTAACTGAGGCAAGTGAGGCCTGCAGTTCTTTGGATGTTGTTGTGGGGTCTTTTGTGACCTCTTGGATGAGTCGTCGCTGCGCTCTTGGGGTAATTTTGGTCGGCCGGCCACTCCTGGGAAGGTTCACCACTGTTCCATGTTTTCGCCATTTGTGGATAAAGGCTCTCACTGTGGTTCGCTGGAGTCCCGAAGCTTTAGAAATGGCTTTATAACCTTTTCCAGACTGATAGATCTCAATTACTTTGTTTCTCATTTGTTCCTGAATTTCTCTGGATCGCAGCATGATGTCTAGCTTTTGAGGATCTTTTGGTCTACTTCACTTTGTCAGGCAGGTCCTATTTGTGATTTCTTGATTGAGAACAGGTGTGGCAGTAATCAGGCCTGGGTGTGGCTAGGGGAATTGAACTCAGCTTTTCAAAGATGTGATAAACCACAGTAAATTTGTGTTTTAATGGGGGGGCAATCACTTTTTCACAAAGGGCCCTGTAGGTTTGGATTTCTTTTTCCCTTAATAAAAAAGACCTTCATTTATAAACTGCATTTTGTGTTTACTTGTGTTATGTTTGTCTAATATTTAAATTTGTTTGGTGATCTGAAACATTTAAGTGTGACAAACATGCAAAAGAATAAGAACTCAGGAAGGGGGCAAACACTTTTTCACACCACTGTATTACTTCTAGGAATATCATGGATTGGTTAAAATAGAACTACAGAATATTCTCAATTTATTGAATGAAATCTGTATTCCAATCACAGCCCGTATTGTCTTGTGACCCCTGTATCGAAGAAAATTAATCATAACATATAGTACCATAACACTCCTACCGTAAACAGTAGAACTCAATCTGCTCTGCAGTTTGCATGTAAGCAGTTGGAAAACATTGATATTGCACATGCCACCAAGTAAAAATAGCTCACAAATATCTGACTATAAATAACTGACTACAACTCCCATGAGCATGTGGACATGATTATATGATCTCATATAAAGGCTGCTTTGCATTGGCTTTGACCAGAAGTTCAATAATTATCTTATTAATAGAACTCAATCATAGAAAACAATCACAATTTCTGGAAATCATTAGTGGGGTTCCACAGGGATCTATCCTTGGGCCAGTGTGTTTTACATTACATATACATATAATAATTAATTTGAATGTAATTAAATAACGAGGGTGGAAAACACACTGAAAACTGGAGAATTCATTTTTATGCCGATGAGACGGTCACGTATGTTTGTGCTGACCATGCACAGTAGCCATGGAGTATTCACAGAAAGATTTGAACTTGTTACAGAAATCATTACTTAGCCTGAAACCAGTGTTGAATGAGGGGGAGACAAAGCGCATGTTGTTTTTCAGATCTCACAGAATTGATGTTTTTAATAAAGTAAATACTTTGAATGGCTACAAATATTTGGGAACTGGATCGATGACGGGCTATCTTTTACAGCAGACACTAACAAGACAGAGCTTGTCTTTCTTCTGAAAGTAGAAACAAAGTTGATCAGGCTACAATGTTCTCAGTACTGAATCAGAGCCATCTGTATGACTGCAGCTCCTTCAGTACAGAAAACTATCACAGGGCACTTTGTTTCATTACTGGTGATGGACCCATCTCTGTGAGCTGTACTGCCATCTTTGTACTTAAGAAGGAAGCATTTATTGATTTTTATTTACTCTAAGCTCTATCAAAACTGCGTCCAGCCTACATTTCAGCTCTTTCTTTCAGAGCAAATAAAAAATGTATTAGGCTGGTTCTGTGTACCATTCTCTCAGCCTAATTATAGTTCCTTAACCAGCAGCTTGTTGCTACGTCAGAATAACGAGCTCCGCCCACTCGCTGCTCAGCCAGCAGTTCGTTCTCCAGCTCCTTACACTAAATTCCCAAACTGTCATCACCACTGAGCAGCTTTTCAGTCGGCAGCTGTGACAGAAGAACAGCTAAACAACCTGGAATCAGCCAGAAATGAACCCAACACCATTCGCCAAACATGTAGTCTGATCTTCAGAGTCTGACCAAATCAGACTGAGCCATAAAACTGCCGCAATATCAGGTTTAGCTCAGTTTTGTCAGTTTTTGCCAGATCAGTATTAATGTTGTTTTGTTCCAGCCAGTCTGTAAAGCATCTTACAGCCCATTTAGTTTGGCGAATGGTGTTGGGTTCATTTCTGGCTGATTCCAGGTTGTTTAGCTGTTCTTCTGTCACAGCTGCCACCTGAAAAGCTGCTCAGTGGTGATGACAGTTTGGGAATTTAGTGTCGTCTCATCTTCAGAGTCTGACCAAATCGGCTGTCGGTCAAATGTGATCTTAACAGTGTCCGTTTTCTGTTTGTGGCAAAGTAAGAAGTAAAAACGTTCAAATGTCTTGAGCGTCTCCTACAGCCGCCAAAGTCGTTGCTTAGCAACAGCGTCTCAGCAGAGTGACAGTGTTTGTGAAAAACCCGTGATGTTATGGTGAAATAACAGCACAGTTAGAACGCCTCTCAACCAATCAGCTTGTGTGGCCGGAAATAACTGTTGTGTAATGTGGAATAACTAGTTAGTGCTAAAATACATCTTTTAACTTTTAGGCAATTTAAAAGACTTTAAAACAACCTGACATGCTGATGCATCTCTATACTGTACTATACTGTATGCCTTACAGGCCCCCACATAAATGAGACCTTGGTTTCAGGAGGCTACCCCGCCCCGTATAAATAAAAAAGTGTCATGATATAACATCACTCTGTGTGAGAATGTACACTTACAGCTATGGCCTGAAGTCGCTCTTGCTGTGTCAAAGCCTCCGACATCCTGCAAAACAGAAAAATAACACAGATTAGTGCTACAGTGAGTGTGTTTACATGCACTTAATAATCTGACAACTGCAGAAAATCACATTTTGTCAGTAATCTGATCAGTGCATTTACATGCACATGAGTAATCAGATAAAGTGAAACTCCAGGTCTACATGAGTCAGACAGTAATCGGATTTCTGCTTTGCAACCAGCCAATTAACTCACAGGAAGACGTGACGTAAACGTAACATAACACTCAAACTTAATGTTGAGGCTTTTTTTAAACATCGTGCTACTTTACCCGAAAATATCACTGCTGTCGGAAGAAAACCTCACATTTCCATTTTTGCCGTTTTTCAGTTTTTGACATAATTCAAAAATGTCTGTTGCTCTTTACATTGCATGTAAGTTTCATGATCAACGGACCAAAAGAAACGACCCAGAATGACTGGGAAAAATTCTGGTTCCATTGACTTACATTGAAAGTAAAGTAGGTTTTTTCCTTCTCCTGTAAAGTTGTCATTTCTGAGATACAAGGTTTTCTTCCGGCAACAGCGATATGAACATACGCCATCTAGAAGATGAAGAATATTTAAATTCTTCATTTCGTCAAGAATGTATTTGGTTTCATCGTTGCGGCAAAAGTGTTTTGCTGCGGCTCGCTGTAATGCTGCATGCTTATTTCCGGTACTGCCGTCTGTTTTCATACATGTGCAGACTGAGAAATCCAAAAGAAATCAGAGTAAGAGTTTACAGCACTGAGAAATCTGATTACTGAGCTCAGGTCCAGCCCTTTTCTTCAGATTCAGATTTTCAATCAGATTTCTTAATCAGATTTCTAGACCCTTACTCCAATCTAAGAAATCAGAGTGTGCTGTTTACACGACCACTGGAATAATCAGATATCTGCAGAAATCCGATTATGATCGGATTATTAAGTGCATGTCTTTGAGCTTCCAGTTCTGTAGAACAGCCTGCTGTACACCTCGAACTTCAGTGGTGTAATGAAATGGCGTGTGGATGTGGACCGTGCATTACAGCTGGGGTCTGTAATGTGTCCAGGAAGGCTATACATTATGAGTCCAGCTGCTCCAGACGTCTCTCCTCTGAGACAAAACAGGTCGATAGCCAATCAATAACGCAACGGGAAGCTTTTCTCCTTGTTCCTGGAAAACAAACGGCGCAAACGAGTGGGGCTACGCCGGCCGCACCAGGACAGCAGCGCTGAAGGACACAGTTATGAACAGCATGTAAACTTCAGCACTGTTAAACAGACTCGCGCATTCCTTCATAAATTGGTTCCAGATTTTTTTATACATGAAGCTGAACCTGAGGGAAAGCCCTGCTCTGTTACAGACACTCAAATAAATAAATAATTATATCAGCACAAAGACACACAGCGTTCAAAGCCTGTACCGAACCTAGAGTTAGGAGTCCTGATTACGCAGCTAACAGAGTGGAAGATAAAGAGGAGCCAACTTTATGATTTGAGGCCTCAGTATAAAAAGAGCTGCACTGATTTTCCTCCATTCAAATGTATAAATCGCCTCCACATGAATACAATATAATACATTAACACAATTACTGCTTAAAGGGGAACCCCACAGGTTTTTCAAAATTCCTCCATTACTCAGTGTGTGAGATGTAATCAGAGAGATTCAGAGAGGTTTGGTGTGAAATGGTTCAGATGTCTTTACAGTGGTGGTGATAGGAACCAGGGGTCGCCATGACTACAACACAAATATAGATATATTTTATTTACTATCCAGAACCACCAGTGAACCTACACGAGTCTTCTGAGTTTATATGGAATGTTGAGGATGGTAAATAGTGGGAAATCTGAAACAATAAGTTTTCTTTGGGGACTATTTTGCCTCACAACACCCTGCATACTGCGTATCCCTCCACCATGAATGGATTTTGAGGCCAGAATCTTCTCTAAACTATCCTAAAACAGTGTCTCAGACATCAGGCAGTGAATTCATAACCATTTCATGTAGTAACTTTCTGTGAGGGAGCTTTTAGAGGTGGACGTCTGGTTTCTATCACCACCACTGTGAACAGTTCTGACTCGGTAAGTTTCTCTAGAACAGAGCGTTTCACACCAAACCACTCTGAATGACTCTGTTTACATCTTAACCACTTAATTATGCAGGAATTTTGAAAAATGGGGTGTTGAAGTAAATAAACTGAAAGACTAACCACACATTCACATTAGCAGACAACAAAGCAACAGATGTCCAGTCATTTCCTGTGGGAAGTAGGCAGGATTTAATGACAAGTGACATGTTGAGTTGAAACTTTCTGTAAATGCTCTATGATGTACTGAAGCAACAATCTAACTGATTGGCTCAAACTAAATCCTCAGATCAATCACAGACACCGAGGTCTAGTCTTGGCTCTTTGAACTTTTTGTTCCTACCCGTATTTTGTTTTTATTCCCAATTATATCTCACAAAAAATGGAAGAGAATCTTATAAACTTGTAAACCTATAAAAACGGTTCATATTTTAAACAATACAGAAAGGCTCAAGGTGGCATGTATCCTCCAACAAGGGGACCTGTTTGTGTTGTTCAGTGTTGTTAGCTGTTAGTTTAAGTTGTGTGTGTGTTTATTGTGTTATTATTTATTATGTGTCAGTTTGTGGGTTTAGTTGGAGTTTTTGTGTGTGTCTGTGTGTGTGTGGTGGGGGGTAGGGGGCGGGGTGGGGTGTTTGGGGGGGGTTTCACTGTCGGGGTGAAGCCAGTGGCTAGAGGTGACGTCCCCCTCGAGTCCCTTTTTTGCCAGTGTCTTGCATAAAGAGCACTTATTGTAGCAGAACCAGGCTCCCCCTGTGTTTCCTCTTCTGCTGATGCTACAATCGTTTTTCATTTTCTTGTCAGAAGCTCAACAGTGTACATGCCCACCCATGACAACAAGAGTAGCCTCGAACACACCCACAAGAGAGAAACTTGAGGCGACATTAGTGACCCGTCATCCCCAAATTGGAACGTACACTAAGGCCTCGTCCACAAGTATCCAAACATTTTAAAAACAGCTTTTTTCCCCAAAGTCAAGTCCAGTCAAAGTTTATTTATGTAGCGCTTTTTACAACAGGTGTCGTCACAAAGCAGCTTTACAGAAAAATCTGGGTCTGACCCCCACGAGCGTCGCCAATGGCGACAGTGGCAAGGAGAAACTCCCTAAGAGCAAGGGAAGAAACCTTGAGAGGAACCAAGACTCAGAAGGGGAACCCATCCTCCTCTGGTCGACACCGGATAGTAAACAGCGTTAGAATGAAATATTAAATACAAAACAGGAAAAACAGGTGGAGCAACGGTTAATTAGATAGTTTGAGTTTATGCTGCAGCAGCAGGAGGGTCAGTTCATGAGGGTGAGGTTTGCACAGCTTTGTACAGCATGAAGCTCAACGGTGGTCAAAACAATGCAGATCATCCAACGGAGATGGAGCTCTGGTGACTCTAGCAGCTCTGGTGGCTCCCATATGGTGACTCAGGCAGACGTTGCTCAGGGGCTCAAATAAAGGGACTTTCAAAAATCTCACTTTCAAAAATTTCACCACTTTCAAAAATCTCCCTGTCCACACGTCAACACGTCTCAACACGTCATGACGTTCCATGTCAGATGCCACAAGAAGAACAATGTCAGCATATTCATACTTTTTTTTGTCAGCATATTCATACTTTTAACAAAGTAACAGCGGCGATTTACAAACACAGCAGGCTTTGAACTGCAGGCCGTCTCACACAAACTCAATGTCCGATTCCTGCCAGAAAATAAAAGTCTAAAAAAGCGCAAGAAAGCCTGCCACCTGCTGCCTTGTGGCTGTTTACGTTGCCATGGTTACGTCACGGTTACGTCACCATCTTTGAAACACCAACACATACATACATACATCATCTAAACCGCTTATCCTTCTGGGTCGCGGTGGGGTGCTGGAGCCTATCCCAGCTGTCATTGGGCGGAAGGCAGGATACACCCTGGACAGGTCGCCAGTCCATCGCAGGGCAGACAGACATACATATACAATCACACACTCACACCTAGGGGCAATTTCAGCATTTCCAATTGGCCTGACTGCATGTCTTTGGACCGTGGGAGGAAACCGGAGAACCCGGAGGAAACCCACGCAGACACGGGGAGAACATGCAAACTCCACACAGAGAGGACCCCGGTCGCCCGGCCGGGAATCGAACCCAGGCCCTTCTTGCTGTGAGGCGACAGCGCTACCCACTGCACCACCGTGCCGCCCCAACACCAACACAGTCCTTATCAAAAATCTTCTATCTGAATATGGTTAATGATCAGCAAATCACATATATTTCTACATACTATAGAATATAATTAAAAATTTTAATTTAATTATATTATATTATGACATATAATAAAATTCTCTACTGCTGGTAATTATTTTCAGTACTTCAATTACATAATCAATCATAACAATGATGGTAATTACCATTATCAAGTAATTGTAAGCACTTGATACAATAATTAGATTGAGTTTACTTACAATTGTGTTATTATCATCATGATAATGAAAATATCATTACTTAATTACATCAATTAATTACTCTCTAGAGTAATCTATAGAAAGACAATTTAAAATCATTATTTTTTTTATATACACACACACACACACATATATATACATATATATATATATATATATATATACATATATATTATATATATATATATATATATATAATTTAAATTTAGAATGAATTATAATTACAATCATCAAGTGACATATATTATTATTCATAAATTAATTGGGGTATTTCTGACATTTGCAGTCAAGGTGACACCTGATGTAAGAGAACTGTAGCAGTATATTTGACGCCTCTGCTCTGGGGGGTTAATAAAAAACAGGAGAGCTCAGTTTAATTAAAAACATGTTAGCACCACCAAATCACCCCCGAACTGCTGCGCACACAGAAGCAAACGGAAACCCAGTCGTCAGCTGGATTTCAGAGTCCTGCAGATGCAGTAAATGTAAACGGCTACAGACATGAGCAAGTTAACAGCAGGATGTCAGCATTTTTTTAAAAATCACAGTTTTGAGTGATCAAAAATGCTGTTATTGCGTGGACAAGAGGCCAAAACACAGAGAAAAACCTAAAATATCTGGATACGTGTGGATGGGATCACTTCAACGTTATTTCATACACAATAATAACTCATTCATTTATACAGAGAAGATTTAAATATTACAAACTATATACTAAAATGTATGTTTAAATATTTAATTTAATATTTTAAGAATTCTGTGAACAGTGGGGCCATTACATCATAAATAATATGCTTTACCTATATTTATGCTAATTTTTGTCAAGTTATTTTGCTTTGAGATTTAATCTCCACTTTTACAACTGTTTTATTTTAACTACAGCTTTCTGTCTTTTTAAAAATCTGCTTAATTTCTTTATTCTAACACACTTAACTCATCTTCCTCCTTTATTTTCCTCCTTTATTTTCCTCATTTTCCCCTTTTGCCTCCTTCATTTCCCCCATTTTCCTCCTTCACCTTCCTCATTTTCCCCTTCATCTTCATTTTCCTTCTTCATTTCCCCATTTTCCTCATTTTTCTTTTCCTTCTGCTCATCTGAAAGCTGTTCAGGACGAGTTGACTACAATCATTTTATGCATTTATCTGAAACCAAACATTTGTGTAGAGATTCCATGTGAACGCTGGTGTAAATGTGTTAGTGGTTGTGGCATCACAGTCTTAACGAATGGACTGCTTTGTGATAATTACTGTTGTTATCAATAAATACATAAATACACATGTAAAGAATAAAAAACTATGTTTTTGCAGCTTAGTTTCCGTACATAAACTCTGTGCAGCAATACATTTTGAAACGGTAAAATTTTGATGACAGAAGTCCTTTAACTCTATGGAACCGAGCGTCTTGTGAGCGATCCATTCTGAGAACAGGACCCCTTAAACTCATTATGGCTTATATTCCTAATCGTTTTCTCATGTTTAGGAATAGAGCTTGTGTCACAGACTGAACAAAAAGCTTTCTTCAGATCACAATCTTTTAATTGACCCTTGGCCTTGAAGGGTTAAGCATTATTTTCAACCAGGCAGGACTTATTATGAAGCTTACCTCATATCCTACAGGCTGTGTTGATGTATTTTATTCATGTGGACACATTTGAATCAAATAAATTCAGCATATTTCAGTGACTGTGCAGAATAGCAAACATACACCCACACACCAATCACTCACGCTCATATATGGAAGAACTGGATCTCCTGAAGTATCCGCTATAATAAAGACTCATAATAATGCCATAAGAAACTATATGAGTGCCACTTCTATAATAATCTGAAATAATATGTTCTGTATTCTGTTTAATACTCTATGGATATACTTTTCTGGCAATTGTCGGTTGATGCCGATATCTGATATTTTTCATGTACATACGCTATATGGCCAAAAGTATGTGGACACCTGACCGTCACACCTATATGAGCTTGTTGGACGTTCCCATTTCAAAACTATGTGCATTAATATGGAGTTCTCCCCCCTTTGCGGGCTCTAACAGCTTCTACTCTTCTGGGAAGCTTCTACAAGATGTTGGAGAGTGTCTGTGGGAATTTGTGTCCATTCAGTCAAAAGAGCATTTGTGAGGTCAGACTCTGATGTTGGACAAGAGGGCCTTTGTTAGCCCCCTTTTATCCTGTTCTTCAGTGGTCAGGACCCCCATGGACCCTCACAGAGCAGGTACTATTTGGGTGGTGGATCATTCTCAGCACTGCAGTAACACTGACGTGGTGGTGGATCAGACACAGCAGTGCTGTGTGTGAGTTTTTAAACACTGTGTCCACTCGCTGTCCACTCTATTAGACACTCCTACCTTGTCAGTCCACCTTGTAGATGTAAAGTCAGAGACGATAGCTCATCTGCTGCTGCACAGTTTGTGTTGGTCATCCTCTAGTCCTTCATCAGTGGTCACAGGACGCTGCCCACAGGACGCTGTTGGCTGGATATTTTTGGTTGGTGGACTATTCTCAGTCCAGCAGTGACACTGAGGTGTTTAAAAACTCCAGCAGCACTGCTGTGTCTGATCCACTCAGACCAGCACAACACACACTAACACACCACCACCACGTCAGTGTTACTGCAGTGCTGAGAATGACCCACCACCCAAATAGTACCTGCTCTGTGAGGGTCCATGGGGGTCCTGACCACTGAAGAACAGGGTAACAAAGTATCAGAGAAACAGATGGACTACAGTCTGTAACTGTAGAACTACAAAGTGCACCTATATAGTAAGTGGAGCTGATAAAGTGGACAATGAGCGTAGAAACAAGGAGGTGGTCATAGGTGTAGCTTGCTTTAGTGAACTATAGTAATTGAATGTACTGTAAGATTCCCACAGGAATATGAAATTCCTGTAGCATTACTGAGGTCTTTTTCCATAAGCACTGAGAAATTCTGGGAAAAGTCATTTTCCAGGCCAGCACTGAGGACACAGTCACCAAGTATCAGAGTTAACTGATAAAATGAGGTCAGCCATGCAGTGAGGGAGATGGGCAATGGAAGGCCAAGTTAAGTCTGGCACAAAGCTGCCTTTTGTCACAGTGTTTTATTGCTGTGTTCCGGGTCTGGAGCAGAGAAAGAGCCTCTCTCCTGAAACACAGCCGCGGGGAAGAGGCATCCAGCTGATTACGGAGAACTCGGCGGTCCACCCAGCGAGCGCCAGTCACATGCCCGAACGCTCCGAGGACAAACTGCAACATGTTTACAGATAACTTCTCTCTCTCTTTCAGTCTCTGTCCACAAATTTCACACTCAAAGAATCGCCCACAATGGGGGGCTGATCACACCGCACCGCCAAATCCCAGCAACGGCCAGAAGGAATGCCATCCAAAAATGCTAGCATGACTAGGGATGAATAAAAGCCAACAGCAGCCGATTAGCGTGATTATCATTGGTGTAATGTGTGCTGCCATTTCATTCTTCATTAGCATGGTTAACATTTCAGGGTGAAACGTCAGTCTACTCTTGTACGTATGACTAGAGGTGGACAATATGGCTAAAATATTACATCATAATACTTCGAGACATTTACATGAATTGAAACACGATATTTAGATTTCATCAGTGGTGGTCAGTAACTAAGTAAACGTAATTCATTACTGTACTTAAGTAGTTTTTCGTGTATTTGTACTTTACTGAAGTTTTTCCATTTTGGGCGACTTTTTCCTTTCACTCCACTACATTTCAAAGTCAGATATCTCACTTTTTACTCCACTACATTATGAGAAATCTGTCGCTCCTTTTGGTTTATGTGTGTATAAAAACGTAACATGTCAAAACGAAAGAAGCGCAAAGTAAGAACACCAATCAGGGCACAGCGGTCACTTTGTTTTGAGCTTGTTTTGACCTGTTGGTCATACCGACCCAGTGCAGCACACGGTTCAACATCAGTGCAACAGTGTAAAATTCTGGGAGAGTCTATTCAACATAAATGATGAACTAACCTAACTTTGTGTAAACAGACCACAATATAGAAATATGTACTCATATGCAGTTGTGACTGACGGGTCTTTATTCTGAATTTATACAAACACATTTCATTTTATAGTAAATTAGTTTTGTCTAGTTTATGTTTATGAACAGAGACCTACAGATGCAGTTTAGTAAAGGAAACTCATTTGTGAACCTGAGTTTAAAGTTTTTATTAAACTTAAACTTGTAACTAAGTTCAAATAAATCTTAAACTGAAACTTTGCTTGTTTGTAAAGTGATTTCAGAACCACTCAGTTCTACCTGATGGAAACTGTTTGCCTTCAGTGTTTTGTGCTTATGATAATTTTAATAGACATCAGCGTCACTAATTAATGACTCTATTAAAAGACTGGTTTACCAAGAGAGACACTGGAGTATTTTCACCTAAAATGAGTTAATGAAGCGAGTCTTGTTCTAAAAATGATAACAGGACATTAAAGTCATAATTAATCTTTTAGTGCTTTTACTTTCGATACTTAAGTACATTTGAAAGGTGAATACTTTAGTACTTTTACTCAAGTGGAGGTCTAAAGGGAGGAACTTCTACTTTTACTGCAGTAATATTTTACCTTGGGTGTCTCTACTCAGGTACATGGTTTGTGTACTTCGTCCACCACTGGATTTTATAGTTGGAACAGACAAAATAGAACCTGTAGTGCTGCAAAAAAATACTACAATAATAATATCAGTAAATAATAATAAAATAATAAAATAATAATAAATAAACTAAACCTGCAATGATTTTTATTCAACGTTTACGAACTGCCGCCCTAAATCCAAACAAACAGGCCTAATTATGCTCACTTTGCAATGAAACACGCAGTTACTCAGCATCTTTAAGTACTGACAATATCAACAATATACTCAGAAAAGCATATTGTGGCATAATTTATCATGACGGCAATAAATATTGTCATATTGGACAATACTTTGAAAGAATGCTTTAGCCAAAGATGCTAGCATGACTCACAATAAATGAATGCTGCGTTTGTACGTTGTAATTTTCCAATTCCAACTATGAAAAATCAAAGGAAACTCCCCCTCGGCTGGGAACGCCTACTCAGGATAACTTCAACAGTAATAAAGAACCACTTCTCTACATTAAAACGACATTAGATCAGTCAACTGGACTTGGTTAAATCTATAACACTGACCATGAAGCTCACCCTGCTAGAAAAACCAGGATAGACCAGCATACGCTGCAAAAAATATCATCTTATCAAGTGTAAATGTCTTGAATGCAGTCAATAAATCTAATATTCCTCATTATGAGACTGTTGTAAGAATATTATCAGATTATTCCACCTGTTTCTGTACATTTTTACTTGTTTTAAGTGATTTTATCTGGTGAAAGTGTCTTATTCCATTGGCAGATTAGTTTAGTTGTTTTGAGAAATAATGATCATTTTGCTCATTTCGAGAAATCATGATTAAAACAAGTAACATGATGTGCCAATGAAATAAGACACTTTTATAAGATAAAACTGCTTAAAAACAAGTAAAAAATGTCTAGAAATAAGTTAAATAATCTCACAATATTCTTACAACAGTCTCATAATGAGAAATATTAGATTTATTGAGTACATTTTAGATGTTTACACTTGATAAGATATTATTTTTTTGCAGTGTATGTTGTGTGTTGGATGCTGGTATGCTGGTCACCCAGCATGACCATGTTGGGTGACCAGCCAAACCAGCACCAGACCAGCATAAACCAGCTTAGACCAGCATGGAATGCATACTGGTCTATACTGCTTCTTCAGCAGGGCGCTGTTTTGAAAACGTTAAAATTATCATCCCTGCTGAACATATCCAAGCGTTTGGGCTGTTTTAATGGGTTGATATCACAGTGTAAAGGACTCTAATGGTTTAACAGGTGACCAGTGTCTGGTTCTAAATGCATCTGATGGTTTCCTAATGGGATCTAAAGGTCTTCTACAGGAAACCAGTGGTCTCCATTGGAAATGTTTAAGCCAATTCACATTAGAAATCAAATTGATTAGGTTTTAATCCTGATGGTTCTTTTTCAGCAGGGATGTATATTACTAACATTAGCTAGCTTATTGCTAACAACACCTGCATTCATGGAGGCCTCCATGTTTTTCCCCCACTTTGTAGTACAAATGTACAGAGGTTCAAAACGGCATGATTCACACTTCTGAGCCAAGTTGAACAAAGCACAATTTCTGCAAGGCTGACCTGATATTAACAATAATATTAACAGTATTAACTAAATCCAGCAACAGCTTAAAAGTTGGCTCCTGTTGGTGTCCAGTACCCAGACAGTGAGCATATATTGGTCCGCTGGCTTGATAGGGTAGGTTTGCCACTGCAGGTCCATCCTCAGACCACCCAGATTACTGTCCTGCACACAAGCTCTAACTAGTTTTTAATCTCCTCAAACTGATTTTAAATGCACACAGACTTTTATTTTGGAAAATAAACTAAGACAAATATTACAAACAACTGAGAGAGAAAAAATCATGACTAGGCCTGATATAAAATGATTTTATAGAAACACTGAGATGGATTAACATTATTCACTAAACTAATTTACACAGTGTAACTAAAGAAATGAAGGAAGAAAAATCAGTAAACTGGACTGTGAGTGGAAAATGAGTGATGATCAGTGGACTTTTGTCCATCTCTCTGCTCAAACGCTGGTGGGCCGCCTGGAAAACACTGAGCAAAACGCCAGTGGACCACCAGCTCAGCCATCAGTGCCAACAGTGGTCCACTATCCTCTACTATGTCTCTAATGGTGTTCTGTGTTTTCCATGATGGGTTGATATCACAGTGTAAAGGACTCTAATGGATTAACAGGTGTTCTAGGACTGATTCCAGATGCATTTGATGGTTTCCTAATGGGATTTAAAGGCGGTCTCTAGTGGTCTCTAATGCTATCCATTCAGCCAATTCCCATTAGAAAGCAAAAGCATCAGGTTTTAATAGTATGGGGTTCTAATGGTCTTTTTTCAGCAGGGACAATGAGTAGCAACAAATGAAAGCTAGCCACTGGTTAGCATGATCTACTGGCTGACCAGCTCCTTCTGGTATTAGCAATGCTAATCAGGCATTCTGTAAACAGCGACTTACTCCTGCACAAAGGCCACACAAACCCTGCATAAGCCTGAGGGAGCACTTTAGCCAAACATGCTAGCAACAATAACATGTTTTCCTTTGTGTAATGCTAACCAGCTCCTACTAGCGCTGATTCTTCACATTAAAATAAGCACAGATTCTCCACAGAGAACAATCTCTGCACATTTTACTGCACAAATAAAGTTTAATTGCTAAATTTGACATATTTGGGGAGAAATATGACATAAAATATGGCCTGTGCAAAAGTTATAGCACGTTTTTTCATGTCAAATACCCAGATAGCAAGAGGATGGCGGACCACTGTTGGCCCACTAATGGCAAATCTGGTGGTCCACTGGTTTTGCTTAGCATTTTCTGGGTGGTCCACCAGTGGTTAAGCAGATTATTAGACAAAAGTCCACTTATCATCACTCATTTTCACTCACAGTCCAGTTTACTGATTTTTCTTCCTTCATTTCTTTAGCTATACTGTGTAAATTAGTTTAGTGAATATTGTTAATCCATCTCAGTGTTTCTATAAAATCATTTTATATCAGGCCTAGTCATGATTTTTTCTCTCTCAGTTGTTTGTAATATTTGTCCAAAATAAAAGTCTGTGTGCATTTAAAATCAGTTTGGGGAGATTCTAAAGCAGTTAAAATTGGTATGCATGACAGTAATCTGGGTGGTCCGTGGGCGGACCAGCAGTGGCAAACAGTCAGTGGGGGGCCGACCTTATCAAGTCAGCGGACCGATATGCTCGCTATCTGGGTAAATAGAAATTGTGCACTAAAATTGAAATAATTTGAAATAAAAATTCCATATTTATGTTTACATTTACGGATGGATATGGATTTGCCATTTTTTGTGTCCTGCTGAAGGCCTAAGTAGGCCGGTACGCGTCTGCACACACACATATATATGTGTCAAAAAAAAGCTACTTATATTTTTCTTAAGACAGTCTGCCTGGGAATTTCTTTGCTCTGGGATCTATTTTGTACGTCTTGTGGACACAGACAGATTATCTCATCTTTACCACTCCCAGCAAGAAATCATTACTTTAGCCAGCGCCTACTAGCGGTCATTCTTTACATTAACATAAGCACAGATTCTCTATAGAGAACACATGTTAATGCCACCGGTGGTTCCAAAGCGCACTTCGTCATATTCTTTACTTCATAACTTTCATATTTCATAAGCTACATTCTAAAGGTGGGGGTCGTATGAGAGCTGTAACTGTCTTCTTTCCAGTCAAATAGATGGGTGATGTCATTTTAAACCCTTATAATAAAAGAAGCTGATCTCACAATTTTTTTTTCTACTGAAAGTCGACCCATTTTTCCACAAATCTGATCTATAAACTGGATCTCAGATGGCGTCTCTTCCGTGATCTGCTCTGTAAAAAATATTTTTATAAAATAATACAAAGAGCATCTAAGATTTTTGGCTCTCAGCAGTAAATTGTAAGCATAAAGCATTATGTTTATGATAAAACACATTTTCTGTTAATTTGAGGGGAGCTTTAACAAAAAAAAAAAAATTACGTTTATTTCATGCAGTTACTGAATAATTTGCCTTACGATTTGGGCATGTAAATTCAGACGGACAAACCAAAATATACCCAAGAGGTTGAATTTGGAAATCAATACAATTTGACTGGGGGTGTTCAAACTTTTGCACACGGCTGTGGCTACGTTTTACTTATTTCACTGCATTTGTAGCCCTGCAGAAATGTTATATAATGCTAATTACTACAGTGCAGTATGTTTACGTATGGGCAGATATGTACATGAACAATATTGTATCGTAACATCAGCCCAGAATTGCCGTATCGGTGCCTCCCTGGCTGCAGCTGCTCCTTTAACGCTGATGTACTCCTGCACATGCCCACACATAACGGAGCTGTTTGTGAACTTTGAGCCACACACAGTTATGAGATCAGCGTCAGAACCTCATCGTCGGGCGGAAAGTCACTCAGTTAGAGACACACTGCCAATGATTCATGCACGACACCTACTCACAGCGCTGCGGAGCCAACAAACCGTAACACAAACCACGGCACCGAGAAACCGACCGCACGCAGAGCCAGGCGAACATCTGTTAGCACTCGCTAAGGTTCTTAAATCACGCTGAAGTTCCTGTAAAACTGACCCGCGAGCTCATCTCTCATATCAGCCCAATTAGCAAATCCGTCCACGTCAAGGGCCGGATGATCCCGGTTCACCATTCTCCTGTTATCAGCTCCATCACCGCAGGAGACCCGTAATCTGACCTCCACTCTCAGCAGGTTTTACCCAACTAATCTGGGATTATTCCAGCCAAACACAACACTGCAGGATTACCGTTCTCCACCACCACGAACAAACCCAAGACAAAGGTTTTAGAGGCCAGGAGTAAAGGTTAAGGCTCTTTTTCTGAAAAAGTGGCCTGCTTAATCTCGCGCGGGCAGCTTTTCTCATCTGGATTTCAAGCAGAAGAATGGAAAAGCATCAGGGAGTCCAGGAAAAACACCGCCCAGGCCAGCTCCTTCAGATCGGGGAGCTGCAGTGCGCCGCACAGAGACATTTCTCAGTCTATCTCCAATTCTGATGGACGCCGCTGGACGCCACACTCAGGCCGCCGGGTGACCTTTTCAACACATCGCTCACGAGCCGATAACGGAGCTCTACATGCCAGAGAAAAGCAGCAGCCAGTGACAGCGAGAGGTCCTTCCAGAAGAAAACTTACTTCCACAGGGCTCTTCGGGGCGAACCACAGATGAACCGCTTTCGGTTCTCTGAAGAACTGTAACTAGGGCTGCGTTCAACATGGTGTTCCAACAGCGCTGCCACCATTCTGGTATACTCTGGTAATAAGATGGTTCTTCAAGGGTTCTCTTCCCATAACAATCGTACAGTACATTTGGACAATTACTATAGCTTACTAAAGCATGCTACATACACCAATCAGGCATAGCGTTATGACCACCTTCTACGCTCATTGTCCATTTTATCAGCTCCACTTACTATATAGTTTCACTTTGTAGTTCTACAGTTACAGACTGTAGTCCATCTGTTTCTGATACTTTGTTAGCCCCCTTTTACCCTGTTCTTCAGTGGTCAGGACCCCCATGGACCCTCACAGAGCAGGTACTATTTGGGTGGTGGATCATTCTCAGCACTGCAGTAACGCTGACGTGGTGATGGTGTGTTAGAGTGTGTTGTGCTGGTCTGAGTGGATCAGACACAGCAGTGCTGCTGGAGTTTTTAAACACTGTGTCCACTCACTGTCCACTCTATTAGACACTCCTACCTTGTCAGTCCACCTTGTAGATGTAAAGTCAGAGACAATAGCTCATCTGCTGCTGCACAGTTTGTGTTGGTCATCCTCTAGTCCTTCATCAGTGGTCACAGGACGCTGCCCACAGGACGCTGTTGGTTGGATATTTTTGGTTGGTGGACTATTCTCAGTCCAGCAGTGACACTGAGGTGTTTAAAAACTCCAGCAGCACTGCTGTGTCTGATCCACTCAGACCAGCACAACACACACTAACACACCACCACCATGTCAGTGTTACTGCAGTGCTGAGAATGATCCACCACCCAAATAGTACCTGCTCTGTGAGGGTCCATGAGGGTCCTGACCACTGAAGAACAGGGTAAAAGGGGGCTAACAAAGTATCAGAGAAACAGATGGACTACAGTCTGTAACTGTAGAACTACAAAGTGCACCTATAGAGTAAGTGGAGCTGATAAAGTGGACAATGAGCGTAGAAACAAGGAGGTGGTCAGAATGTTATGCCTGATCGGTGTATACATTATATAGTCTTTAAAAAGATCTTCAAGTTCTTCAAGGGTTCTTTAGTAAAGACAGTGGGCCTCGTTCACCAACCGTCCTTCTTAAGACCCACTTATGCAGTTTTTACGAAGACTCTGTCATTCACCGATGTTCTCTTATCTGGGATTTGTTCTCTTAGGTAAGAACAGAATCTACACACACTCAAGAGCACAAAGGTGAGAACAGTTCTGCGCTTTAAGAACACGACATGAATCTGACGCAGGACCTTTCTCAAGAACACACTGAAGAACAAACTCAGGAAGATACTGGAGAATGAGACCCGGTGACTCTATATAAAACATGAGCACTCAAAGAACCATTTGCATGCTTAAAAGGGTTCTCTGCATGGTGAAATGGTTCTTCAGATTGATGGAGAAAGTGTTGTATACTATACAGAAAATGGTTCTTCTATTGTTACAAGCTTGAGAACCATTTTTGGTGCTACGTAGATCCCTTTTGAAAGGAGTCATATACAACATACCCTCCATCAATATGAAGAACCATTTCACCATGTAAAGAACCACTGAGGCATCCAAATGGTTCTTTGAGTGTTCTTGTTCCATACAGAACCACTGTCTTTCCTGAAGAAGCTACTTTTTTACAAGTGTATAACTATAAATGATAGAATTTCTTGCTCACATTTTTACAATCTCAAGCAAAAAAACATGTAAGCTTTGCTTGACTCCACATATTGAACTGCAGAACCCTGTTATTGTGCAGGTTCTCACTATCAGTTCAGGTCAGTATGACCCAGTGTGAGCCAATTTAGCTGCTTTTAAAATGAACGAAAACACAATTACAACATTAATTGCAATTATTTCCATGACAACTCTTCATCAGGTAATGTTTCGTGACAGGCCTACCCCTGAAACCAGTCTTGGTCTGGTTTTGCTCTGGTTCTGAGCAGCCTCCCCAATTCTAAAGCACAACACAATCACAACAACACGCAGAGGAGCTCACTACGAGGCATTATCTCTCCAGGAATTTGGGAGGAAAGCTTACGAGGCCGAAAGATTTGAGCTCATGCAGTGCAGACGGTAAAGAAAGGCACCAAACTGGAGAGAAATCCTTCATCTGTCAAGACTCTGGGCCTCTCTGGCAGGAAGGGAGGAAACCAGCCTTCCATCCAGCTACACAGATACAGCCACTCTCAGGACAAAGATACGGGCCGGTTATGCAGGTCACAACAGCTAGTAACACTTTGGAGCTGTCAGCCTCTTTCTGGAACCTTCTGGACATTTTCCAGCCTCCAGCTCGGTGCAGTAAAGAGACCTGCAGGCTGAAATTCAGGTCCAGAAACTGTTTAACAGCACGATCTCTCGCCCTGCCTCGCCATTCAGAAACGCTTTGAACACTGATATACACATTAGTCTCAAATATACACCCTTAACAAGGAGTTCTTGATGGTAGACAGAACCGTGAGAACTCGGAGAACCATGTGAATGCTCTAATGGTTCTTCGCATAACTAACTGGTTCTTCACCATGGAAATGTGTGTAGCATAACCATGGAAATGATTGTAGTGTAACCATGGAAATGGGTGTAGCTAGCAATGGAAATAGGTGGTGTTTCCATGGAAATGTGTGTAGCATAACCATGGAAATAGGTGTGGCATAACCATGGAAATGATTGTAGTGTAACCATGGAAATGGGTGCAATGTAACCATGGAAATGTGTAGCGTAACCATGGAAATGTGTAGTGTAACCATGGAAATGGGTGTGTACTGTAACCATGCAACATGGGTGTAGTGAAACCATGGAAATGGGTGTAGCAAAACCATGGAAATGGGTGGTGTTACCATGGAAATGGGTGTAATGTAAACATGGAAATGGGTGCAACGTAACCAAGAAAAAAGATGTAGCGTAACCATGGAAATGAGTGTAGTATAACCATGCAAAATAAGTGTAGCATAACCATGGAAATAGGTGTAAGGTAACCATGGAATTGGGTGGTGCTACCATGGAAAAGGGTGTAGTGCAAACATGGAAATGAGTGTAGTGTAACCATGGAAATGAGTGTAGCATAACCATGGAAATGGGTGTAGCATAACCATGGAAATGGGTGTAATGTAACTATAGAAATGTGTAGTGTAAGCATGCAACATGAGTGTAGTGTAACCATGGAAATGGGTGTAACGTAACTATGGAAATGGGTGTAGCATAACCATGGAAATGGGTGTAGTGTAACCATGGAAATGGGTGTAGTGTAACCATAGAAATGGGTGTAATGTAACCATGGAAATGGGTGTCGCAAAACCATGGTAATTAGCATTGTGCAACCATAACAGTGGGCTTAGCCTAACTATGGAAATGGGTGTAGTGTAACCGTGGTAATAGGTGTAATGCAGTCATGGACATAGGCTGAGCCCACTGATCCACATATCAGTGGTGTAGCTGTATCTCAGATGGATGTTTATCAACCAGTCCATGCTCTATTTGTACTTCCATTGTCTGAATTATGGCAGCTGGACAGAGTAGACCTGCACTATTTGTAGATTTCCCCACAGCCTCTGAATCAATTTAGAGTCACGTAACCATGGAAATGAGCGTAGCAGAACTGTGGAACTGGCAATCCCCAACCCAAACTACATCTGTTCATCCTAATCTGATTATAGTTCTTTTATTTTTCGGTTCTCTTCAGAAAAAAGGTTATTTTAACATTTTAACCATTTAACCAAAGCAACAACAAAAAGGGGGCAAAACCTTTGGACCAAATGAGTGTAGAGGTGTGGGTTTACTTTTCATGTGACGCTGTCTTTTCTCCTCAGTGGACGATGTGCCAACACGTTACTTTATTAGAGAAATATATTTTCACTGTTTCTGGACCAGGCTAACATCAGCTAGAGTAGTTAGCCTAGTTAGCGCTGAACCTGCGCCAAAGCTGGACATACTACCTCTGCCTTCTCCATCACGGCCTTAACAATGTGGCAATGCACTCACATTCAAGCACTACTGTTTCTTAGTAGCAAAGAATAATATAAACACTCACAAAGCTGTCACTTTAAAACCACTGGTTCCCTGAATTGTTGGTCTGAATATTTTCACTGTGATGAAATGTAACTAATAACATCCAAAGAGTAACTTCAGTATTCAAACACTGGCACCTCAAACCGTTAACCGAGCACTCGAGTACCTATAAACACCCCCAGCCACAGCCAAATAAAGAGTCACTAGTTATCGTATTACTGGCTAGAGTTGGACGATATGGCAAAAATATTATATCACAATACTTTAAGATACACAGTATGCAACAATATTTATTTTTTCAAACATCTGATCAGTTGGAACAGAAAAAAAAGAGCCAGTAGTGCTACATTTTAAAAAAATACTATGAAAAACTGCAAAAACAATGATTTTTATTCAATATTTGGCACTAAATCCAGTCAAACAGGATGAATTTTGCTCTTTTTAATGAAACAGGCGGTTGGTCAGCGTTCTAGAAGCACTGACAATATTCACAACATGTTCAGAAAAGTATATTGTATTGTGACATAATGTATCATGATAACGATATATAGTGTCATATTGCCCAGCCCTATGGTTGGCTATATTTTTATGACACAGAAAAAACAGGGCATCAATAAACAGTGTGATTCAAAAAGATTGATCCGATTTCAAAGAGCCATATTTTCACAACCGTGAGGCACCGAGGAACCAATCACAATCCAACTGAAAGAGGGGGTCATAGAGTTTCTGACTGTCACCGGAAGATGGCTCCCTTCAGTCTGAGAGGAGATGAGACCCCTGAGCAGAAAGCGTTCTGCGTTCTCCACTTCAATAAGAGTGAATCCGTCATAACTGTGCAGAGTGATTTTCGTGGGCAGTGAACCTCCAACATCTCAGAGCGTTCGTCGTTGGTTCCACAACACTGGATGATCTCTGAAATTGCACTGAAAGAGCCGTGAGTGCAGCGACACCCGACATGCTCAATCCAGTATGGGATGAGTTTGACTATGGCGTTGATGTTGTCTGTACAGCTGGAGGAGGTTCAGACTGAGACCTTGTACAATTACATAATAAACTTTATGCTCATTTAAACCATTTACAGTTTACTGCATTGATCTGTAATGATTTACAAGTGAAATAAATCATTTTGAAATCAGATGAATCTTTTTGAATCACTGTTTTATTGTCCAGTTTTTATATAAGTTGAGCCCTAGTAATAACATCCACAATAAACAATGTACTTGTTCACTTTCTGACACTTCTGCACGCTGCTGTCAGTGAAAGGGACAGGCAGAAGCCGTATCCTCAGCAGAGCGTCTAGGTGAAGAATGCAGAGAGCTTCAACAGACACGGCCTGGCCAGATAAGAGCTGCTCTGTTGGGAAAATGGCACGACAGGCATGACTCCTTCAGCGTGCTCGAGTGGACTGAACAGCTTTCTAAATCAGGGTCATGGGAGTCTGCAGGCTAACACAGGCTTTAGAGCTGAGATCAAAACATCAATACAGCAGTACATCGTTAATAAACGCTTTGATACGAGATTCAATGTGTTTGTGAGTGTACTGATATTTCTGAATCTGCTTTAAAGGAGTCAGAACTGTTCACAGTGGTGGTGATAGGAACCAGACGTCCACCTCTAAAAGCTCCCTCACAGAAAGTTACTACATGAAATGGTTATGAATTCACTGCCTGATGACTGAGACACTGTTTTAGGATAGTCTCTGATTCTACAATGAACAATTTCCCATCGAACCCCTCTGAATGACTTTGTTTACATCTCAAACACTGAATCATGAAGGAATTTAGAAAACGTGGGATTCCCCTAGAAATCTGGTCCATATGTTCTCTGAGCTTGAGCCCAAACCTTATGAACAACAGTGAAAATTATATGCAATCAGTCAAAATGAAAGGTACTGTTTGATGTTCACCTGAAACACAACTATACAAAATACAACCCCCTTAGACCAGGGGCGCCCAAACTTTTGTGCAATGTTTGTGGTGGACTGAGGACCAAAACAGTAAAAATAAAAAAGCTCGTACATTTTTCAGAACATTTCTCTGAATTGTGTAACTAAAATACTTTAAATATACAATATTAAAAGAACAATAAGAATGTAATATGTTCTATACAGTATAGAAACATGTTTGTTCTCTTATTGGTGTGGGGGGTTTGGGGGGGGGGCAACTTTTTAGTGGTCTAAATCAAACATCCTCTCAGGCTATCTCTGGGCAGTCCTGCTTTAAACCAGTCAAAACAAGCTGTGTGGCATTACTAAACATACTTGTTGGACATGAATGAGTTAACCACATTTTTGTTATCTGTCTAGGACTGGACTGTCAATTATATTAGTAATCAAGTAATCTAACAAGTATTTTGATGATTCATTGAGTAATCGTACACACAATTTAGAACAGCAAACATTTACCCTACTTCATATACATGCAACGCGTATCTATTAGTGAGCTCCTTCTGGTGTGGGTTTCCTCTCTTTCAATGATGCACACAAAAGCAATTTGAGTGTTAGTAGCTCCCCCTTGTGGACAATGTTCAGGCTGCTAAAGACGGCTTTACAATGACATGCAGACTCCCTGTTTATAATTCAGTCACTAAGCTGATTCACCCAGCCAAGAGCGTAAATTTTAATTAATTAATGCACTCTGTAGTTCTACAGTTACAGACTGTAGTCCATCTGTTTCTCTGATACTTTGTTAGCCCCCTTTTACCCTGTTTTTCAGACCCCATTGACCCTCACAGAGCAGATACTATTTGGGTGGTCTAATAGAGCGGACAGTTAGAGGACACAGTGTTTAAAAACTCCAGCAGCACTGCTGTGTCTGATCCACTCAGACCAGAGCAACACACACTAACACACCACCACCACGTCAGTGTTACTGCAGTGCTGAGAATGATCCACCACCCAAATAGTACCTGCTCTGTGAGGGTCCATGGGGGTTCTGACCACTGAAGAACAGGGTAAAATGGGGCAAACAAAGTATCAGAGAAACAGATGGACTACAGTCTGTAACTGTAGAACTACAAAGTGCACCTATACAGTAAGTGGAGCTGATAAAATGGACAATGAGCGTAGAAACAAGGAGGTGGTCAGAATGCAATGTCAGTTAAAAAGTAAAAAATTATTGTTTTCATGCCACACAGACTAAAACTGTGCCTGCCCTCACTGTACACTAACGGTGCTAAATCTATTATTTGCGCAGGCTCTCCTGATCAATACTGTGGCCTGCTTTAGAGAGGCCCACTGACCCAGTGTTTGAAAAGCTCACTCGAGCGTAAAGTTGACTGACACAGCTTTTGGCATTGACAGTGGGACTCTGTCCCAGATACCAGATCTGCTGCCAAATCTGAGCGAGTCACTTTCTTACGAGCGAACAGTAAAGAAATGCCTTCAAACCAATGGCAGTTCAACTCAGAGCATATTGCAGTGGGCATGAGGATCATTCACACTGTGTAGGTGTATTTTTCCAAGTCCGTGCAGCTCGGCCCGCTGACGGATGGTGAACACACTGACAAAGTGGGCGGGGACATCATTACAGGAGACCAAGAGCAAAGACTATTATCCTTATGACTGTTGCAATGTACTTTGTTAAGTAAGGCTCTCCTAAGAGGCCCACAGCCTACGTTTTGTTGTCGTTTAGAGCTGACGTCCACTAACGGCATTTGTGTGGTTTCATGTGCCAAAATCAGCCGTAATTCATTTCACACGGAATTCAAAATGAAATTCTTTACCCCTTAGAATTAAACAGGTTGTTATTACATTGCCTTTAAGACAAATATGTAAATTAGCTCGGTTCTGATTGGCTTCCCTGTATTGTTCTTCATTAAAGAAGCAGTCAGGGCTGAAACGCTCCTTATAACTTCATTGTGAAAGGGTGGGGTTAAAATGCTGTAGGCTGAATAGGTATATATACGCATACGTGTCTTTTGTGACATCAAAACAATAAAAAAAACGTTTACTGAATAATTCATAGCAGATACTGAATAATTCATAGTAGATACTGAATAATTCATAGCAGACACTGAATAATTCATAGTAGATACTGAATAATTTATAGTAGGTACTGAATAACTCATATCGTATTGAATATTTAATGGCAGATACTGACTTATTTACAGCAGATTCTGAATAACTCATAGTAGATGCTGAATAATTCATAGTAGACACTGAATATTTCATAGTAGATACTGAATAATTTCATGGTAGATACTGAATAATTCATGGTAGATACTGAATAATTCATAGTAGGTAATGAATAATTTCATGGTAGATACTGAATAATTCATGGTAGATACTGAATAATTCATAGCAGACCCTGAATAATGTACAGTAGTCAGTGGTTGGGGGGAGGGTCATTAACCTTCAGAGACTGAGCAGCTGAAAACAAGTCCTACATGAATACAATACAGCATCCTAAGAAATAACTTTAACGTAATGATGATAATAATAACAATAATAATAATAATAATAATAATAATAATAATACTGTCCTTCAATCATAATTAGCTTATCTTCTGTGTTTTTCTCTGCATGATCCAAGTGTCTCTGTTTTAATCCAATTTTGTAAATTTAATTTATAATTATAATCCCACTGTCCAGCACTGAGGATGGGTTCCCCTTTTAGGTCTCGGTTCTTCTCAGTGGTTCTTCCTCATGCTCTTAGAGGGTCTCTTTTTGATTCTTGGTTCCTCTTAGTGGTTCTTCCTCATGCTCTTAGAGAGGTTCTCCTTTTGAGTCTTGGTTCTCTCAATGGTTCCTCCTCATGCTCCTGGGGTGTGTTTTCCTTTCCTCATGAGGAAGAACCACTTAGAGGAACCAAGAGGAACCAATCTCTGCCATGCTGGACAGTGTGATTATTATTATAGATGAAATTTATATAGATTTAATGAAAACAGAGGTGCCTGGATCACACCACATCTCGGAAAATCAAACATTTCTGCTATAGACGTTTGATCTAGAATATAAACATTGCTTTTAAATGTCCGTTCACTCTCCAGTCCATACAGTCCCTGTATGAACGCTAAGCTGGACAAAACAGTCTGTTTCGAATTTACTGTTTTTGTGATGTCACAAACATCAACACATGTACACACATTCACCTATTCATCTTACAGCAGTTTAGCCCCGCCCACGTATTTCAGCCTGGACTGCTTTTTGAATGAGGCACAACACAGGGCAGGACATATCATTCGTAAAGGGGAATAAACAAAATATTCACATAACTCAGTGTGTGAGAGGTAAACAGAGAGATTCAGAGTGGTTTGGTGTGAATTGGTTCATATGTCTTTACAGTGGTGGTGATAGGAACCAGGGGTCGCCATGACTACAACACAGATATAGACTTTTTATTTACTATCCAGAACCACCAGTGAACCTACACGTCTTCTGAGTTTATATGGAATGTTGACGATGGAAAATAGTGGAAAATCTGAAATAATAAGTTTCTTTTTTATTATTTTGCATTACAACACCCTGCATGTATGTAGTAAAACAGTGTCTCAGTCATCAGGCAGTGAATTCATATCCATTTCATGTAGGAACTTTCTGTGAGGGAGCTTTTAGAGGTGGACGTCTGGTTCCTATCACCACCACTGTGAACAGTTCTGACTCTAGAACGTAGCATTTCGCACAAAACCACTCTGAATTACATCTGTGCGTATAGTAGTTGTGTGTGTGTGTATATATATATACATATATTATATATAGAGAGAAAGACACACAAGCACATGCACACACATTTATTTTTTGTATTTTGTATATTTATATTATATTGCACAGCTATAGTTATAGTTATACAGTATAGTATTTAATGCTATATCTTTTCTTACTATATTTTACATTTTTTTTTCTTACTTATGTGTATTCTATGTCATGTTTGGTGCTGGAACACTCATTTTGCCTTGGGGGATTAATAAACTGTTATCCGAATTACTGTTTACATCTTAACGCGGGAATTCTGAAACACGGGTGGAGTTCCCCTTTAAAGGCAAAGTAGGCAGAAAGCATGTTTAATTCTCAGGGATAAAGGGAGGTTAAAAAACAGCTGAAATGGTTGTTCACCCACATAAATGTCACAAGTGGAGCTCAGATTTTAAAAACAAAAGGCATGAAAATGTAAGATCTTGGCCCTTTAACGGCTTTAAAGGGACAACAGTAACAATGCCACCAGCTACACGGCAGCAATGGATCTCAGCTGAGCTGTCAGTGAACCTAACTGCCCACACGGCCATATTGGATGGCACGAAGCTGAAGTTGCTTCTTAATCGAATTCTTCCGTTCCACCTTAAATAACAGCGAGGCGCCTGAATGTAACTGCTGCACCATTTAAGGTGGAACGGGAAGATTCGAGCAAGAAGCCAGTTCCAGCCTCATCACACCGGAGCATCCCACCCATTCACGTCCACAATGTGCTCTGCAGGGCTGCTGCTGCACGAGCCCACATGCTCGACCTGATTTAAGACGCTCGTGCACATCCATAGGGCTCGCGAAAGACCCGCGTGCAATCTCGGCAGAGGCAGTCTGGCGGGTTATCCTGCATCAATCCAGCTGCTCGCCTCGCTGATTGGACCGTCCGTGCTTTAATGCAAAGCGAAGCGCCATTGCGAAGCCTTCATGAAAGCAGCGCGCGCGCTAAAGCGACAGAAAACTGCAACAAATGAAAAACAATAACCAGCTGTACTCACTCAGCAGGCTGCTCGGGTCCTCTGGGGGGAGAAACGTGCTGCCTCGAGCCTCGCCTTCAATGCACGAGACGAAAAACAGAGAAAAACACTAATGGTATTAACAACCACTATTGACTTGTAGGTAGGCGTGCAGCTCGTGCGGCTGATGGTGACTCCTCTCGTCTCTCGTAGCCCTTGACGTAAGATTTTGCTTGTTTGTTGTGTTGTCTTCTTTTGCCAGACCATGCATATGTCTCTCTATCTCTCTCTCTCTCTCTCGCTCGCTCTCCCTCCAAAAAGCACAAAACCACAGCAGGTCGCGCTCGCTCTCTCTCTCGCTCTCTCTTTCTCTCTCTCTCACATGGTGTAGGTGCGTAATGGATGATGGAGAGAGGACGCGCGCGCGCACGCCCGCCCACACGCCCATACACGCAAGCATGCACACATACCGCCTCTTTGTTTATCGCGCTATAATTGTTACTACTATCATTATTATTGTTATTATTGCTTGTTTTTTTCTTTCACACCCGTTTTCCGTCAGGCCCCGCCCCCTTTGCGCTAAGATTGGCTATTGCTCCACCTCTACTGGGCAGACTGCCAGTGAGCATGTAGTACTAGCCAATGACAAAGCAAGAGGGGCGGGGGCAGCAGCCCGTGTAAGAGGCAGGGCTTGGCGGAAAACGGGTGAGAAAACAAATAAACCAAAAGGGTGTTTGGCCACTTTATTAGAAACACCTACCCTTTGCTTCCAGCTCACTGGCCACTTTATTAGAAACACCCACCTTATGCTGCTACTCACTGGACACTTTATTAGAAACACCCACCCTGTGCTACCACTCACTGGCCACTTTATTAGAAACACTCATCTTGTGCTTCCACTCGCTGGCCACTTTATTAGAAACACTCATCTTGTGCTTCCACTCGCTGGCCACTTTATTAGAAACACCCATCTTGTGCTTCCACTTGCTGGCCACTTTATTAGAAACACCCACCTTGTGTTTCCGCTAACTGGCCACTTTATCAGAAACACCTACCTTGTGCTTCCGCTAACTGGCCACTTTATCAGAAACACCTACCTTGTGCTTCCACTAACTGGACACTTTATTAGAAACACCCACCTTGTGCTTCCACTCATTGGCCACTTTATTAGAAACACCTACCTTATTGTGCTTCTATTAACTGGCCACTTTACAATGTTTACAAAGTCAGGAGCATCATCCTTTGGATTAGGCCTGGTTTTAACACAGTCAGGACATTTACAGCAATTGGGGGAACTTCACCAAATTTTTAAACTTTCTGTACAGTGGTGATAGGGACCAGGGGTCGCCATGACTACAACACAAATATAGACATTTTATTTACTATCCAGAACCACCAGTGAACCTACACGAGTCTTCTGGGTTTATATGGAATGTTGATGATGGAAAATAGTGGAAAATCTGAAATAATAAGTTTTCTTTGGGGACTATTTTGCCTCACAGCGCCCTGCATGAATGGAGTTTAAGGCCAAAATCTTCTCAAAACTATCATAAAACAGTGTCTCAGTCATCAGGCAGTGAATTCATAACCATTTCATGTAGTAACTTTCTGTGAGGGAGCTTTTAGAGGTGGACGTCTGGTTCCTATCACCACCACTGTGAACAGTTCTGACTCAGTAAGTTTCTCTAGAACAGAGCGTTTCACACCAAACCACTCTGAACGACTCTGTTTACATCTTAACCAGTTAATTATGCAGGAATATTTAACTCCCCTTTAAGTTAAGAAAGCTGTTAATGAAGACCTGGTGGTGTTATAAGTAAACTGAAGGGGTGTTTTAAGCTACTGAAGGCTTTACTTGGAGTTTTCATCTACATAAAACATTAAATGTGAAACGAGTATGAGAAAAAGGCTGTAGAGATATTAAAACGTGGTGCAATGGAGATTAAATCCTGCTCCTGTAGTCCTCAGTAGCAGTACTGTACATTACCACCAGAGCATTGCCTTAATAAATCACACCCTCTAGTGGTGATAAACATGTGTACATCTGTATCTGCACTCAGAGAATACATTCAGTCTGAGAGGCCTCATTTATATAATTTTCAAAATGGCCATTAAGTACAAGTTGTTCATTTTTAGACAATATTCCTGAGGGAATTAGATACAACATAATCCACTTGTATTAAAACGGAGAAAGTGAAAGTGAAAAAACAGGAGTTTCCAAAACTGGAGTCCAAAAACTGATTAAAGCTCCAGAGAAAGTGGGCCTCCTATCAACCACCTGGAAGACCTGGTCGACCCCAAAACTGCCCCCATCAGATAACCAGCACTAAAAACTTTCATCTCTGAGAGAGAGGAGAAAATCAAGCTGCTTCAGATCTGAAAACATCCACAGGTGTTTCTGTCCATCCTTCCACTGTGAGAAGACGACTCAGCGCTGTGGGTCTGAAAGGATGTGTAGCTGATCAAGAAGAACCTCACAGAGAAAAGGAGACGGACACATCAAACAAAGAAGCTGAACGATGGACTGACCACCCCAGAGTCCAGACCTCAACACCACTGAATGTGTTTGATTACTTCAGAAAATGATCAACCAGCTTCTAAGACTGAACTTTGGAGGTGTGTCTGCAGATTCTTTGAGGAACTGAAAGTGAGTCTCCTGAAAAGAATGGAAGCTGGAATAAAGAGTAAGACTGACTCACTGACTCAAACAGCTGAGAGTAGATTTAGCTGATGAGGCTTCTGTGTGATTTTCGGTGCAGCATTGCTGTGTCTGATCCACTCGCACCAGCACAACACACACTAACACACCACCACCACGTCAGTGTTACTGCAGTGCTGAGAATGATCCACCACCCAAATAGTACCTGCTCTGTGAGGGTCCATGGGGGTCCTGACCACTGAAGAACAGGGTAAAAGGGGGCTAACAAAGTATCAGAGAAACAGATGGACTACAGTCTGTAACTGTAGAACTACAAAGTGCACCTATATAGTAAGTGGAGCTGATAAAATGGACAATGAGCGTAGAAACAAGGAGGTGGTCAGAATGTTATGCGTAATTGGTGTATATTGGTACTGAAATAAAGTGTCCAGGTGTGGAGTGTCCAGATGTGCAAGATGTGCGATAAGGTGTGCAGATGTGCAAGATGTACAATGTCCATATGTGCAGACAGATAAAATAAACCTGTAATTTATCATGAGAGATTCAGTCCTCATCTCTCCTCGTCCCTCGTCCCTCTTCTCTCTGACCCCACTGGGAAGAGTTGAAGAGCCTGATGGCTCTGGGGACAAAGGATCTCCTGAGTCTGTTGGTTGAGCAGCTCCTCTTCCATCATGCTCCTCTTGTCCATGATGATGGTGTACAGCGGGTGGCCATCATCCTCCATAATGGAGAGCAGTTTGTGCAGCGTCCTTCTCTCGGCCACCTTAACCACAGAGACCAGTTCCACACCGACCACTGACCCCGCTTGCCTGACCAGCTTGTCCAGTCGCATCTTGTCTTTCTTCTTCATGCTTCCTCCCCAGCACACCACAGCATAAAGACAGCTGGCAACCACGGTCTGATAGAACATCTGCAGGAGCTTCCTACAGATGTTAAAGGAGCCCAGCCTCCTCAGGAAAGAGAGCCGGCTTTGCCTCTTCCTGTCTGGAATTTAACAGGAAAACAGATAGAAAGTGGCCTGTGATACAGCTGTGGCACATTTATTATTGCAGCGTGTTCGAGAAAGGCCTTTGTGTGTTAGTGTTAGGTTGTGTTTTCTCGATAGCCTTTATTGCACTGGGTTCATTCTGCTGAGGGCTCTTATTGTAGAGGGCGGGGTCAGGAGCGTCCCTGTGAGCTGAGAGAGAGAGAGACGTGAGCTGAGTAGTGAACGAGCTGTTAGTGAGGAGCTGTTTAACTCTGCTCATGTATGGCGTAGCTGTGGCCAACAACAGCTGGAGAATAGAGCACCACCACCTGTGTCCATCTATCTATCTATCTGCCTGTCTGTCTATCTGAATATGAATCTATCTATCTTTCTGCCTGTCTGTCTATCTGTCCATCTATCTATCTGCCTGTCTGTCTATCTGTCATCTATCTTTCTGCCTGTCTGTCTATCTGTCCATCTATCTATCTGCCAGTCTGTCTATCTGTCCATCTATCTATCTGCCTGTCTGTCTATCTGTCCATCTATCTATCTGCCTGTCTATCTGAATATGAATCTATCTATCTTTCTGCCTGTCTGTCTATCTCTCCATCTGTCTATCTGCCTGTCTGTCTATCTGAATATGAATCTATCTATCTATCTGCCAGTCTGTCTATCTTTCCATCTATCTATCTGCCTGTCTATCCAAATATGAATCTGTCTATCTGCCTGACTGTCTATCTGTCCATCTATCTATCTGCCTGTCTGTCTATCTCTCCATCTATCTATCTGCCTGTCTGTCTATCTGAATATGAATCTATCTATCTATCTGCCAGTCTGTCTGTCTGTCCATCTATCTATCTGCCTGCCTGTCTGTCTATCTGTCTGTCTGTCTGTTCATCTATCTATCTGCCTGTCTGTCTGTCTATCCATATATGAATATATCTATCTGCCTGTCTGTCTCTCTGTCCATCTATCTATCTGCCTGTCTGTCTCTCTGTCCATCTGTCTATCTGCCTGTCTGTCTGTCTATCTCTCCATCTATCTATCTGCCTGTCTAATCTATCTATCTATCTATCTATCTATCTATCTATCTATCTATCTATCTACTCTACCTACCTCTCTGTCTTCTGTCTGTCTGTCTGTCTATATGAAGAGAGAAAGTAGACTCTGTTTCTTTAAAGCTGCTGATGTTCCTGTGGATTAAGTTGGTGTAGAATGAATGAGGACAGGCTCTGTTAATGGATAAGAGCCTCATTATGTGTTTATTCAGTCGTCACCATCTTTAAATGTCTATTACTGAGCACTTTCATCATCCTCCTTCACGAAGCCCTCATATTACTTATTCATTTATAGTTTATTCTGTCTATTTAATCTCATTGTTCAGCTCTTAACACAAATAACAGTGATGATTTAAAACATGTTTAACAGACAACATTATGCATTATCTTATATCGGGAACATTTGATTGGCTCATGCAGGAGTTTTTCATTACTGCATGAAACTGCATAACTAAACAGTTAAGATGTAAACAGAGTCATTCAGAGTGGTTTGGTATGAAACACTGTTCTAGAGAAACTTACTGAGTCAGAACTGTTCACAGTGGTGGTGATAGGAACCAGACGTCCACCTCTAAAAGCTCCCTCACAGAAAGTTCCTACATGAAATGGTTATGAATTCACTGCCTGATGACTGAGACACTGTTTTGTGATAGTTTTGAGAAGATTTTGGCCTCAAACTCCATTCATGGTGGAGGGATACATGCAGGGCGCTGTGAGGCAAAATAGTCCCCAAAGAAAACTTTAGTATTTCAGATTTTCCACTATTTTCCATCATCAACATTCCATATAAACTCAGAAGACTCGTGTAGGTTCACTGGTGGATTTGGATAGTAAATAAAATGTCTATATTTGTGTTGTAGTCATGGCGACCCCTGGTTCCTATCACCACCACTGTAAAGACATCTGAACCATTTCACACCAAACCACTCTGAATCTCTCTGTTTACATCTCACACACTGAGTAATGGAGGAATTTTGAAAAACCTGTGGGGTTCCCCTTTAAGATGCCATTGTGTGCTACTCCTCTGTGACATGCGATGTCAGACTGAACCTGTAGATGGTGCAAGTGTTCCACTCATATATCCTTTCTTGTCTTCAGGGAGGGGAGTTGTGATAAGGCCCCTAGAGAATATACATCAGCACCACCAGTGGATGGAACTTCTTTCAAGTTAAAATCAATGCTGGAGTGAACAACACAGTATTCAAAGAGCCCATATCCTGCATTTGTCTTGTAATTTTTGCACTGAAGTCCACTCATGACACCAGTGATGCTTTGTGCACCAAAAATAGTCATAGTCATTATTACATTTCCATTTTCCATCCTCTCTTTATCCCTTAGAATTAAGCCGGCTGTGCCTTTAAGACGGATATATGTAAATGAGGTCTGATCTGATTGTTGCCTAGAAGGCTGGAATATTCCTTATAACTTCAGTATGAATGGGTGGAGCTAAGCTGCTGTTATCTAAAGAGGTGGATTCATGTGAATGTTTTGGTGTTTGTAACATCACTTAAACAGTGAAATACCTTTAGAGGTTTATGTGATGTTTGTTATGATGCCAATTTATGTTTAAATGACAATTTATGTTTTTTTTTTGATAATTTTACTATCTATCTATCTATCTATCTATCTATCTATCTATCTATCTATGTCTGTCTGTATGTCTGTCTGTCTGTCTATCTATCCATCTATCTATCTATCTGTCTGTCTGTCTGTCTGTCTGTCTATCTATCTATCTATCTATCTATCTAACTATCTATGTCTGTCTGTCTGTCTGTCTGTCTATCTATCTATCTATCTCTATCTATCTGTCTGTCTGTCTGTCTGTCTGTCTATCTATCTATCTAACTATCTATCTATCTGTCTGTCTGTCTGTCTATCTATCTATCTATCTATGTCTGTCTGTCTGTCTATCTATCTATCTATCTATCTATCTATCTATCTATCTATCTGTCTGTTTGTCTATCTATCTATCTATCTATCTATCTATCTGTCTGTCTGTCTGTCTGTCTGTCTGTCTATCTATCTGTCTGTCTATCTATCTATTTATCTATCTCTATATCTATCTATATGTTTGTCTATCTATCTATCTATCTATCTATCTATCTATATATCTATCTATCTATCTGTCTGTCTGTTTGTCTGTCTACCTATCTATCTGTCTGTCTTGTCTATCTCTCTGTCTAGCTATCTATCTATCTATGTCTGTCTGTCTGTCTCTCTGTCTGTCTGTCTATATGAAGAGAGAAAGTAGACTCTGTTTTCTTTAAAGCTGCTGATGTTCCTGTGGATTAAGTTGGTGAATGAATGAGGACAGGCTCTGTTAATGGATAATGGATATATTTTGATATTCAAAGAGTGGGACATCATTCTGTTTTTTTAAGTGCAAAAACAATAATAAATTATTATAGAAATGACCTACAGCTCTGCACACACTTTCCCTGTTTGCACTTTAACCTGTGTTTTAGTGACACGCCCCCCCCCAAAAGCAGCCGCCAGGGGGCCAGAGAAGCAATTCGACTCACTGTAATGAAAATACACTAGCCATGTTTACATGCAGCCCGATAATCCATTAATAATCCAACTAATAGCTCAATGGGACCAGAATACGTCCATGTAAACACCTCAGTCGGAACAGACTAGTCCAATTGAGGCCATACAGAATACAATCTCTATCCGACTGAGCGAGGTGGGTCATCCTGTAAATAATCCGTTAAAAAGAGGAATAATATCTGTGTAAACGCCTGTATCTGATTACATTCCCTATCGGAAAGTTTAAGTCCATTCTGATCATGTTCGTCGCGTCATAGTGAAAGTTTATACTGTTCAACATGGCGGAGCAGAAACTGGTCTGCAGAGGAGACGAAGTTTATGCTCTGATCTTTAAAAGACGGCGGTGGGACGGACGTCCAGCTTATGTGTCTCAGAACACGACGTCTTCCTCTCGGCCTTCTTTAATAAGGACATGTGAAGGACGTTTTCCTGAGTCTGACATCATTTTAAAGTAATTAAAAACACAAGCGCTGCTCACTGCTGCTCATCTCACTCTGACTGGACTCACGTGATGCTCGCTGTCATGGTAACGTTTACCCATGTCATTTTGGATCGAATTACTTGTAGTGAGCATGTAAACGAAAGACTTTCAATCAGATTGGTGAGTAGAGTGAGAATAAACACCTCAGTCTTAATCTGTGATCGGAATGTATTCAATCAGATTGGCAAATGTCTTTGCATGTAAACACAGCCAACGAACAAAACCTAGAAATACAAACTCAACTCTAGATAAAGGTCTTTACTTTGTTCAAATTAGATTCAAGTTCAGATCTTTTTTTATTATTTTTAGCAGTTACAGTTAACAACCTTGAAATCTGGGGGTGCTCCCGCCCTCTCAGTGCCCCACTTCCCTCATTCATGGTGTCAACTTTTAACATTTACAGTTTTACAGTTTTGCTCTGAGAATCTTCTCTCGGCTTTTGACAGCGTCAGCCAGTTTTGTTCGGTTCTCCCCTCAACTTCTGCTGCTCTGGTGCCTTAGCACAAGCTAATTGTTAGCCCTCGGCTAGTGTTAGCTGTGATATCCAGCTATGCCTTGTGGAGCTACGGCTCATTCTCTCCCTACTATCCTTTGGTTATGAAGTACACCTTCTGCTACTTCCTTGATCCAAACACCTAAGCAGACGTCATGGAGCTACAGCTGGTTTTCCCCAGTCGCTTCGCCTCCTTTCTTCCTGGTTCTATATGTGGCTGTGAATTTAATTGTGTCTCACGGGGCTACTGCTGGTTTTCCCTCTAGCTCACGCACCTTAGCTCAGAAGCTAACTGATGCCGTTCTGCTTTAGCAGCTGGTGCAGTATGTATGTATTGTGGAGATACGACTGCCTTTCCCCATTAGCCAGTCATAACTCAGCATGAAACGACTGGAACTACTGGTTTCCTCAGCGCTTAGCTGAAATTTTATTTTCTGTAAAGTGCCAAATTGACTACGCCATGTTAAATTCAGCACAGTGCAATTCTACCTGGTGCTCTTAGAACCCTAGGAAGGCTGGGAGCCCCTACCTGGAACCTTTTTTTTTGTTTTTTTTGTTTTTTTGGAAATTGTTATCTCAATCAAGTTCATCTTTGCTTATCTACGTTGTGTTATGGATTTGGAATATATTCTTCTGATTTATTTTGGTACTCATGTAGCTGTACAAACAGACCTCTTAAATGGAAAATTTCTAATGTAGCAAAACGTAAAGTTAAATAATTTGCATTGTATTTATTGTCTGTTTAAAATGACATTCACAGTGTTAAACTGTACTAGCCAGCTAGACATTAAGGTAAAAGTTTGTTAAAAATCTAATTAACATAATTTTTCACTCACCCAGATGCATGTCGATCAGCCCAGACCTGTTCGATATCTGACGTATGCTTCTTTAGTTTACTATGGGGCAGTCCTGGGCTGGAGGTTAGGGAACCAGCCCTGTTACTGGAAGGTCGCCGGTTATGACAGTGGGTGACTGAAGTGCCCTTGAGCAAGGCACTCACCCCCCAACTGCTCCCTGGCGCTGTGGATAGGACTGCCCACTGCTCTGGGCAAAGAGTGCTCACTGCCCCCTAGTGTGTGTGTTCACTAGTGTGTATGTGGTGTTTCACAGCACGGATGGGTCAAAATGCGAAGGTTAAATTTCTCTGGTGTGGGACTAATAAGGGTCACTTAACTTAATGGGAGACTTTAGGCTAACGTTGCTAACAAACACTCCTGTCACCACTTATCTCCTTAAATAAAGACCAAAAACATCTCTCAGTCCAAAACGCACCCAGATCCAGTTTCACACAGACTCATCAATGTTAGGACACAGTATGACTTACTTTGATCTATAAACACAAAAATAAACGTCTCTGCATAGCTGAATTGTGAAGCAGCCGTCGTGAGTCTCCAGAACCACGTTTACTTTTTAATATGTGGTATCATTTGATAAGAGGACCAAAGAGGACCAGAGGTTCTTTCTCATTGCTAGCCGCTTTGAGCTCTTTGCTCCAGTCTGCCAGTGTGGAGGCTGCTAAGAGAAAACTCTGTGATGCTGTGTAGGGTACATTTCAGAAAAAAGTCTAGGCTCTAGAGAGAAAGAGGTATCTATGAATAAAGGAGCCAAGGCCAGATAACCCTGACCTGATGAATGCATTTTACAGCAATTTTTGTGTCCCACCTCCTCCACAACCTAAACTCAGGTCTATTCTGCCAGAAACAGCAGCTAGTTTTTGGCTTCTCGTGCTCATGCCCAGGGGCGGCACCATGCGCAGTAAGGAAAACGACCTAAAAATGATGTTTTTTTGAATATTTAAACCAAATTCTTCACACTTCATATTTTACCAGTGAATTCTACAGAGACCTGCTGGTGACACCCAGTATAAATGAAAATAATGCGTGGCCACAACTTAGTAAGGCATGGGAACAAGATCCTAATGCATGGCCATGACTTAGTAAGGCATGGGCATGAGATCCTAATACGTAGCCATGATTTAGTAAGGCGTTGGAACGAGATAATTCAGTCGTGGCAACAACTTAGTAAGGCGTGGGAACGAAATCATGCCTTATTAACCTGTGATCAAGGCTTAATTATCTCATTCCCACGCCTTAATAAGTCATGGCCACACATTAGGATCTCGTTACCATGCCTTGCTAAGTGATGTCCACGCATTAGGATCTTGTTCCCATGCCTTACTAAGTCATGGCCATGCATAAGGATCTCATTCCCATGCCTTACTAAGTGATGACCACACATTAGGATTTGATTTCCACGCCTTAATAAGTCGAGGCCACGCTTTAGGATCTCGTTCCCATGCCTTACTAAGTCACGGCCACGCATTAGGATCTCGTTCCCATGCCTTACTAAGTCACGGCCACGCATTAGGATCTCGTTCCCATGCCTTACTAAGTCACGGCCACGCATTAGGATCTCGTTCCCATGTCTTAGTAAGTCGTAGCCGTGCATTATTTTTATTTATACTGAATGTCACCAGCAGGGCTCCGTAGATTTCGAATCTGTTGTGGAAGCATTAATGCGGCTGTCAGTTTCTCCCCATTCAAAGAGAAAGGAGCTGTTTTTTTATGAGTGGAAATAACTGCCCTCCTTTATAATGTCTCTGGTTCTGCTCTAATAAGCAGACTTTGCCAGATGCCATTTCTGAAGAACACCAAAATGTTAGGCTTTGTCCACACGTACCTGGATATTGTTAAAAAAAAACAGTTGTTTCCCTCCTCTGTGTCCACATGAGAATGCAAAAATGACCTGAAAGTGCTTGTGTGAGCATGCCAGCCCAGCAGGGGCGATAATAACCTTTAAAGCTTAATGTCATATAAGTTTGTTGTGAAGCTAAAGCAGAGATTTTCTAACAGTGTGATGACATCATGTTACAAACTCTGTAGACTTTGACTTGCAGGCTGTCTGACCTCCGTAACTCAATATTTCACACAGATTCAAAATCTGACTCCTGCCAGAAAATAAAAGCTGTACAGAAGCAAAAGAAAACCTCCCATCTGCCATGGGTTTTTTTATGTTGCCATGACTATATACTTATATGTACATCTCCTGAGCTCATTTCACATTGGCTATTGTTTTATGACTTTATTCTATTTTCTATTTATTGTATTTTATTTTACTTTTCCCTTCGCTCAGTACTGTTAATAGTCTATGTGCTGTCTGGTCTGTTTAGTGTGTTACTTGTCATACATGTGTCACTCACCAAGACAAATTCCCTGTATGTGTAACATCCTTGGTGGAATAAAGTGATTCTGATTCTGATTCTTATTCTAATTCAGACTACGCCAACATCCAGCAGTCCTGATCAGGCAGAGCAGCTGAGTTTTTCTAGCTTTTCACCCCATTTAATTATGCAGTTAAGATCTACACCGATCAAGCATAACATTATGATTGCCTCCTTGTTTCTACACTCGTTGTCATTTTATCAGCTCCACTTACTATATAGGTGCACTTTGTAGTTCTACAGTTACAGACTGTAGTCCATCTGTTTCTCTGATACTTTGTTAGCCCCCTTTTACCCTGTTCTTCAGTGGTCAGGACCCCCATGGACCCTCACAGAGCAGGTACTATTTGGGTGGTGGATCATTCTCAGCACTGCAGTAACACTGATGTGGTGGTGGTGTGTTAGTGTGTGTTGTGCACGTCAGTGTCACTGCTGGACTGAGAATAGTCCACCAACCAAAAATATCCAGCCAACAGCGTCCTGTGGGCAGCGTCCTGTGACCACTGATGAAGGACTAGAGGATGACCAACACAAACTGTGCGGCAGCAGATGAGCTATCGTCTCTGACTTTACATCTACAAGGTGGACTGACAAGGTAGGAGTGCCTAATAGAGTGGACAGTGAGTGGACACAGTGTTTAAAAACTCCAGCAGCTCTGCTGTGTCTGATCCACTCAGACCAGCACAACACACACTAACACACCACCACCACGTCAGTGTCACTGCAGTGCTGAGAATGATCCACCACCCAAATAGTACCTGCTCTGTGAGGGTCCATGGGGGTCCTGACCACTGAAGAACAGGGTAAAAGGGGGCTAACAAAGTATCAGAGAAACAGATGGACTACAGTCTGTAACTGTAGAACTACAAAGTGCACCTATATAGTAAGTGGAGCTGATAAAATGGACAATGAGCGTAGAAACAAGGAGGTGGTCATAATGTTATGCCCGATTGGTGTATTTTGAATCTAACTTTGGTTAATGATCATACAGTCATATACCTTTAGAATCACTGAGGTATTTTTAATATTGACTCCTCATTTACATGAACTGAGTGCACATTCTGATACCTCTGCAGTGCATTTTATGAAAGTCAAATAAGTAAAAGTAAAATCATGTTTATAAGTAAAGTCAAATTCACTTATAAACATGATTATAACTCCCAAATCACCCCGAGCACACAAACAACCCAGTCATCGGTCATATCTCAGACAGAGTTCTGCATATTTAATAAACGAAAAGAGCTACAGATATGCTGACGTTCACAGTGAGAATGTCAGCGTTTTCAAAAAGCTGCATCAACATGAAAACACTGAAAACAGAGCTTTTAGAAATCACCAGCCTCCAAAACCTCCATTTTCAGTGAATGAAAAAACAGGAGGGAGAAATACAGAGATATCTGGACACGTGTGGACGAGGCCTTAGTTTAGTGGTAGCAGCAAGAAATATTGAAACTGAGGTTTGAATTCAACACAGAGTGGAACATAAACTGCGACTGCATTAGTTTAAGTATCTCAGTAAAAGCATTTTTACTGGATCAGTGATCTGCAGCTCCTCTTTCTGACCTCACCGAGGTTTTGTTGTTAGAAAAATGCTCTGCCCCCAGCTGAAATGGAAATTTTGATTGGTTCTGAGTTTGACTCTGTGTGTTTGTGTCTACAGCTCTGCAGAGTTTTTTATGTAAGCGTAATGGCTTCTTTTTCCTCTGGGACTTTGAAAAGTGATGGGTAAAATTATTGAGCTGTTGGCTGGTTTAGCCCGGATCAAGGCCTGTAGCAGTGCATCCCATTTTCCGTTCAGCCTCAGTGACCTGATGTGAATTGTAAAAATATGAAAATGTAATGCTTCATGATTTCCCACAGGCATCTAAAGCTGAACAACGGAAAACTCCTTGGTTTTTAATTTGTAAAGCACATGGACATGACTTTGGAACTTGCTCACTCACTCGTACACGTTTAGCAGTCTGAAATTTCTCCACAAGGGGGAGCTACTATTAACATGCAAGTTGCCAGAAACCCACACCAGCAGGAGCGTATAGATGCACATCTTTGCAGTAACAACTTTTAAAGGTGATAAACAAAATTCAAACAAGAAGCTGAGGCATCTGAATGTACTCTAGTTGCTGTACCTTTTAAGGTGGAACAGGAAAAACCGAACAAGAAGCTGAGGCATCTGAATGTAGTCTAGTTGCTGCACCTTTTAAGGTGGAACAGGAAAATTCAAACAAGAAGCTGAGGCACCCGAATGTAGTCTAGCTGCTACACCTTTTCAGGTGGAACAGGAAAATCCAAACAAGAGGCTGAGGCACCCGAATGTAGTCTAGCTGCTACACCTTTTCAGGTGGAACAGGAAAATCCAAACAAGAAGCTGAGGCGCCTGAATATAGTCCAGCCGATACAGCTTTTATGGTGGAATGGAAAAAATGTGAGCAAGAAGACGGCGACAAAGAAGCCGACTTTAGCTTCACTGAGAGTTGAAATGAAAGAAAAAGGATGAGGAGGTCGCTCCTGCCTGACAGGTGGGTAATATTAACTAATTTTTGCTGTTTCACAGAATCAATAGGTCAGTATCGTTGTATACTAATTGTGTGAATGTATACGTATGTTTCTCTGTGTAGACATACATCTGCGATGGACTGGCGGCCTGTCCAGGGTGTTTTCTGCCTTCCACCCAATGACCGCTGGGATAGGCTCCAGCTCCCCCTGCGACCCAGAAGGATAAGTGGATTAGAAGACGTGTGTGTGTGTGTGTTTGTGTGTGTGTGTGTGTGTGTGTTGTGTCCTGTTTGCGAATGTTTGTGATAGCAACTTATTAGCTTCACAGCAGCAATTGTAGCGACAGTTTGCTAACCCCCAGCCGACCTAACGTTAGTTACATTACGTGCTGTGTAGTTGTTCACTCTAATGCTATGTCACAGTATTTGTCTGTACAATGTTTGTAAAGGGTTTAATGAACACAAAGATCTAAAAAAGCGTTATTTGCCTCGTAATGCACGTCTCTGAATTTAAGGGGGGGTGACTTCTGAAGGAAGGGGACAGTCGTTCTCCAGAATCATATACTGTGTCTTTAAAATGAGATGAAGTTTTTAAGGTTAAAGATCAAAGATAACATAGGAAAAGATGAAGCTGAAGGTGACATTGAAAGTGGGTCTGGACTGCAGTGGACCAAGTGTGTGTTTGGAGTGGGTGATATAATTGCTAATAATATATGATATTTTAACAAGAAATCATAATGCTAACACATGATGTCATTTCCTGAAATGATACCATGGAAGGAAACGCACCGTTTCCTCTGCTTGCATCAGGAACGTAGTGATGCCATTCGGCGCTTCCTCAGCAGGAGCCTGTGCTGGGTGAAAGCTAAGAGGACACGGCCGGGTATCCACTGGGCCGTTTTCCAGGCATAATCACCTTCAAAATCAGGTTAGCGTGCTCTGAAGTGGGTTAGCGCTCTGCCAGCGCAGACGTGCAAATGCACATCAAGGATCTCAATAGGTGTCAACAGCCGCACGCTGGAAAAACGCATTCGGTTCATTTATTTTTCATGTTTCAGTCAGTGAAGGCCTACAGTACAGTCACGATTACAGTCACTCGAATGAGATGCACACTGTGAATGAGAAGCACCTTAACGCTCTTCTCCTGAGGACATTAATGACTCACACAGAGGCTTCGAGAGGATTCAGCCAACAGCCCACACTCAGCTGCCTACACAAACACACATACACACTGAGGACAATGGCATCTTGGCAAGGAACATTATCTTAAATGTAGTCTATATATTAATATTTAGCAGGCTGAGAATGTTGTAAGCTAATTATAAGATTATTTAACTCATTTCTACACATTTCTTACTTACTTTAAGTGATTTTAGTCCAAATATCTCACTATTTTGGCAGATAATGTTGTAAGAAATATACTTGAAACAATATCATCTGCCAGTATAGTGAGATCATTTCACTTAGTAAAATCCCTCACACTTAAAAAGACGGTTCTTCAAGGGTTCTTTAGTAAAGAAAATGGTTCTATGTAGAGTCACGAACACTCAACGAACCCCTTGCATGGTTAACGGGTTCTTTACATCATGAAAGGGCTCATCAGATTGATGGAGAATGTGCTGCAGATGGTTGTAGCACCAAAAATGGTTCTTCTATTATTACAAGCTTGACATCGCAACCATAGTAGAACCATTTTTGGTGTTATATAGAACCTTTTCAAGAAAGCCCTATATAGAACCATCTACAGCACATCTTATATAGAACCTTTTTGGAAAGGGTTCTTCAGATTGATGGAGAATGTGCTGCAGATGGTTCTATATAGCACCAAAAAGGGTTCTTCTATTGTTACAAACTTGACATCGCAACCATAGTAGAATCCTTTTTGGTGTTATATAGAACAGAAAAGGTCCCATGTAGTACCATCTATATAGGGAACCTTTTTGAAAAGTGTTCTATATAGCACCAATGTCAAGCTTGTGACAATAGAAGAACGCTTTTCAAAAAGGTTCTATATCGAACCATCTGTAGCACATTCTCCATGGTTCCTGAAGAACCATTTCACAATGCAAAGAACCCTCAATCATGCAAAGTGATCTTTGAGTGTTCATGGTTCTACAGAGACCCACTTTTTTTACTAAAGTACCCTTGAAGAACCATCTTTATAAATGTGTACAACAAGTAAAATTATTTTAAAACATAAATAGCATTAAAATAAGCTTATAATAATCTCAATATTAGATTAGATTAGATTAGATTAGATTGTCTGGATTTAAGATAATTTCACTTAACAAGAAACCATTTTTTGTCTTGCTCCAGTGTAGGGAACAGCGATTAGGGGACCATTTGTGTTCCCTATAATAGTGTTCTATATAGCGCTTCAATGTAGGGAACAGTGATTAGGGGACCATTTGTGTTCCCTATAATAGTGTTCTATATAGCGCTCCAGTGTAGGGAACAGTGATTAGGGGTCCATTTGTGTTCCCTATATAGTGTTCTATATAGCGCTTCAATGTAGGGAACAGTGATTAGGGGTCCATTTGTGTTCCCTATAATAGTGTTCTATATTCAAAACAAATTTTTGTAGTGCCCTAGTGTTTACGAACGTGCTCGAGAAGCAAGAGCTCCACAAATAAAGGATATGGAATTTCTGATAACAATCAGCTGTAATTATTGGCCATAATAATAATTTATAGGCCATTGATATATCATGCATCCCTGTTAACTACAGTAAGCACCTTTTCCCAGAGGGAAGACTTGGGACCAGTCCCATTTCTTCTGAGTTACAGGGTAGTGAATGGGACCCTCAAATAAAAAGAGCATCACTTCATTAACAGCTACTAGTGCTGCTCTGTAGGAGACCCTGCCAGTCTGCAGTGACAGCAGAGGAGGGTAAAGTTCAGCTCCTCACTGCTGGGCTTTAGTTACATTTAGGGAATCATATGCCTTCAAAGAGGGGGGCAATTATTTATTATCACCCACCACTAATTCTTCAGTGATATGAAGCTGAAGTCAGATATTCACCAGATTCTTGTTCGAATTTTCCCGTTCCACCTTAAATGGAGCAGCAGTTACATTCTGGCGCTTCGGTCGTCAGAACTGCTGGACTATTTAAGGTGGAACGGGAAAGTTAGCTAGATAGCTACTGAGACATTAGCACACTATTAGCGATTTTCTATGCTTGTTATGAAAAAAACGACCAAAATACACTGAAACAACATTAAACTAAGATAAAACAGTGATTATTGTAATTTTTAATGGAGAAAATTCTCACATTTGTGAGTTTCTTTGGTCTCTTGTTCTCCATCTTGCCGGTTTTTCTTTTTTTCTCATAACTCTCTGTTTGGAGTCTCTGAAAAACCTTTGTTTGGAGGGTCATGTAGCCCCAACACTTCACCCTCCCCCTCTATCTCAACAAGAATCGGGACACCCTACCCCTAGACGAGAACGCGCAAAACAGAGGGCTAAGGGCTCAGTGGTCGGGGCGAGGGGTGAAATGGGACTGGGCCTTATGCTCTCACTCTCCCTCTCCCTCTCTCTCTCTCTCTCTCTCTCTCTCTCTCTCTCTCTCCCTCTCTCCTCTCTCTCTCTCTCTCTCTCCCTCTCTCTCTCTAGCTGTAGAGGCTCAGGTATGGCCTCAGGGGCCTTAAACTTTCAGATCAAACAGGCTGCTCTGTCTGCACGCGCCGAGGCGAAACCCCCTTTTTGAAATTAATCATAGAGTTAAATCAAACGCTGGAGGTTTCCGAGGAGCAGAGAGTCGGGGCTACGGAGATTAGCGCATCAATTTAGTCTCTCCTCAAGGACGATTTCAGGGAAGTCTGGGATTTTTCCAGGTCAGAAGTGTGAATGAGGGGTTCGGTGGAGAACTGCTCTATAAGGATAATGAGCGCAGAGAGCGAAGCTTCCGCGTCGTAATGCACAGACATGCATTCCTGTGTAAGGTAACGGCAGCTGACCACTGCCTGAGGGTGATGAGTAGTCATGCATGCACATATGAGGAGCTCTGGGTCTAATAGTGTTCCATATAGTGCTCCAGTGTAGGGAGCAGTGATTAGGGACCATTTGAGTTCCCTATAATAGTGTGTTGCTCCAGTGTTGGGAATAGTGATTGTGTCCCATTTGTGTTCCTATATAGTGCTGTGTGCGACAGTGTTAGGGGACCATTTGTGTTCCCTATATTGCGTATTGCTCCAGTGTAGGGAACAGTCATTAGGGGTCCATTTGTGTTCCCTATAATAGTGTTCTATATAGTGCTCTAATGTAGGTAACCGTCATTAGGGGTCCATTTGTGTTCCCTATAATAGTGTTTTATGTAGTGCTCTAATGTAGGGATCAGTGATTGGGGGCCATTTGTGTTCCCTATAATAGTGTTCTATACAGTGCTCTAATGTAGGTAACAGTCATTAGGGGACCATTTGTGTTCCCTATAATAGTGTTTTATGTAGTGCTCTAATGTAAGGAACAGTGATAAGGGGACCATTTGTGTTCCCCATCATAATGTGTTGCTCCAGTGTTGGAAATGTTTGCCTTCACCTCTTCTTTTCTCAGTCTGGAGGTCCACCTCCTCCTCCTCCTCCTCCTCCTCCTCCTGTCTCCTCCGTGCTGCACTGCTGAGCATAAATAAAATATAATGTCCATGTTTGACCTCGTTGCTCTTCTATTGATCTAATGGTCATGGTGGAACATGAACACGCACTGCAGAGAACAAACTATCGGCATTTTCCTCACCACGGAGCTCTTTTCTTCCCCATCAGCAGCAGCCTGCTATTTTTCACCAGGAGCATGTTTGCCTGCCGGACCCCCTGGGTGCTGCATCTGAGAACACAGACTGGGGTCCCAACAGCAGGTCCTCTAACACACATACACACTGCTCCTCCAGAGAAGGTGGGTCAGAACGATCAGAGCGCTTCAGAAGCCTCTGTACTGGAGGACGGTGTCATCTGCAGCTTCTGAGGAGAAGTTTGGTATGTTCAGTGATACAGCCGTGATCTTTTAGGATGCCAGGGTCGGCGCCACCTATAGGTCGGTGGAACAAACAGCTTTCCAGGACTATTAAACCTGAAAAACAAGATAATGTACTTGTCTCTTTTGCATCTCTGTCCTCCCTGATTACTGAAAAAGCACACATTAAACAGATGTTATCAAAGGCTGTCTCTGTCAAACCCCAGCTACAGGGAAAGGCAGCTACTCATACAGTTAATGAGACTAAATACAGCCCAATGTAGCTGCTGATTTCTTAATGTTTAGCTACATGATGGTATACCATATATATTCTGGTTAACAGTGAACTGTCTCATGCTGGTCACAGTTTATTATGAGTAGGAAACAAAATACAGCTTTGATTTCTCATATAATCACTAATATAGCCTACAATAGAGGTTGTAGCCTAAACTGAGCAGCTGCTGGAGCTGGACTAAAACACACTGATTTAGCCAGCAACATTACGAGCAGCCCAAACAAAAAAAGAAATGCAGTGTTTGCATTTTACAATCTTAATGTGTTAATTATGCTCATAAAGTCTCACCTAGCTACATGTTTACCATAGCGATGTTATCTGTTAGCCTATAGCATGTGTGCTGCACACCTGAACATCTCAACAAGTCACAGTTAACGTTACTCTGGATCTCTGGGCAGCGTAGCATCTTGCACAGAGATAAACAGAGTGGGCAGTTCAGTCCAGGGCCAAACCACAGCTGTTCTGAGGTCAGCTGAGAACCAGTCGATGCTCATTAGGGAGATTCATCGCTTTTACCACAGTGAATCTAATAAAGCCCTTCAGAAACTACAGAGGAGCTTGGTGTCCCAACGCTAGTCACGAAGATCACAGGCACTGATTACTGAAGCAATGGCAGATAGGAACGTTTGCTAAGCAGTGATTGGAGGGTTGAGGAAAATAAGGTGGAGCTTGCCAGATTTTGACTGACCATAACAGAGTGACAGCGCTCACAGAAAACAAATCAAATTTTATATCATTAAAAATGATTCATTATAAATATTCTGGGTAGGTCTGTGACACTGTAGCTCCGCCCCTGAGTAGACTGTATTATCATGATGGCGCTGTTTCTATGTAGCTAGTACGCTGGTTAGGTAGTTGCAGCCAGTGGTGGACGAAGTACACAAACCATGTACCTGAGTTAAAGTAGAGACACCCAAGGTAAAATATTACTGCAGTAAAAGTAGAAGTTCCTCCCTTTAGACCTCCACTTGAGTAAAAGTACTAAAGTATTCACCTTCAAATGTACTTAAGTATCAAAAGTAAAAGTACTAAAAGATTAATTATGACTTTAATGTCCTGTTATCATTTTTATAACAAGACTCGCTTCATTAACTCATTTTAGGTGAAAATACTCCAGTGTCTCTCTTGGTAAACCAGTCTTTTAATAGAGTCATTAATTAGTGACGCTGATGTCTATTAAAATTATCATAAGCACAAAACACTGAAGGCAAACAGTTTCCATCAGGTAGAACTGAGTGGCTCTGAAATCACTTTTTACAAACAAGCAAAGTTTCAGTTTAAGATTTATTTGAACTTAGTTACAAGTTTAAGTTTAATAAAAACTTTAAACTCAGATTCACAAATGAGTTTCCTTTACTAAACTGCATCTGTAGGTCTCTGTTCATAAACATAAACCAGCCTAAACTAATTTACTATAAAATGAAATGTGTTTGTATAAATTCAGAATAAAGACCCGTCAGTCACAACTGCATATGAGTACATATTTCTATATTGTGGTCTGTTTACACAAAGTTAGGTTAGTTCATCATTTATGTTGAATAGACTCTCCCAGAATTTTACGCTGCTGCACTGACGTTGAACCGTGTGCTGCACTGGGTCGGTATGACCAACAGGTCAAAACAAGCTCAAAACAAAGTGACCGCTGTGCCCTGATTGGTGTTCTTACTTTGCTCTTCTTTCGTTTTGACGTTACGATTTTATTCACACATAAACCAAAAGGAGCGACAGATTTCTCATAATGTAGTGAGAGTGAAAGTAAAAAGTCACCCAAAATGGAAAAACTTCAGTAAAGTACAGATACACGAAAAACTACTTAAGTACAGAAACAAATTATATTTACTTCATTACTGTCCACCACTGGTTATGGCTGTGATTTGAAACCATGCTGACGGGGCATTAAGAGCTTTGTTAATACACGTTAGCTGTAAGATCCAGCGTCATGGGGAAACCTCAATCTTCTTCTTCTTCTTCTTTTTTTTGTTCCGTGACCCCTCCTGCTCCAACAACCTGCCAGGTGCTCACTGCTCCGACACCTCGTAATTTACAAATTAAGCCCTGAACCCGACACAGTAAGGAAAATCATCACAAAACAACACAGTTTGTGTTTTCCTATTTGAATAAACGATTAATTAAACAAATGAACAAGATAATTCAGGGTTGAGCTGGGGGGGAGGGGTGGTCCTCCAAGGTAAAATCTTGCCTCGGGCCTCCTATAGTGAGTCCTGCATGATGCAGATGTAAAGTGGAGAGACATTATCTCTCTAACGTGCTCTAATACAGTGTTTTATTGTCAGTTTGGAATAACATATTAAACAGAAAGATGCTGAAAGCTCTCCATCTGGGGAATAAAGCCAAAGGCCGCTCATTGTATCCCTGTGTTGTGACGTCAGCACTCAAACCTTTCAGATGCAGCAGATAAAGCTCAGGCTCAGTGATGCTGGAGCGGTGCTTTAATAAAGCCTTTTCAGGGGTCTGGATGTCTTAACAAAGCCTTCATTTATTTATTTATTTATTTATTTATTTATTTACGTCATTGAAAAGTCACAGTGAAAATAAAGCATGATGTGGAAAGCGTCAAAAGAAAGCAAGACGTGCCAAAATTGTGAGCAGTAACGGGTGTTGGTTTCTGTGTTAGTCTGAAAGAGGCGTGATAAGCGTGCAGTGTGTCTCAGAGTAATGGAGATGTGAGATAAGAGGCTGATGGATCTCTGCTCATCTCTGCTGATCGGCTGCTGATCGGCCATGAACTGTAATGAGACATTGTGCTGGGTTAAGTGCTTCATGAGAAGCTGCGTTTTTATTTGTATTCCTGTTAAAACGCTCTCACTGAGGAAAATAAACAGCACTAGTGATGCGTTTCCTCTGTTTCTCTTTCTGCCTGTCACAATCATACACGCATTAGCACAGATACACAAACACTATGGTTTTTTATAGCTTGTTGGGACTTGAGGTCATACATTATATATAACTATACTATACTATATACTATACTGTACCATTAGTACATAAAAGTATATACTATAGTATATGTATATATATATATATATATATATATATATATATATATATATATGTATGTATATAATATAAATGTTAGTACCTATATGAAATAATAATTCCCATTTTCCATATATATATATATATATATATATGTCACTGCTATCGGAAGAAAACCTCGTTTTTCAGTTTTTGACATTATTTGAAAATGCCTACTTGTATTAAATGGCTAAATGTATATATATGTAAATGTACCTAAATCTAATAATAATGTGTTGTTCTCTGAAATTCTATGTTTAATTATTATTACATATAAGTAAATATATGTTTGTGTATGTATATATATATATATACACATACACACACACACACACTACTCCATGTTTGTTATATAATTACTTACATAATAATGTCCCATACATACTAAATGCCTAAATGTATATGTCATTAAATGTACCTAAATGTAATAATAATGTCTTCTTGTCTGAAATTCTCTCTCGTTTTATCCTGATAATGTCTAAAAACAAGCACACACTCACACAGTTAGAGTGGTGCTGATTAGTGTGGTTCAGTAATTGTGTCAGTGTGTTAGTGTGCGCTAGGCCTGCAGGACATGCTCAGAAAAGCTAAAGCATGAAGACACCCCACCCCCCCATTCACGCATCTGCAGGCAGATCCACATCAGCTCACTCAGGCTCGAGCTTCAGTGAGGAAACATCTCACTAAGGACGGAGCGCAGTGAGCTCCTCCATCCGCCACGGCACGCAGTGACTCTGTGAGCTGCCCGCTCTCCTTCTCATCAGCACAGAGCCCGTCACTCACTCTTACCTACTGAGTCATGCACAGCAGCTACTGAACAATTTACAGCAGCTACTGAACAATTTGTTAATGATTTATAGTAGTTGCTGAATAATTTACAATAGATTTTGAATAATAAAGTAGCTATTAAATAATATATAGCAGTTACTGAATACTTTAAAGTAGTAATTCAATCATTTATATTGAATAATTTATGTTATTGAACAATTTATTGTAATTACTGAATAATAACAGTTGTTATTAAATCATTTAAACAAGTTAATGAATACTTTATAGTAGTTATTGAATAATTTAAGGTAGCTATTGGATAATTTACAGTAGTTATTTAATCATTTATTGCAGTTACTAAATAATCTACAATGGATATTAAACAAGAAATCTTAACAAGCCCATGGCCATTATTAATAATGCAAATATAAAAGTCATAATTAATTATTACATGATTATTTTCCAACCTGTTCTTAATCTCTTAGCCTATTAAACAGGTTGTATATGTAAATGAGCTCTGTTGTTATTGGCTGTGGCTCATTCAAAAAAGCAGTCTGGGCTGAAATCCTCCTTATAACTTCAGTTGCTGTAAGCTGAACAGGCGGATGTATGTAAATGTGTTGTATTCTGTGACATCACAAATACACTGACTTCAAAAAGGGGCTGCGTTTGCAGTTTAGTCTGTTTACAGACTACATTAAACTCTTCTTTTAAAACCCACGGGGAAATGTCCGCAGTATGGGCCCTTTAATGTTAGTAAGTGTACAGTAAGCCTGCGGTGTAAGGGGCTGAGGTCAGTACAGTGGTCAGAGAAGCCTGTTTTATCTCGGTTGTGTCTGAGTGCCGGAGCTGGAGGAGGCTTCCGCTCAGTGTGACCCAGTAAAGAGACGCTGCAGTGTTGAGTCACCGCACGGTTCTGCCCTCCGGCTCCGCACGTCTCTTCAGCCTCCAACCACTATACCATCTGATCGCCGACTTCCACTCACATATGGCACAGCATTCTCTCTTTAAAGGAGCGGTTCAGTGAAAAACCTCATTTACACGCCCCTTATATATACATATCAGCCAAGACACGCTTCCTTCTTTAGTGGTGTTCAGTAACCTATTTATTTTGTTCTGCCTCGTATTTCTTTGAGCTGAATTAAACTGCTGTTACCACTGAAATCATTTATGTTGAACTGCCAAACCTAAATTTGTGATTCATACTTAACATAGAAACACCACAGTTTACTTTTTAAGGCCAAAAAAAAAACAAAAAAACAATTTCACATTATTTCTAAACAAATCTGGACAAAAGCATTGATTAATATATATCCTTCATTATTAAAAATGCAGATATTTTGAGTTACATTTTCTGTATATCTAGGACAGTTTCTGTGGGCACCAGAGGGGGGCGATAAAGCCATAAGGCCTTTTCACAGAAGAAAAAAATATGGAAGTTTGAAAATTTAATCAGAGGGGAAAGTTTATGAAAGAACTTTTTTTTCGGTTGCTAAGATGTTGCGAGGCCACTGCTATGGTATCCCAGCTGGTTACTAAGGTGTTGCTAGGCTGTTACTATGTTATATCAGGTGGTTGCTAGGGTATTGTTAAGCCACCACAATGGTATCTCAGCTGGTTACTAAGGTGTTGCTAGGCTGTCACTATGTTATACCAGGTGATTACCAGGGTACTGCTGTGGAACCCTAGGTGGTTGTTAAGGTGTTGCTAGGCCAGTGCTATGAAATCCCACGTGGTTGCTAAGGTGTTGCTAGGCCTCCACTATGGTATCCCAGGTGGTTGCTAAAGTGTTGCTAGGCTGTCACTATGTTATACCAGGTGGTTGCTAGAGTGTTGTTAGGCCACTGCTATGGTATCCCAGGTGGTTACTAAGGTGTTGCTAGTTATTCCAGGTTTTCTGCTAATTTTATCGCATAGTTTCTGTTTATTTGTTAAGATTATCATATTCGACATTGAAAATAAAACATAAAATATATAATGCGCCATAACTTTTGCATTGATCACATTTTATGTTTTACTGTTTTTTCAGTTTGTTAAATTCAGTAAATAAACAGTAAGCGTGTATTAAAATGTGCAGGACTGTGTCTCTGTAGACGATGTGTTCATTTATTTACATCTAGAAAATCAACTACCGAACTTTATATAATGTAAATTTGAAAAAAGGACAAGTTCTACTTTTCTATTATTAATAGTTATTGATAAATCAATAAACAAAGCCCTAAACAAATCTGAACTAAGTTCCCTGAATATGAGCTTCAGATGTGCGCTGGACAGTGAACAATGCACAGTTTTGTAAACAGGAACAAAAGCACACTGTAAACTAAACTAGAGGGAAAGTTTCTGAACAAACCTCAGTTATGCTTTTCAGGAGGTCATAGCTGTTCATGTTACTGTTGATTGTTTTTGATCATTCGATTACATTATATAGTAATGAGTTATTGAGGGTAGTACGTTGTTTACACCCTTAGAAGGTTTTTACGTTGTTTGTAGTTTGAGGTGTTTAAAGTGAAAGAGGTTATTTAAACATTGAAAATGCTACAAATGTCATGATGCTGCTCGTTACAATGGTATTTTAGGGGGTTGCTAGGGTGTTGCTAAGTGGCTGCTAAGGTATCTGAAGTTATTGTTGGGATGTTCGTAGGTGGATGCTATTTTGTTTGATAGGGTGGTTCATAGGGTGTTGCTATGGTATCCCAGGTGGTTGCTAAGGCGTTGCTAGGTGATTGCAATCGTATCCCAAGTGGTTGTTAAGGCATTGCTAGGCAGTTGCAATTGTGTCCCAGGTGGTTGCTAACGTGATGCTAGGCAATTGCAATCATATCCCAGGTGGTTGCTATGGTGTTGTTAGGCCGTTGCTATCCCAGATGGCTGCTAAGGTGTTGCTGATTAATTGATTTAATTTATTTGCTGATTAATTTATTTAGTGATTATACACACTTTACCTGCTACGCCATTGCTATGCTATCACAGGTGCTTGCTAAGGTGTTGCGATGGTATCCCAGGTGGTTGCTAAGTGTGAATGGGTGTACGTGTGTATATAATGGGTCATCACTGTATAACTAATGTTTGTCAATCCATATTAAATGTCATGCTTTTTTTAAAATCCAAAATAAATTAAAGCATCATTATGTATTTCAATTCATTAAAAACTACTGAACCAAAGGAAAGTTAGTATCATAACAATTTTATTTTGTTACCAAAAGCTCAACAACACTCAGCGATACGAAAGAAGCTTTTCCTGCTGATATATTAACAGTCCGTTCACAGTTTAGCACACACATAAATAAACGCACATGCAACACACGCACAGACAAGCAACAGTACTCACTGGTTAAGTATAAAAAGAGTCAGATTCGGAACCCGACGGCCCGTTAAAGAGTCACTGAAAAAACGGTGCTCGCTTCTCGGCACCTCTGTGGAAAAGTCTCTGTGAATAAACAACAGATCTCCACGCATGAATGAAAGTCTATGGCACAATGACAGACAGAAAAGTTAGAAACATGTTAGCAAAGGAGTTTAATCAGGTATCAAAGCGACAGTTCAGCAAAAAAATGAATTTACACCATCCCCACCCTCCCCTTCCCCAAAATGCAGTTGATCAGCCAAGTTTTTAAACAGGAATTCAGCAAATTTTCAAAATTTCCTGATAATTCAGTGTTTGAGATGTAAACATGATTCAGAGTGGTTTGGTGTGGAAAGGTTCAGGTTTCTTTACAGTGGTGGTGAAAGGAACCAGGGGTCGCCATGACTACAACACAAATATAGACATTTTATTTACTAGCCAGAACCACCAGTGAACCTACACGAGTCTTCTGAGTTTATATGGAATGTTGATGATGGAAAATAGCGGAAAATCTGAAATAATACATTTTTGGGGACCATTTTATCTCAGGTCCTATGAACCTTCTCAAAACTATCATAAAACAGTGTCTCAGTCATCAGGCAGTGAATTCATAACCATTTCATGTAGTAACTTTCTGTGAGGGAGCTTTTAGAGGTGGACGTCTGGTTCCTATCACCACCACTGTGAACAGTTCTGACTCTGTAAGTTTCTCTAGAACAGAGCGTTTCACACCAAACCACTTCGAACCACTCTGTTTACATCTTAACCATTTAATCATGCAGGAATTTTGAAAAATTGGTGGATTTCCTCTTTGAGTAATATCTAATAGACTTGTACGATGTTATCTATAAACATGGACTAAAGTGGACAAAATTCAGGTGTGCAAGGAGCTAGATTTCCATGACGATATCTGGTGAGGTTTAAAGTTAATAGAACACAGAAACTGTAGTTAAATAAAAGTTTATGTATTGTGTCAAAATCTGTGTCAAAAAATACGGAATCAAAAACATATTTGAGGAAATGTCAAATAGTATCTATATTAAGTATAGTATTATAGTTTTAAATACTATATCAGGCAAATAAAATTTAAAAATAAACAGTTTTACGCAAAAGTTAAGGCTCTGCTCAAATGTATTCATGCTATTCAGTTCTTTTAAATGGGGAGTCAAATATTAAAACACATCAGTTGTTCTGAAGATGCTCTTTGTGGCTTGATGAATATTAACCAAAGTCAGATTTGGAAAGAAATCTACTTCAAACTCCATAATTGAAATGGAGTAAAAAGCTCAGCTGGCTCAGTTGGCTCAGCGCAGTGTTAACCACTGCAGCAAGCAGTAGCTGTTCTTTCACGTTTTTAAGCTTTTATTTTCTGGCAGGAATCAGACTTTGTAATTCAGGTCATTCAGATTTTGAGCGGCCTGCATGTAAAGCCTACTGATCGTCTGTTCTATATTTTGTGCAATATGCACGCTGACACAGCTCTTCTTTAGGTGTCTGACGTAAAATGTTTGTGTCGACTGGGCTGGAACGGTCATGGGAGTGTGTTTGAGTCGAACCTGCGTTCTTGTGTGAACGCTTAAGAAGATTTTTTGAAAACAGGAAAAAAAAACTACGTGAGAAAAATTGTGGATGTTGGTTGATTGTCTACATTCAGAGTGGGGGTGGTGGGTGGGTGTAAACGTATTTTCTGTGAACTATGCTTTTAAAATGTATCGCTAACACTTTACTGTAGGTAAGCGTTCATAAGGCTACACGACACCTACCTAAGCTCATTAGGACAACTGACTTTGACCCACATAAACATTTATAAATGCTTATTCCAACAGTGTCGTCTGTCATAAACACAGCAAAAAATGAGATCTTAGTGAGTGTAAACATCTTAAATGCAGTCAGTATATCTAATATTTCTCATTATGAGACGTTTGTAAGAATTTTATGATTATTTAACTTTAACATTTTTACTTGTTTTTAAGCAGTTTTATCTTATAAAAGTGTCTTATTTCATTGGCAGATCATGTTACTTGTTTTAAAAATTATTTTTTGAAATGAGCAAAATTATCTTCATTATTTCTCAAAACAAGTAAACTAATCTGCCAATGGAATAAGACACTTTCACCAGATAAAATCACTTAAAACAAGTAAAAATGTACAGAAACAGGTGGAATAATCTTATAATATTCTTACAACAGACTCATAATGAGAGATATTAGATTTATTCACTACATTTAAGATGTTTACACTTGTAAAGATATCATTTTTGCAGTCAAGGCTGCTTTGGTCAAGTTTGAGGAGACATCAGTTTTTCCTGATATTAAGTTGCATCATGACACTTTTTAGGGTGAAACATTGTCACAACTGACTTTGTAGCTTAATGTACACTGCAGGAACATAATGCTGCTTAAATCTTATTCATGTAAACTAAATTCATTTGAGGGCAACAGAAAATGCTCACTTTTGTTCAACCAGCCTGACATCTGAGCTCTATCATCTATAATGTCACTAGAAAGTATTATGACACCACTTTATGTCAGAAAACAGAAGAAAGTCACCTGAATGAGATATTATGTCAGCTTGACAGCAAAGTTTGCAAACGCAACCTTTATGACAAATGACGTCTGTTGGAATCAGGGTTTATAAGTGTTTATGTAGGTCTATGACAGGCTTATAGGCACCATGCAGCCTTCTGAACACTGCCCTGCAGTGAAGTCACCAAAATATCAAAGTGGCTCCTTGGTGTGGATCAGCAAGTGCCTCTGCGCTGTCAATCTGTTGAACGGTAGTGAGCGGAACCTCCTGATATCTGTGTTTGGTTTAGTTTGGTTTATGTTCCACTCGAGCGAGAATTCATGACAAGCTCCTTCTCGCTGGTCAGATTTGAAGCTTTCGTTCCAGATTGTGCTCAGTCTTTGCTGTTCCCTCGGCGTCTGTGCTCGCCTGCTGGCTCTGCTGCGCTCTGATCCACTCCAGATGCTCCGTATGAGACGGCCAAGAGCCGCCTTCGTTTCCCTCAGCTTCACTGACAAACACGACTGTACTCACACCGAACCCACCTGTTAGAGCAGTGACCACCAACCCTGATAAAGAACCCCGTCCTGCACAGTTTATGTTTTCCCGCTGTGAAACACCTGATACAACTAATTAGCTAATTGACGTCTGCAGGCAAACGTGTTCTTTCACACTGATGTGAGATCAGATAAACCTGGCAAAAATCCCATTCAGCCCAATGATAAACTAGTGGAACACGACTCACGCTGAATGAATAACCGACTAAATGTAGGTATTGTGATATAAACTGAGTCTGTTCTACAGTTTCTCGTTAGGCTGAATGAATAACCGACTCTAAATGTAGGTATTGTGATATAAACTGAGTCTGTTCTACAGTTTCTCGTTAGGCTGAATGAATAACCGACTCTAAATGTAGGTATTGTGATATAAACTGAGTCTGTTCTACAGTTTCTCGTTAGGCTGAATGAATAACCGACTCTAAATGTAGGTATTGTGATATAAACTGAGTCTGTTCTACAGTTTCTCATTAGGCTGAATGAATAACCGACTCTAAATGTAGGTATTGTGATATAAACTGAGTCTGTTCTACAGTTTCTCGTTAGGCTGAATGAATAACCGACTCTAAATGTAGGTATTGTGATATAAACTGAGTCTGTTCTACAGTTTCTCGTTAGGCTGAATGAATAACCGACTCTAAATGTAGGTATTGTGATATAAACTGAGTCTGTTCTACAGTTTCTCGTTAGGCTGAATGAATAACCGACTCTAAATGTAGGTATTGTGATATAAACTGAGTCTGTTCTACAGTTTCTCGTTAGGCTGAATGAATAACCGACTCTAAATGTAGGTATTGTGATATAAACTGAGTCTGTTCTACAGTTTCTCGTTAGGCTGAATGAATAACCGACTCTAAATGTAGGTATTGTGATATAAACTGAGTCTGTTCTACAGTTTCTCGTTAGGCTGAATGAATAACCGACTCTAAATGTAGGTATTGTGATATAAACTGAGTCTGTTCTACAGTTTCTCGTTAGGCTGAATGAATAACCGACTCTAAATGTAGGTATTGTGATATAAACTGAGTCTGTTCTACAGTTTCTCGTTAGGCTGAATGAATAACCGACTCTAAATGTAGGTATTGTGATATAAACTGAGTCTGTTCTACAGTTTCTCGTTAGGCTGAATGAATAACTGACTCTAAATGTAGGTATTGTGATATAAACCGAGTCTGTTCTACAGTTTCTCGTTAGGCTGAATGAATAACTGACTAAATGTAGGTATTGTGATATAAACTGAGTCTGTTCTACAGTTTCTCGTTAGGCTGAATGAATAACCGACTCTAAATGTAGGTATTGTGATATAAACCGAGTCTGTTCTACAGTTTCTCATTAGGCTGAATGAACAACCGACTCTAAATGTAGGTATTGTGATATAAACCGAGTCTGTTCTAGAGTTTCTCATTAGGCTGAATGAATAACCGACTCTAAATGTAGGTATTGTGATATAAACCGAGTCTGTTCTAGAGTTTCTCATTAGGCTGAATGAATAACCGACTATAAATGTAGGTACGGTGATATAAACTGTATATATACTGTATTGGTTGGATCAGGTGTGGTGGATAAAGACTGGAGCTTAAACCTTGCAGGCAAGCAGATCTTCAGAAACAGGGTTGGTGACCACTGTGCTGTAGAAAACAAGAGTTTCGTCTCCAGTTCTGCTCTACAAACCTCCATCTGATCCACCCCAGATGGTCGAGAGCAGTCTTCCTTCTCCCATCTCCCAAACTCACAACACTGTATTCCCAATTAATAGAGATAGAAAAAAAGAGTTTTGTCCACCATTCCACTCTATAGGCCTCCGTCCTTAAACCGCCGGTCAGTCTGTAAGTTCTTGAAGAAGTGGTCTGGCTCTGGATGGGGCTGCCCTGGCTCCCATTCCTTGGCTGAAATTGAGGATTTGCGGTGGCTGTGGCTGTCCAGCAACAGGTCCGGATGTGGTGGGGGTGGAAGCGGACCCTGGCTGGACTCGTCCATTTTGATCGGCCGGTAATCCTGCCGGGGCAACGTACGGCTGGTCTCATGGATCTCGGTGCTCCCGTTGGTGCTGCTCCTCCAGTCCCAGGTGTTTCCACCTGTGGAAGACAGTCGCACCACCGGGTGATGAGGCGCATGAGCGTCTACCGTAACAATGCTGGAGCCGTCCCGATAGTACGGTGACTCGGATCCCGTGCTGGACGTACCGCAGGATGAGGCTGTTTCAGAAGACTTCGATATGTTGACCGCAGTGATCTGGCTGGCCTGCTGCTTGGCCATGGCAACAACCTGGACAATCCTCGGCTGGTTAGGAAGCCTCGGCGGCTCTGGAGTGGCTGCAGGCACCGGTAATCCTTTCTCCGTCATGGACAGCCACTTGGCCCTGGTGGTGGCGCTCTTCGGAGACACTGGTGGAGGTCTGGAGGCTTCCTCTGGGATGTGAACCAGCTGTGGAGCACCAGGCCTCTGTGGCATTGTCACTTTGGTGCCTCCTGGTGGTGCTGCTGTTGCCCCTCTACTGGCTTGCATGGCTGAGTACAGGGAAGAAGACGCTGCGCCCATGTCCAGCTCTTCCTTGGATTCGGCTTCCGTTTCTTCCTCTGCTTCGTCCACGGCGCTGCCCTGCTCGTCGTCATCCCTCAGGCTAAGACTCCGCATCTCCACAGACTTCTGCTTCCACTCTGACACCAGTTGCTTGGAGCGCTGTGGATCCACAGGAGCATGGAAGTAGGCCTGGATGATAAAATGATAAAAACAGTTAATCTACATCATCTTTTCCACTTATAATAATTTTGAAACTTTAAGTATTTTGTGATAAAATGATTATCCCATTCAGTATTAGCAGCAAGAGCTTAAACTCTGAACAGTTGCTCCTTGCCACACTATATTGTGTTGTGTGTCTTGTACGTGACTGGGGGGGACTGAAGAAGTCTAACTATTCTCTTGCAACAGCAGCTGGAGATTAAAGCTGGCTAGCTACTTGTGTATATACTCAGTTTTCTGTATTAAATAAAAAGTTCACTTTGTATATCTAATGTATATCTATTTTTATATGCTAGACCAAAATGAGCCTCTTGTTTTTTCAGTGTTTGTAAACACTATTCAGACTGTGAATCAGGAGTTGCTAGGTGTAGGTTGCTGTTGTAAGAAAACCTTTTAATGTCATTTTTTCTTTTAACTGTGTAGATCATTTCCGTTACTGTACCGTTTACCTACGTGAAAAGTTATGCATTCTTTTAATCAGAGATGTTTAAAGCAGTTTTTATTTGAACAAAGCCACTGTTTTGGAGATATGAGCAGGTACATATCAGCCAGGAGCCCTCAAGAGAAGACCTAATGATCTCTGGAACCCCAAAAAAGTCAATAATACTCTTATTTCACTGTTAAGGTTTAGATCAAAACAAATGAGTTAAAATCTTGAAACGCTTAGTGGAAAATTGTCCATTCAGGATTGTTTTCTCTGTGGCATCTAGTTAGATACAGCTGAGCTGCACTCCTATTGGTTAGGACTTCAGGAGCTGGACTGAAGGCCTTACACATTATATTCACTACCAACATAATTAGGAAGTGACAGAGGAACCAACTAATCACGCTCTGATTTACAATGGGACCAAAAACGTTCTAGAAGTCCTAGATATGCACCTGTCTGTGAATATGACCTGTAGTATAAGCAGTGTTTTGGTCAGTTGTTAGGAATGTAAAACAGCAGCAGCAGCTCTATGTCAGAGCTCTTCACTGAAAGAGTCACTGAAAAACTGACACATACAAGCTCAGATATGTTGTCGCTGTCCAACGAGAAACAAGTATCTCCAGAATAGTTACTGTTCAGCAGAAGGCAAAAACATTCTTAACTTTAATGTAAATTAATGTAAAAAGAGTTTTACTCTGAGTAATTTTAGAGCATGTCTATTGGTCCATTCAACATTACATTTTCATGCAATGTAAAGAACAGCTGCCATGTTCAAATGCTGCAGAAAAATAAAATACAATGGAGAAACATGTTTTTCTTCAACAGCGACAATATATGAATGTTTGTTACAAGCTTTAGATGTCTGTGTTTAATCTAGAACGGGGGTATTCAATTAAAATTCAAAAAGGTCCAGTTAAAGAAAATTGCCTCAAGCAAAGGTCCGGAACATCACAACTATGATTCAGTGGCATAAAATATATATTGAATTGGCCTAGTAGTTATATCAGCAGCAAATCAGTAGTTAGCAACTGAATGTCAAATCAAATAAAAGTACAATTTAATTATATTTTAACAATATTTACTGTCAGTTTTCACACTGAACTGGAACAATAACAAATACTCCAAATAAATGTTCTTTTCTCACTTCAGGTAAAAACAAGGGCTGCATTTAAAAAATAAAAAATAAAACTTTTGAAAAAATGTGCAGCTTAATTTTAGAAAAAGTAGGAAGTGTAGTTTGAGTTGCACTTTTTCATCATTTTTGTTAACTCAGTTTCACATCTTAACAATATGAACCAATTTATAATAAACCGTCTCACATCCTAACAGCTGAACCGCTTCAACACCATCTTTTCTCTTTCTTTGACTCTTGTATCCCCCCCCACCCACTCCCCTACCACTTTTTTAGATCACGCCATTTTAACTGGCTTTCCTCTCACTCGACTCTTATCTCGACTCTTATCTCCCCTGTGTGCGCGTCACTCACTCGAGTCGCCGCGCTCATCGTAAGGCACAGATCTGATTGGATGAGTAGCGTCTCAAGTGATTTTTATAACGCACGCGATTGGTGTGTGAGTGTCCGGGGCCGCTAAATCCGTACCGTAAATGCTAGAAAGGTGCTGCTGTCTAATAGAAATACTCCGTCAAAATGAAATAATTCTCAATAGTTTATCGATTATAGGCCCGGGTCCGGATAGGGCGACGTCTGGGTCCGGACCCGTACCGCGGTCCGCCTATTAGTGACCTCTGATCTAGAACAATGAATAAAATATTCAAGTCCTCCAGCATTAGCTTAGTGCTAACATACCACTAGAAACCCCATGTGGGCGCTAGCAGAAATTAGCATTATTGCAATTACTGCAAAGGTGAGTTTTGATGATCCACCACTATTGATTCTGAATGTTATGTATAAGCATTACTTCTATTAGTGAGAAGACTTTTGGACATATTGTCCAGCCCTACATGGAAGGTCATGTGACGCTGGGCTGGTTCCTCTGCGGCGTTAGCGCTGGCTCTAGGCAGTGTGTTGCTGAAGGTCAGCATGGTTTCTTTGGCCATCGGGCTGCGGGGGGCCAGGAGCTCCACGTCTGCGCTCGCTCTCTTCAGACTGCCCATAGATGCCTTCTCTCGCCGCACCTTTCGGTTCAGACCCGCCACGTGGGGCGGAGCCATGGCCAGCTCGTCGTTACTCTCGGACGTGTGGGCTTTCTGGTAGACGGAGTCGTGACCGCGCTGGGTCAGAGCGCGCAGGGCGTCCTTCCTCGGCGGGCGGACCTGCTGCTTCACCGGCCGAGGAGGAGAGTCATCAGATGGCTTGAAGTTTCCAACAGCGTACAGAGCCTATAACACAATAGATAACACAACAGGTAAGACTGGCAGGAAATTAGTAAGTTACAGCAGGATGAACTACTAACTTTAAAGTGAGTATTAAAATATATACAAATAAATAAACAAAACAGGCCTTGGCTAATAAAAGCAAATAATTCATAACTGACACTGAATAAATTAGAGTAGATACTTAATGATTTGTAGTAGTTAATGAATTATTCATAGTAGATACTGAATAATTCATAGTAGATACTGAATAATTCATAGTAGGTACTGAATAATTCATAGCAGATACTGAATAATTCATAGCAGATACTGAATAATTCATAGTAGATAATGAATAATTCATAGTAGATACTGAATAATTCATAGTAGGTACTGAATAATTCATAGCAGATACTGAATAATTCATAGTAGATACTAAAATTTGATAGTAGTTTTTGAATAATTAAAAGTAGTTATTGAACAATTCAGCGTAGACACAACACTAGGTCTTAAGATTGATCACTGCATAATCAGGAATTATAAAAAAACAATTTCTATTTCTATAAAATTACTATACATTTTTACTATAAAGTTTTTGACCTTGAAACAAATGAACAAAGCCACAAGTGTGTGGATTCAACATGTAAATCAAATGTAAATGTTCACTCTCTGAACCACGTAATTAATAGAGAATTATGTGATTAGATTTGAACAGCATCCAAAAGCAAAACAAGAGTATTAACTCAGACATGAAGGCAGAAGACGGTGTTATTCACGATCACCTGCACTCTAACTGTTACACCGTCTGACACTTCCAAGAATTCATTTCCAACTCAAACACAAGCAGGAGTCTATCTATGAATCTATCCACGATAGTGCATTCTGGGAAGAAGAAATAACAACATGTCACAGAAAGGTGTCTGAGTGAAGAAATGACAGAGATAAAAAAAGAGAGAAAGCGAGATTGTGTGAAAGAGCGATAGAGAGAGAGAGAGAGAGAGAGAGCGAGAGAGAGAGAGAGAGAGAGAGAGAGAGAAAAGAGCTGTGAAATTGTTCCCGGCGAGTCGGGGAAGATTTCTCTCTGTAACAGAACAGAATCCTATATATAGAGCTGCAGTAGATGGCTTAGAAAACACAGCGAGAAAAGGCAGAAATAAATCTGAGGCTGAGCGTCTGACCCAGAATCTCAGCAGGCAGGCCAGAGACTCAACCACATCAGCAGTAATTAGAACCAAAAAGATGAACGAAACGGTTGGGGAACCGTGGGCACAGATCCGCATCCATACCGCTAAAACAGCGTTAAAACAGAAAACTTTAAGGGAAAAAAGTCACAATTTCACACTTTACCTCTTCCCCCAAACGCAGCTGAGACATGCTTAGTGTCTGAGGTTTGCACTGGAGCTACAGGGCTAATGTAGCTACCAATTAGCATGGTGCTAACTGCATGCCTAGATCATCACACACTTCCCTGACAGCAGACCATTCTGGGTCAATTCCAGCTTTCCTACGTGAGTGTTGGTTGACTACTGGGCAGATGTTGGGCATGTGGGCCAGATCCTGGACAACTTTGTTTGTGGACCAACTCTGGCATGAATGTGGATCAACAATGTAGTTGGGCCAGATTTGGGCCACATCCATTAGTTCTACTGACTTATGCAGTATGCGGGCCAGATCTGGGTCAAGGACCCAGCCCGTACACTGGACCAGAACAAACACAGGAATGTGGTCCACACGTGGGTCAGACAAATTTTGCTAACTGGGTTGCCTCAAACTGTGTCAAAGTCATGTCTAATAGAATTGGCTGGATGAACATATGGACAAAAGTCAGGCTTCTGGATGGCAGCTGCTACTGTTTTCAGCTATGCTCATATACTTTAGTCCATGTTTAGAGATAACAGTGCAAAAAATAATATCTTAACAAGTGAAAACATCTCAAATGTAGTTAAGAAATCTAATATCTCTCATTATGAGGCTGTTGTCAGAATTTTATAAGATTATTCCACCTGTTTCTGTACATTTTTACTTGTTTTAAGTGATTTTATCTGGTGAAAGTGTCTTATTCCATTGGCAGATTAGTTTACTTGTTTAGAGAATTAATGAAGATAATTTTGCTCATTTCAGGAAATTAGGATTAAAACAAGTAACATGATCTGACAATGAAATAAGAGACTTTTATAAGATAAAACTGCTTTATTTAGTTAAAATATCGAGAAATAAGTTAAATAATCTCACAATATTCTTACGACAGTCTCATAATGAGAAATAGTAGATTTATTGAATACATTTTAGATGTTTACACTCACTAAGATCTTATTTTTTGCAGTGTAGTCGATGTTTATAGGTAACAGTGTGTCATACAGTGCAAGAAATAACATCTTAGCAAGTGAAATCAAGTATCTAATATTTCTCATTTTGGGAATATTATAAGATTAATTTACATTATTTCTAGTAAAAATATCTCATGATAGTGGCAGTTAATGTTGCTTGTTTTTAAGCATGTTTCTTAAAATAAGCAAAAAGATCTACCAACACAGTGAGATCACTTAGTAAAATCACTTAAGATTTTTTTTGCAGTGATAAACAATGTAATAGAGTCTATTAGAGATTACTGACTGACTCCACACAGTCTGAGGCGATTGTGTGATGATTTGAGTGAAATTAAGCGAAATTGCACTCGTTTGAATGGAATTTGCGATTTCACGTTCCAAACTTCAGAAGCAAATAAACCTTGCATGTGAAATTGTGTGTTCGAGTTTAACTTTGGGGAACTTTGACATGTAAATTAACATCTTTAACCCATAACGTTTCTGCAATAATGGCTACGTTGACCTTTTAAGGGGTGGGGCTTCATCAAGCAGCACCGAGGATCCAAAATTTAGAAAGCTTTAATTTTAGCAGCGTAAAAGCACAAAGTTTTAAACATTTCTTCCCCACTGACTATAAATAAACCCGTTAGAGACTGTATGATACACAGTCTGTCAGGAGACTGTATAATTACACTGCAAGAAATGATATTTCAGCAAGTATAAACATCTTAAATGTAGTCTATTTATCTACTATTTCTCATTATGAGACTGTTGTAAGAATATTGTGAGATTATTTAACTTATTTCTAGATGTTTTTACTTGGTTTTAAACGGTTTTATTTTATAAAAGTGTCTTATTTCATTGGCAGATCATGTTTCTTGTTTTAATCATTATTTCTTGAAATGAGCAAAATTATCTTCATTATTTTTCAAAACGAGTAAACTAATCTGCCAATGGAATAAGACACTTTCACCAGATAAAATCACTTAAAACAAGTAAAAATGTACAGAAACAGGTGGAATAATCTTATAATATTCTCACAACCGACTCATAATGAGAAATATTAGATTTACTGACTACATTTAAGATGTTTTCACTTGCTAATATACCTTTTCAGTGTATCTTCTGTAGTTTTACTGTTTATGGTTGGTGTGTAAGCCAACTAGATAACTGCTATGTTAGCTCATTGGCTAACCACAGCTGCACACAAGCCACCCGTCTGCTGCCAGCCATGCCAGTTATCCACGTTTTGCTTTATTTATTTATTTTTTCCAATGTATTAAACTCAGTAAGTAAATAGAAACTGTGCAAATAATGAAGATAATTTTGCTCATTTCAGGAAATGATGATTAAAACAAGTAACATGATCTGACAATGAAATAAGAGACTTTTATAAGATAAACCTGCTTTATTTAGTTAAAATATCGAGAAATAAGTTAAATAATCTCACAATATTCTTACAACTGTCTCATAATGAGAAATAGTAGATTTATTGAATACATTTTAGATGTTTACACTCACTAAGGTCTTATTTTTTGCAGTGTAGTCCATGTTTATAGATAACAGTGTGTCATACAGTGCAAGAAATAACATCTTAGCAAGTGAAATCATCTTAAATCTTGTCTAAGTATCTAATATTTCTCATTTTGGGAATATTATAAGATTAATTTACATTATTTCTAGTGAAAGTATCTCATGATAGTGGCAGTTAATGTTGCTTGTTTCAAGCATGTTTCTTAAAATAAGCAAAAAGATCTACCAACACAGTGAGATCACTTAGTAAAATCACTGTGCATCAACATTTGCATGAAACTGCTAACTGGATGTGTTGACTTGTTTTCACACAGAAAATGAGCAAAACGTGCAATTTCACCTCACTGGTACCTTTTACCCCAGATAATTAAACAGCACTGTGATGTAGTTTGGAACTTACCATCCTGCTACACAAAATAATGATCTAGTACTTTGGTGTCCTTCACTTAGCTGGTTAAGCAGAAGGCCTGTAAAAGGAGAGCTACTGTAATCAGAGCTGTGGTTGTCTAGGTGGGTGTCGTACCAGATACACGGCGATTCCGGCTCCGATGACGAAGCCCACGTAGACGTCGATGGGGTGGCTGCGGTACTGCGTGATCTGCGTCAGGCTGGCCAGGGCGGCTGCGATAGCGAAGGCAAACACCAGTACAGGCTTCAGCAGCTTAGTGCTGTCTGAGATGGTGGAGTTAAAATACATCTGCAGGACAGAGGAGGAAACACGGTTACTGCACTGAGAGCACCTCCACTCTCTATCAGCAAAACCTCACTGTCAGAATAAAGATACTGTACAGGTACGTTTCTCACTCCTAAAGGCAGAAACGCTGTAAAAGCACCCGCAAACGTCCAACAGTGCTTTTAAGGTCCAGCTGTGTACTTTAAAGGCGAGCTATTATGCTAATTTTCAACGTTCATAATTTTATTTATTAATTTTCATTCATCTACAGCACATTCTCTACAAATCTGAAGAACCCTTTCATGATGCAAAGAACCCATTAATCATGCAGAGGGTTCTTTGAATGTTCATAGTTCTATACACATTCGAATGATGTGTGCTTATTAACACGGTTAATACCTAACCTGCTAGACTGAGACTGAATCTCTCCCTGCTCCCCATATAGTGCAATATATGGTATCTGAGGTGGTTGCTATGGTGTCCCAGGTGATTACTAGGGTGTTGTTAGGTGATTGCTATGGCATCCCAGCTGATTGCTAGGATGTTGCTAGACATTTACTATAGTATTCCATAAAGACGCAAGCTGGGGTGTTTCAAGTGGTTGCTAGTTTGTTGCCAGATGGTTGCGATGGTATCCCAGATGGTTGCTAGCGTGTTGCTATGTGGTTGCTATGGTATTTCAAGTGGTTGCTAGGGTGTTGCCAGATGGTTGCGATGGTGTCCCAGATGGTTGCTAGCGTGTTGCTATGTGGTTGCTATGCTATTTCAAGTGGTTGCTAGGGTGTTGCCAGATGGTTGCGATGGTATCCCAGATGGTTGCTAGCGTATTGCCATGTGGTTGCTATGGTATTTCAAGTGGTTGCTAGGGTGTTGCAAGATGGTTGTGATGGTGTCCCAGATGATTGCTAGCGTGTTGCTATGTGGTTGCTATGGTATTTCAAGTGGTTGCTAGGGTGTTGCTAGATGGTTGCGAGGGTGTCCCAGATGGTTGCTAGTGTGCTGCTATTATTGTTCTGTAAGTGTAATGCACATTCACTTTTACCATTCATTTCCTATCGGCCATTTGTTGAGAGTTGTACAAAAATTGCACGTCCAAAAACCTGTACGCAAGCACACCGTTGCTGATCCATTCCTGATGAAGCAAACATTCTGGAGTTGGAACGGTACCGATTTCTCACAAACTGCAGGACGAGTTACAGACAAAATGTGGCAGAAAAATATGACGAAGAGGAAGAAGAAGAAAAAGAACATACTGTCTGGCAACTATAGTGTTGTGCATTGCGTTGCACTGATAAGGTCATTATAATAGACAAGTTTTATGCAAAAGATTATGATATACAGTGGAGGAAATAAGTATTTGATCCCCCACTGACTTTAAAAGTTTTAATACAAAAAAAATAAATGAAACGTCTCATAATTTCATGCCAGCTTTATTTTAACAGTGACACATAGAATATCAAAAGAAAAACTGAGAAAATCACATGAAATGAGAAATAAAAATTAATTTGAATTTCATTGAAGGAAGTAAATATTTGACCCCCTAGTAAAACATCATTTAATACTTGGTGGCAAAACCCTTGTTGGCAAGCACAGCAGTCAGACGTTTCTTGTAGTCTTTTATAAGGTTTGCACTTCAGGAGTAATTTTGGGCCACTCCTCTCTGCAGATCATCTCCAAATCCTTAAGGTTTTTAGGCATGCATTTGGAAACGCGAAGCTTCAGCTCTCTCCATAGATTTTCTATGGGATTGAGGTCAGGAGACTGGCTAGGCCATTCCATGACCTTGATATGCTTCTTATGGAGCCACTCCTTTGTTTCCTTGGCTGTATGTTTTGGGTCGTTGTTGTGCTGGAAGACCCATCCACGACCCATTTTCAGTGCCCTGGCGGAGGCAAGGAGGTTGTCACCCAGGATTTTGCGATACATGGCCCCGTTCATCTTCCCGTCGATGCGGTGAAGTTGGCCTGTGCCCAAAACATAATACTTCCACCACCATGCTTGACGGTGGGGATGGTGTTCTTAGGGTCATATTCTGTGTTTTTCTTCCTCCAAACACGTCGAGTTGAGTTGAGGCCAAAGAGCTCAATTTTGGTCTCACCTGACCACAGCACCTTCTCCCAGTCTCTCTTGGAGTCATTAATATGTTCATTGGCAAACTTGAGGTGGGCCTGGACGTGAGCCTTCTTGAGCAGAGGAACCTGGCGTGCACTGCAGGATTTTAAACCATTACGTCTCAGTGCATTACCAATGGTTTTTTTGGAGACTGTGGTCCCAGCTGCCTTGAGATCATTAACCAGCTCCTCCCGTGTAGTTCTTGGCTGATTTTTAGCCTTTCTGAGACTCCACGAGGTGATATCTTGCATGGAGCTCCAGGCCTAGGTTGATTGACAGTAATGTTGTACTTCTTCCACTTCCGAATAATTGCACCAACAGTTGTCACCTTCTCATCCAGCTTCTTACTTATGGCTTTGTAGCCCATTCCAGCCTTGTATAGGTCAACAGTTTCTGTCCCTGACATCTTTAGACAGCTCTTTAGTCTTGCCCATGGTGGAGATGTTGGAGTGTCACTGAGTCTGTTGGCAGGTGGCCTTTTATACAGGTGACAATTTGGGACAGGTGTCTCTCATGCAGGTAACGACTTCACTGAGATTAGGGTGTGTCAGTGGTCTGTGGGAGCCAACATTAGTCATGGTTTTTAGGGGATCAAATACTTATTTCCCTCAATGAAATGCAAATTATTTTTTATTTAAATATTATTTAATTTTCTAGATTTTCTTTTTGATATTCCATCTCTCCCTGTTAAAATGAAGCTACCATAAAAATCATAGACTGTTTAATTATTTGTCAGAGTACAAACTTTCAAAATCAGTGGGGGATCAAATACTTATTTCCTCCACTGTATAATACACAAATACAAGCACTCTGGAAATGTGTAATCTATAATTATCACTAAATAAAGTAACACTTAGCAGCCAGTTAATCAGCAGTTATAGAGCTGATGATTTTGTTACCAGCTATTCACATTTTTAGGCCTAATAAGAGCGTTATATGCCCCCCTATACTGAGATGTTGGATCTCATTTTGGATTTTTCCTTCCCCACACCTGCCTCTGCTCACAACGGATGTCTGACTCGCGGCTGCGGTCGGCCGTTACATCACATCACAAGGTCGTCTCGTTCTGTGAGACACTTTGAAAGCGGCAGACAAACGCAAACTGAAAATCTGAAGGACTTGGCTGGTGGATCCTTCCAGACCTTCACTCACCCACAATCCTCGGTCAGAATAAATGGCAGAAACAGCTGTGAGTGGGCGAAAGCTGCAGCACCAGAATTTATAATGAAATAGTTCTACAGATAGACACTGTGTAAAAGATCATGCTGACAACATATAAGATGAAATGATACAACAAAAACACCACAGTTTATAAGTTTGCAAGTATTGCTTTCAATAATAAACCTGTGTTTAACCATCAGTGAACGTTACGTGGGTATGACGTGATATTTCATAGCCTAAAATCACATCCGTCGTTAAGTAATCGCCATTTTCTTCTGGTTTTATGATATAATATCTAGTTTAAAACCGTCCTAAATAAGAGTGTTTTCTGTTGGGGCCTAAAAGGTTGACAAAATATGAAGCTTCTGAAAAATAAATAGGGAACTGAAATTTTTTATGTTTATATTTTTATTTGTATATTTTAAAAGCCTGCAGTAGCTGCACTGTTTAACAATTTATTTTCACTACAGTGATCCAAATTCTCTCGCCCCCTGCTGGCCGCTTTGGGCTGCGGCACTAAAACACATTCAGCTTGAGATGCAAGGAGGGACAGTGTGTGCAGAGCTTTAGGCCATTTCTGATCCCCAAAATGCTTTTAATAAATTCGTTTTTTGTTATATCTCCTGCTGGTGTGGGTTCAAGTGTGTAACTGTTCGAGTGACACAGTTGGTTACCACACCACACAACAACAATCTGATTGTATGTCACTTTATTCTTTTGCACAAAGGTTTATCCAGAGGAGTTAGGGTGAGCATCAGCAGTTTGATGTGTCGGTTATCTGTTTATATTGTCGTCTCTCGCCACTTTTTTATGATACGTCAGTCAGGACACGCACTGGTTGATGTAAATTATCAAACCAAATTAAAAGAAAAGAAAGAAAAAAGGCAAATAATTTTGTGTGACGTCACTAAATTCACGTCACATATCTACTGCTTAAATTTCAGCACCCCAAACTTAACTCCTTAAAATCTCGGGCTTATTACATACTACAGCTTATTATTCAGTAACTACACGGACTTTGATGCAAACTGGCTGAGTTATTCTTAGGTTATAGAAGTGTGTAATGAAATGGGGGGCACTGGCCATTCAAGGGGTTAAAACACCTTCCCATGTCCCTGTTCAGTCCTGCGCTAGGACTGTATAACATTAGCTTAGCTAACATCACTGGAATTCAGTGGTTTAATGATAAAAACAATAATTCGAACCTTTGTGGAACCTCAGTGTAGAAGTCTGTACGTTCTAAACAGCCTTTCTTCGTCCACCACTTTGATGATGATCATTTCTACTAGCTCCCCAATGGCTTCTCCCTATGTTAAATTAGCATCAAGCTAACGAGTTAATGCTACAGAGCACTACAAGTTTTATACCAACATCTGCTCCTCAAACTGCAGCCTAAAATTGCCAAACGCCTCTGAACTACCACACTGAGCAAAGTTTGTGTGGGGTATTTTGGTGAGAACAGTTCATGGTACTTACATTTGGGTGGAAAAAATTTCGGAACTTCTAAATAAACATGTTTACATGCAGCCTAATAATCCGATAATAATCTGACTAATAGCTCCATCGGAATAGAATTCGTCCATGTAAACACCTCAATCGGAACGGTCTAGTCTGATTGAGTCCATTCTGAATACAGTTTCTCTCCAACTGAACGAGTTGGGTAATCCTGTAAATAATCCGTTAAATAGAAGAATAATGTCAGTGTAAACGCCTGTATCTGATTACATTCCCTATCGGAAAGTTTAAGTCCATTCTGATCATGTTCGTCGCGTCATAGTGAAAGTTTATACCGTTCAACATGGCGGAGCAGAAACTGGTCTGCAGAGGAGACGAAGTTTCTGCTCTGATCTTTAAAAGACGGCGGTGGGACAGACGTCCAGCTTATGTGTCTCAGAACACGACGTCCTCCTCTCGGCCTTCTTTAATAAGGACATGTGAAGGACGTTTTCCTGAGTCTGACATCATTTTAAAGCAGTTAAAAACACAAGCGCTGCTCACTGCTGCTCATCTCACTCTGACTGGACTCACGTGATGCTCGCTGTCATGGTAACGTCTACACTCTAAGCGGTTCTCTACGCATGCGCGTCATTCAGTTTCTGATTACTTGCAGTGCTCATGTAAACGGAGATCTTCCATCAGATTGTTGAGTAGAGTGAGAATAAACACCTCAGTCTTAACCTATAATCAGAATGTATTCAATTAGATTGACCAGCATGTAAACACAGCCAATGTGAGAGCCAACCTGCAAATCTGATCCAGAGAAAAATGACCATGTGAGCAGAGCTTGTAAAGCAGAGATAATCTGCATCTCTACAACATCTCCTGTAACAACAACGTTACCGTGCGTGTTTAATACTGTGGCCCAGGTCTAATACATACTGTATATTTCAGACTGTTGAATGGTAGCGTACAGTGTCATTTGCATCGTTTACATTAGATCCTTCGTGAACCAGCTTTCTAGTCTTCACTCTGAGAGACGACTGCTCACTGACACAGTCCTGATGTGCCACATCTGCTCATCTGTGTCAATTAAAGATGAAGATGAGGCTGGTGTCTTAATTAACAGTTGGGTTCTTACACTGAGGTCAACGAGGCAGAGCTAACTGAAGCTGACTAACGAGGAGCTCGTTATGCAGGGGTAAGCGGGGAGGCTGTGTGCTGGGGGTTGGGGGTCAACAGACTGACTGTATACTAGAAAACCAGCACTCTGTCTGAAATACAGTAATACGTTCTACATTCTTATTCTTAGCTAGAGCTGCTCACTTAATACAGCATTCAAGAGAACGTTTGACTTTTCAGACAGACTTCAAATGGAACAGCTAACTGCTGAAACAACCTCATAACATTAGATGTAATAGTTCAGTTTAAATCTAATTTCATTGAAAATAGTAGAAAGACAACATATAAAAATATTTGCCCATTTTGAATTTGATGCCAACAACACATTCCAAAAAAGTTGGGACGGGGGCAGCAAAAGACTGGTAAAGTTGTGTAATGCTAAAAAAAACACCTGGTGGTTAATTGACAACAGGTCAGTAACATGATTGGGTATAAAATGAGTCTCTCAGAAGTAAAGATGAGGAGGGGTTCACCACTCTGTGAAAGACTGCACGATCAAATAGTGCAACAATTCAAGAATAACGTTTCTCAATGTAAAATAGCAAAGAAAATTTCAGAAACACTTCTGAAAACCACTGTCTGTGAACACTGTTCATCACTGCATCCACAAATGCTAATTAAAACTCTAAAACGCAAAGAAGAAACCAAATATAAACAGGATCCAGAAATGCTGCCAGCTTCTCTGGGCCTGAGCTCATTTAAAATGGACTGAGAGGGAAGTGGAAAAGTGTCCTGTGTTCTGACGAATCAACATTTGAAATTCGTTTTGGAAATCATGGACGCTGTGTCCTCCGGGCTAAAGACCACTCAGCTTGTTATCAGTGCACAGTTCAAAAGCCAGTATTCATGATGGTTTAGGGGGGCATTAGTGCACATGGCATGGGTGACGTGCTCATCTGTGAAGGCACCATTAATGCTGAATGATATATACATGTTTTGGCAACATATGCTGCCATCCAGACAACGTCTTTTTCAGGGAAGGCCTTGATTATTTCAGCAAGACAATGTCAAACAACGTTCTGCATGTATTACAGCAGCATCGTTCTGTATTAAAAGAGTCCAGGTGCTAAACTGACCTGCCTGCAGTCCAGACCTGTCACCACTGAAAACATTTGGCGCATTATGAAGTGAAAATTACAACAAAGGAGACTCTGAACTGTCTGAGCAGCTGAAATCCTGTATCAAACAAGAACAGGAAACATTTCAGTTTCTAAACTACAGCAGTGTCTCCTCAGTTCCCAAACACTTACAGAGTGTTGTTAAAGAAGAGGTGATGAAACACAGTGGTAAACAGGCCCCCGTCCCAACTTTTTTGGAATGTGCTGCTGGCATCAAATTCAAAATGGGCAAATATTTTTCAAAAACAATAAAATTTCTCAGTTTCAACATTTGATATGTTGTCTTTGTGTCTAAATATTGTTAATATTGCTAATTGGTGAAATACATGCTTCTATTACTTGTTATCTACATTAGCTGCGTAGCTCCACTGCTAAAACTAACGACACCAAATGTGTCTCGGCTGATCGACTTCTTGCGGGATAAGAAAGGCATTGTGTACATTAGATCGGCGCTGTGGAGGATTCAGACAGATGCTGTAACGCAGTGCTGCTATGTCAGTATCAACACTTGTCTGAGTTCAGATAAAAAAATAACAGAGGGTTTGTTCGCATGTCTCGCTGCCGGTGCCGGAGGGAAATCTAGAAGAATGCTTACGGATATGTAGACAGCTGCGAAGCCGGAGAGCGTTGCATGCTGGGAGGGGAAAGTTTTCCTGATCAGAGAAACAGAGGGAGAGAGAGAGAGAGAGAGAGAGGAAGGTGTTTCAGTGAAACATGAAAATAAAACAAACATCCCAGCACTGAATCTGAGTTTGAGACTGTTAGAGTTTCATGTAAAACCAGAGCCCAGAGGAGGAAAAGAGGGAGAAAGAGGAACAACAGTGTCTACATGAATGACTACCTCTGTGAAAAAGAACATCGGTAGTATATTTGAAGTGTTTGGGTCTTTCTGCTGAAGTCAGAGCTGAAACACGTGGGATTTTAACTGATCTTGGACTTTAGACTAAAATCCTTTTGCTCTGAGTGACTCTAAACCTCAATTATGATCGTTTTATTAAAACTAATGATTGAACATTTCATCACTGCCGAAACAACCATAACTCTACCAAACTTTTCCAAATGTGTCAGTTGTGACTGTTTCAGTGACAATTTTAGGTCATTTTGAGCTCAGAAACTCAGCCAGTTCATGACCAGCAAACACAGCTCTGAACAGCTGTTCACACAGAAAATCATCATTTTTTCACTTAAACACTAAAAAGTGCTGAACTGCAGAAAATATGATGATTCTTAATGTTCCACACTGATTTTCAGACTTTGGGACACATTTACTTCAAAACAATGGGATCTACCTGCTCACCATGTGGCCATGAGGGACAGGGATGCAGCCCCACTTCCTGCTCTGAAATGCAGGGGCGTGGCTAAAAAACTTTTTAACGTTATGTTGCAGTTGTGACATTAAAAGTTTTTTTTTTTTAATTTAAAAATTAAACTCATGATAAATAAAAATCTTTCGAATTCACTTTAAAAGATCAATCAGAAAGATCCTTTGTTTAGTAAGCTTTAGTATGTTTTAGTACCTTTTAGCATCAAAATTATGAAGCTATCTAGCAGTCAGAAATCTTAAGCTAACATCAGCTAGCAGTAATGTTAAGTAAAGATAACAAAGGATCCATAACATCATCAAAACTACATTTTTTCCCTTTTTTTTAAAATAAAAGAGTTTGATGTTGTAGTATATAGGAGGCAAATCCAGCCAAAAAAGAAATTAAAATTAAAACCATAAAATGAAAATGCAAACCTCTTTTGCCATTTCTTTTTCCAAACATCTGCGCAAATATCCTGCCAAAATTGAAAATGAAATGAAATGCCTTCATTTGCAATTTCATTTTTCACATGAGCGCGAGCCATTTGTGACAAAAATAAAAATAAATGTAAAACACCTATTTTTCATTTCATTTTAGTCGTAATTCTGGTTTTTCATGGCCAAATCTAAAATGAAAAAGCTGATAGAGAAAAGAAAATCCAAGCTTCACTTTGGCTTTTGGCTTCTCCATGAAATGCAGAATACGAGTCAAAACTAAAACCAAAATGCAGCGTTTACATTCTTATTTCTTCTTCACAGCAATCGGCTGCAGATCTGACAAAATGAAAATGAAAATGCAAAACTGATAAATCAACAGCAAAGTGACGGTTTGTGATTCAGTTTTTGGTGTCGACGCGCTTTAAGTGTCAAAATTAAAAGGCAAATGCAAACGAACATCAGCGCCACCTGCTGGACATTTACTTTACATTTTCCACTTTTCGATTTCGTTTTCAAACTGACCAACATGCAAATATATGTTAATTAGCACTGGGCGGGGCTACGGGGTACATTTTGGGACATCCTCAGACCTCCGAGTCAAAACGGCATCATTCCTCAAGCTAAACGACTTCGAGTCTCGAGAAAAACCATCGTTGTGACTCTGGTGAAACTGAACGTCAGACCAAATGCTGTCAGACCAAACGGCCTCAGAGAAAAGGTGTCAGATCAAACGCAGGCCTGGTTGAGCACATAGTGGTTTGTATAACTATTATGTATCTCGATATAAATGCCAGTATAACATTTCCAGTTTTTTTCTGATGGTGTTTGTGCTGACGTTCAGTTTCACCAGATCTGAGACATGACGATGGTTTTTCTCGAGACTCGAAGTCGTTTAGCTTGAGGAATGATGCCGTTCTGACTCGGAGGTCTGAGGATGTCCCAAAATGTACCCCGTAGCCCCGCCTAGTGCTAATTAACATATATTTGCATGTTGGTCAATTTGAAAACGAAATCGAAAAGTGGAAAATGTAAAGTAAATGTCCAGCAGGTGGCGCTGATGTTCGTTTGCATTTGCCTTTTCATTCTGACACTTAAAGCGCGTCGACGCCGAAAACTGAATCACAAACTGTCACTTTGCTGTTGATTTATCAGTTTTGCATTTTCATTTTCATTTTGTCAGATCTGCAGCCGATTGCTGTGAAGAAGAAATAAGAATGTAAACGCTGCATTTTGGTTTTAGTTTTGACTCGTATTCTGCATTTCATAGAGAAGCCAAAAGCCAAAGTGAAGCTTGGATTTTCTTTTCTCTATCAGCTTTTTCATTTTAGATTTGGCCATGAAAAACCAGAATTACGACTAAAATGAAATGAAAAATAGGTGTTTTACATTTATTTTTATTTTTGTCACAAATGGCTCGCGCTCATGTGAAAAATGAAATTGCAAATGAAGGCATTTCATTTCATTTTCAATTTTGGCAGGATATTTGCGCAGATGTTTGGAAAAAGAAATGGCAAAAAGAGGTTTGCATTTTCATTTTATGGTTTTAATTTTAATTTCTTTTTTGGCTGGATTTGCCTCCCATAGTAGTATGCAAACGTGATAAAAGTTTCAAAACATATCCCAAAATCTAAACAGTCCGTATATGGAAACTAAGTTGCAAAAACAATCCATTTCGAATTTACCACTTTTGTGATGTCACAAAAACAAATATCTGGCTGTTTAGCCTCAGCAGTTTAGCCCCACCCACTCACACTGAAGTTATAAGAAGTGTTTCAGCCCTGATTTATTTTTGAATAAGGCAAAATACAGGGCAGCCACTCAGAACAGAGCTCTTTACAAATATCAGTCTTAAAGGGACAGTAACAAAAACAGTCTGTTTAATTGAAAGGGGTGGCGTATAGTGACTGTGTGTACCTGGCGGACAGGATGGCGTATAGTGACTGTGTGTGTACCTGGTGGACAGGATGGTGTATAGTGACTGTGTGTACCTGGTGGACAGGATGGCGTATAGTGACTGTGTGTGTGTATCTGGCGGACAGGATGGCGTATAGTGACTGTGTGTGTACCTGGCGGACAGGATGGCGTATAGTGACTGTGTGTACCTGGTGGACAGGATGGCGTATAGTGACTGTGTGTGTGTACCTGGCGGACAGGATGGCGTATAGTGACTGTGTGTGTACCTGGCGGACAGGATGGCGTATAGTGACTGTGTGTGTACCTGGCGGACAGGATGGCGTATAGTGACTGTGTGTGTGTACCTGGCGGACAGGATGGCGTATAGTGACTGTGTGTGTACCTGGCGGACAGGATGGCGTATAGTGACTGTGTGTGTACCTGGCGGACAGGATGGCGTATAGTGACTGTGTGTGTGTACCTGGCGGACAGGATGGCGTATAGTGACTGTGTGTGTGTACCTGGCGGACAGGATGGCGTATAGTGACTGTGCGTGTGTACCTGGCGGACAGGATGGCGTATAGTGACTGTGCGTGTGTACCTGGCGGACAGGATGGCGTATAGTGACTGTGCGTGTGTACCTGGCGGACAGGATGGCGTATAGTGACTGTGCGTGTGTACCTGGCGGACAGGATGGCGTATAGTGACTGTGTGTGTACCTGGCGGACAGGATGGCGTATAGTGACTGTGTGTGTACCTGGCGGACAGGATGGCGTATAGTGACTGTGTGTGTACCTGGCGGACAGGATGGCGTATAGTGACTGTGTGTGTGTACCTGGCGGACAGGATGGCGTATAGTGACTGTGCGTGTGTACCTGGCGGACAGGATGGCGTATAGTGACTGTGTGTGTGTATCTGGCGGACAGGATGGCGTATAGTGACTGTGTGTGTACCTGGCGGACAGGATGGCGTATAGTGACTGTGCGTGTGTACCTGGCGGACAGGATGGCGTATAGTGACTGTGTGTGTACCTGGCGGACAGGATGGCGTATAGTGACTGTGTGTGTACCTGGCGGACAGGATGGCGTATAGTGACTGTGTGTGTGTACCTGGCGGACAGGATGGCGTATAGTGACTGTGCGTGTGTACCTGGCGGACAGGATGGCGTATAGTGACTGTGCGTGTGTACCTGGCGGACAGGATGGCGTTTACTGTGCGTATAGTGACTGTGTGTGTGTACCTGGCGGACAGGATGGCGTATAGTGACTGTGTGTGTGTACCTGGCGGACAGGATGGCGTATAGTGACTGTGCGTGTGTACCTGGCGGACAGGATGGCGTATAGTTACTGTGCGTGTGTACCTGGCGGACAGGATGGCGTATAGTGACTGTGCGTGTGTACCTGGCGGACAGGATGGCGTATAGTTACTGTGCGTGTGTACCTGGCGGACAGGATGGCGTATAGTGACTGTGTGTGTGTACCTGGCGGACAGGATGGCGTACTGGTCTCGTCCTGAGCAGATGTCCTGGGTGATATACGGGTTTATATCACAGGCCACACCAGGCAACGTGTAATTGGGTTTGCAAACAGTAAGGAAGAACGGAGTGTGGTAGCCGGTGGAGAGCTGAATAACATCTGTAACCAGAGCAGTGGCACACAGACCAAACACATGGACACCTACAGAGAGAGAGAGACAGAGGACACTGTGACACATTCAGTAGGAAGCTGTTCTAAAATGGACCTTACTCTCCCATATACTGAGTGTCCAGTTTATTAGCTACATGTCACTTGTACTGTTAAACAATTAGTTCAGCTGTGTTGCTTGTTAGCCAGGTAACTAGTAAGTTATGTAGCTGTACTATTCCTGTCCTTATTTGTGTTGCATGAGTTACTCTCAATTATACCAAACAGCTACTAGTAGCTAGTTTTTGTAATATGTACATGTGGCATGTGCTCGTCCCCAGGGCCCCAGGGATGGCCTCATGAGCCAGCAGGAAGCCGGAGCCCGAACTTTGAGCCCAAACGATCCCCCCCGGAGTGGGGGATGGCGTGAAAGTCCGGTGCCCCACCTCCTGGGCAACACATACGGTCCCGCAGCTAGGCCACTTTGGTTTGCCTAACATTTGACCTGGATGGCCAAGCACCCGAGAGGGAATGAGAGCTTGTTGCTCTGCCTCCCTGTTACCGCCCCCGCTCCGCATCTCAGCCGCCGGGGTCGAACATGAGGCAAATTGAAGTAGCCTTGCTGCGGGACTGGAGGCGGTGCCCAGGAGGTGGGGCTTGGGACTTGCGTGCCATCCCCCACTCACTTAGGTATATCATCCTCTCCCTTCTGTCTCTGCGGGGTTTTGTCTGGGATCAGAGTTCGGGCCTCACCTTTCTGCCAGCTCTCGCAGCCGTTATCAGGGCCCAGGGGACGGGCGCATGCCACAGTATAAAACTACAAAACCAAACATACTGTAGTTTTAGCTACATAAACCCACCTGAGATTTGTTTTTGATGCTAAATTCTGCATCTAATATCCTATATGAAGGGAAGAGGAAATAACCTGATATTGATGCTACAATTGGCTATTTAAAAAAAAAATGTTTCACAAAGATAAGCTGGTTGCAGGTGATTACCAAACAAGCTCCACAAGGCTTTACATTATGCAAGACAGGTGAAATGCAGTTTCAAGCAGCTAAAAGTGTATGAAAGAGCCGAGCTTACCAACGAATCTGACAGTCCTGCGTAAGAATGAGTTGAAGTTGCAGCCGCCGGCGTTGATGCTGGCCTCGCAGCCGGGCCGGGCCTTCAGCCGGGACTGCATGCAGTACATCAAAGCCTCACCCAGCATGATCTGAGACGCACAAACATCACAGGTTACTCACTTTACACTCCAGCTGCCCGAGGCTACGCTTCCCTCACTCTCTTCTTTAAACACCTAGCGCGCTAAAATTAGCCTCAGACACACCGAAGTGAGACATTCTGAGAGTAAGCCTGTCTGAAGAGTTCTTATACCTGGCTTATCAAGTAAAACAGCAGATGAGTGCAAAAGAATGAGAGCTGAAAAACTGGGTTACTATTCACACACTCATATTAAACAGGGCTGTATGTCAAATTTTTGAGCAGATGAATCTCAATAAGTGGAACAAATCATTATATAAACTGCGGAAAACGTGTAAAAGGTTTATACTTTAATGTTCAGGTACAGATGTACAATTTTCTACATGATCATACAGATTATTATTAATAATACAGGGCTGCTATAAATAGCATTCTTTCTGCATATTTGAGTGTGAGGAAACCCACACCAGCAGGAGTGCACATACAGTTGAAGTCATGCATTTCAAAACAGGAGACAAAACTGTTCATTACAAAAAGGTAAGACTCACTATCGTTTATTATAGGAAATTAATCAAATTTAATCAGCTTAAAGATAAACAGAATAAAAGACAAGCAGCATTTAGAAGGACTTATTTAGAAGGAGTTAGTGTGAGAGTGTGAAGTGCGATGAAAGTGTGCGTTTTTAGCTACTGACCGAAGCGGCTGGGCCAGCGAAGGCCAGGCTGAGCAGCATGAGCAGCGGGATGAGCTCATCACCCGTCTCCACGTACGGCATACTGAGAGAACGGTCAAAACAACGGAACCCCACTTTAGCCGGCTGGAGAACATCGGTCAGCTCCAAAAAATACAGAGAGATCATAGAGGAGGCCACGATCGGCAACTGAGAGAGAGAGAGAGAGAGAGAGAGAGAGAGAGGGGAATAGAGAGAGAGAGAGAGAGGAGAGAGAGGAGAGAGAGAGGAACAGTGAGAGAGAGGAGAGAGAGAGAGGAACAGAGAGGGAGAATGGAAGATTAATACATGGTTCACTTCAGACCAACATTGTTCATGAAAACATCAAAAACAAGTGCTTTATGGCTTTATTTTCCTGTGTATGCTTTTCGTGTTGTTTATGCTTTGTTTTTATTTATGTAAAGCACTTCGAATTATCTTTGTGAATGAAATGTGCTCCACAAATAAACTTACCTTGCCTGTTTTTATGTACTTTGACTTTGAAAAGTCACAAAATTTGCAAAATTTAATGTTCAGTCTGAACAATTCTCATTATTTACATTTAATTTCTTATTTTATCACAGGTATTTCATCGTTTAAACTTTAATATTCCCGTAAAATCTGAATCCAAACAAGTGTATCCTCCATAAGAGACAGAGCGGGCGGCGGATGGTGGGTGGGGTGGCAGAGGTGGTTAAGTGGATTTCACTGTGAGAAATCTGTGAAAATTCACTGGTGCAGTCATACATAATTCACCACCTCCAGATCTACAGCTACAGAATGAACCTAACAGAGTGAAAATGGGTTTTTCTGAATGAACCATTTACTGTTTCTCTCATTTAATGCATGCCTACTTCAGCTAAAGTGCGTTCATTAACTCTTAATCAGGCCGAATACGTCCGATAGCTACTTAAGTCTCCTTAATCCGGTCTGTAATTCCATTTAATCTCATTAAACTCTTCCTAATAAAAACACACAACCGCTTCCCATCACCTTCCATTATCCACGAGCATGCTCAGAGCATCGGGGAGGAGGTCTGAGCTCCTGACCCAGTAAATGTGAATAAATTAGCATGTTAGCTGCCAAATATTCATTCAAATCAACCAGGATCTCACTTGCGAGTCACAGCCGCTCTGTCTTGCACTACTAACGTGACAAATACAGGTGTATATCTCTGATCAGACCTATGAAATGAATAGCACCAGAGTCGTCCGATGAAAAATACTTGATATACGCACATATGACCACCTCAAAACAACTTCAATCTGTATTAATAAGAAAAGTAATTAAGCTGGTGTGCTGTTTATAGCATCCATGACCTACTCTTAACACACACTGAGTGGCAGAAAAATTGTTTTGCAAGTATTGATTTCTTAAACTTTGGTGCATTAAAAAGAACTGTGCCTAACGACATCCCTTAACCGTAACACATCATGATGCCATGAGTGGCTCTGATGTCGTCATTCTGTAGTCAGCATCATGCCTATATTATGAATCCCAGGTCTGAGCTGGTTTTCGCTATGGAAAAAAATACATGGTGTTTTGGAAAATCACTGCTATCTGTGGTACGTAAAAGCTGATACATTTCGTTGTACAGATATTTTCCCCCTATGGGCATCACCAGGTCCTCTGAATTTAGCTCACTGCACTCTCAGAAATAACCGTCACTGGGTCAGTTCCCCTCTGGTCACTGGGGTGGAACCCTCAAGGGTCCATCTCAGTACCTTTAGTCAGGGAACATAACTGAACCATAATCCACTGAAATGATATGTTCTAAGCTGTACTGACTCCACACACCCCGTCTCGTCTCCAGGCTTTTATTTTACTGTTCTGTTTAAACATTCGGTTATGAAAAGGTACAAATATGAACTTTTCACCCGGAAAAACTTATTTAAGGTTCACAATCAGACCTTAAAACCACTGTTGGAGCTTTGAGGGAACAAAGGGAACACTGTTGTACCTTGATTAATGAAAAATGTACCTGCACCTTATTTATAATGGCGTGTATTGAAATATAGTGTTAAACAGTTCAAGGCTGCTGCAGGTTTTTTTTATAATGTATAAATAAAATAGAAAAATACAAACTCCACTCTAAAGAAAGCACAAATGGGCCTTTATTGTGCTTAATTTATTAGAAAGGTCAGATCTTTCTTTATATTATTTTTATATATATTTTTACCTCTGTTTTGGAGGAAAGTCAGGTACTTTTTAAGAAATAGACGAGGCAAAGCGCCATTTAGCAGCCTAGGCTTTTAGTGTCCACTCTCTGTGGTGACATGGCCAAACATTAGATGCCATTTAGAGGCACTACACTTCGATCAAAGATTACAGAGAGAAGAGAATTTCATCGTTTGAATGATACGACACAATTGATTGTGCTTTAAATGACCAAGTACATAAACTAACATGGTAAAAATGTCCATTTTGATTTGAGATTGACCTTAAGAGGCTTTGGCAGCAGTAGAGCACATTAGGAGTAACTGGTGTTGGTATTAAACAAGTTTATTAGCAGACTTTTTCTCATGTGACGTCATTTCAGAAGAGTTAGTGTGCTTGTAGTATGTAGACTAGTGTTATAACTGCTAAACAACCTCCTAATTCAGAGAATCCAGTGACGGTCGAGGAGAAAAGGTACATATATCAGCTTTGGGGTAGTTTTCTTTATCTCAGTACATGATGGAGGCAATTTTTGAAAATGCTGTTCATTTTTCTCATAAAGAAGAAACAACTTAGATCTGGAGTTGCTAATATGGGCATCATGAATTGATTTACTGTACAATCTGATTACTCTGATAGAGAATCAATTTGAATATGTTACCATAACTGTGTCATTCCACTGACCACTGGTCGCTAAGCAACAACACTCTACGCTGCTGGAACTACTTTTTAGTGGAATAATCTGACAATATTTAAATATTCAGTACAATTTTTCAGGGCTTGCTTGCTTTACTTTTTCTTCATTTTGCAATACTGTTGTAACCGATAGAACACTGTACTGCAAAAAATATAATATCCTATCAAGTGTAAACGTCTTAAATGTAGTCAATAAATCTAACATCTCTCATTATGAGACTGTTGTAAGAATATTATAAGATTATTCCACCTGTTTCTGTACATTTTTACTTGTTTTAAGTGATTTTATCTGGTGAAAGTGTCTTATTCCATTGGCAGATTAGTTTACTTGTTTAGAGAAATAATGAAGATAATTTTGCTCATTTCAAGAAATAATGATTAAAACAAGGAACATGGTCTGCCAATGAAATAAGACACTTTTATAAGATCAAACTGCTTAAAAACAAGTAAAAATGTCTAGAAATAATTTAAATAATCACAATATTCTAACAACAGTCTCATAATGAGGAATATTAGATATATTGACTACATTTAAGATGTTTACTCTCACTAAGATATCATTTTTCGGAGTCTGGTGTGAAATTACATCAAGTGTGCTTTTTAAGCCATACAACACAAGAGGGAACACATTATCGTGAGCATCACGGCTGTGATTCAGTCGCAGGTTCAGCTCAGCTTTATCACTGTTTGCCAGATGAACCTGAATGTTGTTTTGCCCAGTTAGTCTGTAAAGCATTTCACTGACCAAACCGCCTGCAGGTCAAATACTATCTTACAGAAGTTCTTCACCCCAAAAAACTCAAAATTCAGCTCCTACCTCCACAAAGTAGAAGCAAGGCAGCAGCGTCATACTGTCTTTGGGCGGCTTCTTGGGTTTCTCTTTGGGAGACATCATCTTGGGGTTGGATCGGGAATGCGCTGGGAGCAGAAATCAGACAGTTAAGAGAATTCATGTAACACAGGATTATAGATCAAATGACGTCACACTTGTTGACAAACCACCGGTCAAGCGTTAGTTAATAAAGCATCCTGACAGTTGAAGTAAAGCCATGCTGAGCCGCTGCTTCACGGCTTTAGTAACACCAGCAACAGTAAACGAAACACTGTGAGCTTTTTTAGCATCCCGGCTGTCCGACGCCATGAGGGGAAAGAGGCTGAAGAGCTCCAGCTGAGGAAGATCTTCAACTGAGAGAATAAACAGGAGGAGCTTTCAGCATCTCCTCATAACACTACCAGAGTCTGAGCTCATCAGTCTGACACAGCTGGACAGTCAGGAGGAGGAGGAGCTCTGCAGCTCTGATCACTTCACAGTGTTCACCACTGATAACTGACACTGATTGATGATTGACTTATGCAACTATTTATGTCTAGATCTCTTCTGCTGTAGCTCAACACTGAATGCTGTTAACAGCAGGACATTAGCAGGGCTCACATATCTTAAGCCAGAGGTGCACAATTTGAGTCCTGGAGGGCCGTTTGGTGTTTTACCTGCTCAAAACCACCTGATTGATCTCATCTGTTAATTGCCAGATTTAAAAGGTGTATTTGAGTAGAAGAACTGACACCAGGACTGGAGTTGTGCATCACTGACTTAAGCTAATGTGAAGCTAACACTGATTAACCCCATCAAACTGTTACTCAATTTTGTGATGATGATGCATTTGACGGTGTACTTGGTGGTAAAGATAGACAGAATATCACTGACCCTTCTGAAATAATACGTTTTTGGTAACACTTTCTATGAATGTCACCTTTGTACGCATCTATAAACGCGTTCATAACATGTTATAATGCATTCATAAGACATTATAAACATAGCTATAAATATTTATAAAAATGCATTATACATTATAGCCATGTTTATTATGCATAATGAATTAACATAATACATTATAAGTACTGATCATAACAAATTATAAGAGCTCATAAGTCGTATTTGTCCGCTCTAAGTAAAGTGAAGCGTACTGTACTAAAGCCTCCTCCAGTGTTCAGAGTGAGGCTTCAAGTTGAAGTATTTACTGAAGGATTTACTGAAACACTAAAACATTGACAGTAAAGCACATTACAGGCTTCAAATGTCAGAGTTTAAACTAGAGCTGCCATCAGTGTTTTACCCAATGTGGGAAAGGTAATGTTCACCACCGTTAGCTTGGTATTTGTCTTTACTTTGCAGTCTCCAAGCTGGGACTGACTTCTTTGGCACTGACATTATAACGTTATTAACACTATTTATAATGCATTATATTAACAATTCATAATGTATAATAAACATGGCTATAAAGTGTAATTCAGTGTAGTTCTTTTTTATAAAAATGTATATGTTTATAATGCCTTATGAATACATTATAACATGTTATAAATGTGTTTATAGATGCTTACAAAGGTGACATTCATAGAAAGTGTTACCAAGTTTTCTTTGGGGACTATTTTGCCTCATGTATCCCTCCACCATGAAAAGTTTCAAATAAATGGCTTAACACTTTAAGCCAAAACTTTATCACAAAACTATCATAAAACAATGTGCCAGACATCAGGGAGTGCATTCATAACCATTTCCTGTAATTAAACTATTTGTGATGTAATTTTAAGAATCATTAAACTCCTCAGACGTCTGGTTCCTATCACCACCACTGTGAACGATTGACTCTAAGTTTCTCTAGAACAGAGCGTTTCACACCAAACCACTCTGAACCACTCCGTTTACATCTTAACCACTTAATTATGAAGAACTTTTGAAAAATTGGTGGAGTTCCCCTTTAACTGCTAAGCAGGCTGTAGCTAAGACCAGTTTTCAGAGAGGACTTTGCACCAGTTGCACCGAAGTTATACCGAGGCTGAACTGAGAGTGGTGTTAGCAGTGCGTTCACATGAAAATGTATGTAACAGGCTGCTAAGAAACCTGGTTACTAAGCAAATCTGCTGTACCAACTACTGGCAGCTTGCCAATGGTTCTGGGGGGCAGCGCACAGTAGAACAGCGTTTTTGGGTTTCATGACCCCCTTTTCCTCGCCTCACCCTGAAACACCACAGCTCTTCTCTGTGTGGACTCTGGAGTCTGCTGTAAACACTTGCTACATTGCTAGCTTTGTAGTGTGTTCAGACTCTTACTATAGCTTGAATCTAGCAATTCTATACCTGCACATACAGATTGGCATCCTGTACATTTTCTATCCATATCTTGTAATTTAGTATATATATATATATACATATGTATATATATATATATATACACATCGCTGTTGTTGGAAGAAAACCTTTTATCTCCAATATGGTAACTTTACAGGAGAAGGAAAAAACATACTTTACTTTTAATGTAAGTCAATGGAACCAGACTTTTTTACGAGCCATTTTTGGTCAATTCTTTTAGTCCATTTGTCATGAAATTTACATACAATGTAAAGAGTAACAGGCATTTTCAAATTATATAAAAGACTGAAAAACGTCAAAAAAATAAATAAATAAAATGCTATATAAGTGTACCAAGCATCTCATTTATCTACCTTAGACTCACATATTGCATATATGGAAAGTGTACAACCATACATATCATAGCTCTTATTTTATAACTTATTTTACTGTACATAAACAGTTGTTTTTGTGCTGTGACAGGCAGCACAGTTCACTATAACCAGCATAATGACTCCACATTTATCTACACTGAAAACGGTGCTTTGAGTTGTGAGTTTTTTCTAACAGCGTTTAAAAGCCCAGACGCTGCAGACTTGATCTCCACCAAATATTACTGCGATGGTGGTGAATAATGAGGAGATGGAGCTGAACGTGTGTCTGTTTATTAGGAGGAGTAACGTTAGCGCGCTCGGCTAAAGCGTTTGGGAAATGGAGACTGAAACTATGGGGCAGTGACTCTGATAAACAGCAGAGGGCGCTCTCACTATATTCTTAACTCTCAGTTTATCACACTTTAGTTTTATTTGCCTTTTTTTTTACATCAGTAACAGTAGCTAACGTTAGCTGTCTGGCTAACTAACTAGATTACATGTTTATGTTTCAGCTGTGCTGTATGGTCGGTTGCTAGGTAACAGACATGACAGTTGATTGTCGACTTCAATCGAGTAAGTTAAGATTTCCTAACTTGAGATAAGAAAAGATGCTGTAAGATAAGATAAGATTTGTTCTGTAATACGGATTTGTGAAAATCTTATCTTGACCTGTCAGATCTTAAGACAAAAAGATAGGAAGTTTCTGTAACACGGCCGCTGATGTCTAAAGTGTCTGCCCACGGCGTTCAGCTACGCAGTCAAGTGTTGTTCATGTTTATAGCTCACAGTAAGTCATACTGTGTCCTGAACCACACTGACAAGTCTGTGCCGCCTTAATGAAGACCTGGATGCGGTTTGAGTGTGTTGAGGGAAGTGTTGGGGATGAACTTAGAGGAAAGATTTGGGTGACTATTGACTTCTATTAGCAACATTAGTCTCGTAGGTCCAGTGCTAAACTAAATAAGCATAAATTGGCATTTCCTACGTCTGCAGTAAGAGGAAAAATGCAAATTAGATTTTTCACCGAATTATTCCTTTAACTATGGCCTGTGCAGAGGGGACACCGGGGTCTCTGAGGGGCTCTGAGTTTTAATAAGACATCAAAATGCCATCTAAAGATGACGACAGCCTAAAATGTATAAAACAGTCATTTTTTAAAGTCCAACCTGGTTTGATGGTAAATATCTCGGGGGTGTGTGGATAAATCAGTTTAGTGAATGCTTTATTAACCACGTCTCAGTGATGTGTGATTCATGCAGATGGTTTCATTCTCGGTCCATAGGGAAACCCATTACGTCCACTTTAAGCTTGACCTACTAAACTATTAACGCTGTTTACATTCTGAGAGGTGTGTGACACACGTTTCTCTTCCATCTGCCATTTTAATAAAACGATCAGATTAAAAAATCAGAAACGCAAGAACTAAATCCAAAACAATCTGTTTAAATCGTTTAAAAGAACAAAAAAAAGTGGATAACTTTCACTGGCTGGAGGCTAAATTTGATAACAGCAGCTCCTCTGATCCTGAGCACTTCAGTTTTAATCTTCAGAGCAGATAGAAATCAATTACAGAGTGGGGCAGAGCATGGAGAAACGCTCCTCACACATACAAAAGAAAGTCTGAGCCGGTCTGAAAAGGCCTCATCTGTGCCGTAAAAAAGTCATTTAGCCTTCAGGTCCTGGGAACAGAGGCAGGAACCTGAGACGAAGGCCGTGTGCTGGACCAGGACACAAACACCGTCTCAAAAACTGCAGAACAACATGACGTTCCACTAGTTTTCAGAAGATCTGCATAATAAACATCAATAATCAGAGAGATTCAGAGTGGTTTGGTGTGAAATGGTTCAGTTTTCTTACAGTTTCTTACAGTGGTGGTGATAGGAACCAGGGGTCGCCATGACAACACAAATATAGACATTTTATTAACTATCCAAAACCACCAGTGAACCTACACTGCAAAAAATATTATATTAAGAAGTGCAAACATCTTAAATGTAGTGAATAAATCTAATATCTCTCATTATGAGTCTGTTGTAAGAATATTATAAGATTATTCCACCTGTTTCTGTACATTTTTACTTGTTTTAAGTGATTTTATCTGGTGAAAGTGTCTTATTCCATTGGCAGATTAGTTTACTTGTTTCGAGAAATAATGAAGATAATTTTGCTCATTTCAAGAAATAATGATTAAAACGAGGAACATGGTCTGTCAATGAAATAAGACACTTTTATAAGATAAAACTGATTAAAAACAAGTAAAAATGTCTAGAAATAAGTTAAATAATCTCACAATATTCTTACAACAGTCTCATAATGAGATATTATAGACTTATTGACTACATTTACGATGTTTACACTTGTTAAGATATAATTTTTTGGTTTTTTTTTGAAAAATTGAAATATTGATGACGGTAAAATAGTGGAAAATCTGAAATGATAACTTATCTTTGACTCTCAGCGCCCTGCATGTATCCCTCCACCATGAATGGAGTTTAAGGCCAAAATCTTCTCTAAACTATCCTAAAACAGTGTCTCAGTCATCAGGCAGTGAATTCATAACCATTTCATGTAGGAACTTTCTGTGAGGGAGCTTTTAGAGGTGGACGTCTGGTTCCTATCACCACCACTGTGAACAGTTCTGACTCGGTCAGTTTCTCTAGAACAGAGCGTTTCACACCAAACCACTCTGAACGACTCTGATTACAGCTTAACCACTGAATTATTGAGGAAAATTTGGAAACCTGGTGGAATTCCCCTTTAAGCAGAGCTCAACCCCCCACATAGTGACCATCTCAGCTCTACGCTCCACACAAAGGAGGCAGTCTTTAGTGTAGAGGGGGCTGTTTGTCTTCCTCTGTCCTGTTTGTCTTCGGAGAGACTAGAGGACGGACTAAAGAAAGAGAGGGAATCTGGAAAAGAGCAGCCGCTCCATTCAGCGGATATCTCCACCACAATGCTTCAAGCTGGTGGCCAGTCAGTGGTCAAACATCTACAGAGCACAGAAAGCATAGAGGACACATAAGGCTTTAAAATCCCTCAGTAAAACGTGCAAAATTCATTCATTTAGAGACGCTCGTCTCAGATTTTATCTGGAAAGGTTTATTTGGTTTATTTATGAGCTGCACAGTGTGCATAACTGCTGAATCACCTATTTATAAACCATTACTGGAGCGTTTATGAACAGCGTATGACAGTATTGTTTCATGTTTTAGATGTTTAAATGACACTGTATTGACAAAGTGACATCACCAAAGTGATTTACATTGAAAAAAAATATATAAAGCATTCTTAGATAGTTACATTACTTTGCTATGATGCTTCATAACACTGTTATAAAGGGACCAAATGATTGCCACCTCAACTCTATGTCAATACAATCTCACTTACATCATAAAACATCTTTATGCAATAAAATCAATTCAAACTTGTAAATAATATCCCAACAAGTCAAGTCTCTTCACTGATTTAGAAGACACGCCTCCCTCCGACTCTTCCGCTACTCGGATTCTTGTGCTCCCAAACTCCAACTCCCAGAATTCCAAGGAGGATCACATGACTCAGAACTCTCAGGCACTAGCCAATCCTAGATCAGGTTCACCCGATTAGCCATTCTCCTCACCTGTGTTTAGCACAGGGGTCGGCAACATGCAGCTCTTTTACTGCCCTGTTGCTCCACAGCTGAGTCAGATTAGTAGGTAAAAATAAAATAATCCTCTTTACAGTAAAATAAAGCTCTGCTGATCGTTCAACACAGTTTAACAATAAATGGTCTTAAACTCTGGAGTTAATGTAGAACTGCTAATTCACCCTTTAACCCTGAAGATCAGCGCAGACTGCTGGTCACCATAGCAACACAGACAACAGTCTCGCCTAGCTAGTAGCTAACGAAACGACAAAGAGAGAGATTTAAGATGAACATCGATAATTTAGAGACGAATGGACTTACTTGTGTTTATAATCACTCCAGCTGGTTTCCTGATATGTTTAATCTGCAGTGAGTAACTGAAACACTAAAAAGTCGTACAGCTGAAGTTGCGTCTCGTTCACCAGTCCCGTTCCACCTTAAATGGTGCAGCAGTTACATTCTGGCATCTCAGCCACCATTTAAGGTGGAACTGGGGAATTTGAACAAGAAGCTGGCGAATGAGAAGCGACTTCAGCCTCGTAAAAAGTCGAACATTGACAGACATTTTACAGGAAACTGTTCTACTTTCGTGGAAAAGTTTCCTGCCAGAGATGTGAGAAAAGCAGCTGTAGCTGAGCTAAAGCTTAAGTCTGTTTTTTAATATCTTTTACTCTATACTAGGACATCAGCACATACTGAGGCATATTTACAGCCAAGATGATAATAAAATGGACATAAACTGTTGTGGCTCCCAAGGTGGTTTGATTTTTGTTGAATGGACAAAATGGCTCTTTTTGGGTTGCGACCCCTGTTATAGCAGAGCATATACTGTTTGTTTGTCCTTCCTTCTTCCTTCTTTGTGAAGTTTCACTGAGTGTACTGAGTGGTGTTTACTGCCTGGCCTGTAGTGTTTTCAACCTGTTTTGTTCTTTTGACTCCCTTTTTTGTTCTGTTTTGTCTTCGCTGGTTCTTGACTCTGCTTGTGTTGTTTGATCTTTCGCTGGGCGTCCCTTTTGGCTTTGGTTCGCTCTCTCTCGGTTTTGACCTTCACCTGTTTAATCACTGTGAGTTTGGATTTCCCTTTTTTCATTAGAACCTCAAAACTGGTTTTTATCCACGAGCCTCTGATTTGACTGGTTACAATAAGCTAAACCTGCTCTCCACACAGATTAGAGATTCACCAAACATGGAATCTGTCGCAGGAAGAAGAGGCTGTTTTAAATACAGCGCAGTCAAACCTGCTGATCTGAATCCTGTTTGTTCTCCTACAGCAGCAGTTAGAAGCTCTGCTGATGTTCAGTCTGAACTGAACACGAGAATCAATACGTGTCTGTTATATATCGGTTAATCGGCTGTTTGGCAGAATGTGCTTCATGAATTGATTACATGCAGGTGAGAACAAACATGTTAGAACATTGTAGAAAATCAAATTTAATCCACTTTACTGCAGTAAATTACCATCAGAGAGCTTTAGGTGTTATTTTTTGTTATGAATCGCAATTAAATTAATATGTAAATGAACACACGGCCACGCCTCTCGTCACACAAGGGGTAAAACACGTCTGTAATCTGCCACAATATTTGCTCCTGTGGCCCCTCTAGTAGTCTCACGTTTCGCAGATACTGATTAAAGCTGTACATAAATGCACAAGAGCTGCTTCATAACTGCTTTATTTGATGCTTATGCTTGTATAACGACGTCTCTGTGTAGGTCACTGTCAGATAAAATGCTAGCGTTTACTCGAAGGTGCTTCAGCAATAAAAAAATAGCCATCGTTCAGTCATGCTGCCATTTTACTTGTAGCTCATTGAAACGCATCCAAAAAATAAAAAAAAATGCGTATAAAAATTGATGACATCTTAACTATTAATTGTGGAAATAATAAAGATTTAATTTCTCATTTGTTAGAATTCAAGCTTTAGTAGAGCTGCAGTGAAAGCTCAAACTAACACGAATTGAAGTTTAACAAGTTGGATTTTATTCCACACAATTAAAAAAATGACTGAAATGGTAATTATTATGGCAAACCCTTTTAGCTTCTTCTTCAGGAATTCAGTTTACACTCGTCAAAACAAGTGTTGCCTCATGGGTTATTTGATGCTTATGTCTGTATACTGACGTCTCTGTGTAGGTCACAATCAGATAAAGAGTTACTGTTTGATTCAAAGGTGCTTCAGCAATATAAAAAAAAACAAAAAAACAGTGATAAAGTCATGCTTATCGGAATCATTTTTGACTCACAGTTCATTGAAACACAGACTGTAAACTTTCAGTCCATCCAAAAAATAAGAAAAAAAAAAAAAATATATATATATATATATGTGTATTTAAAAATTGACATGTTAACTTTTAATTGTCAGAATAATAATTTTTGGCATGAAAGATTTCATTCCTCACTGGTAAGAATTCAAGTCTTTATCCAGTTTATTAGAGCTGCAGTGAAAGCTCAAACTAACACAACTTGTTTAACATGTGGAATTTCTTTTTTCCACACAACTGAAAAAACTGACTCACTGAAATTGTAATTACTCTGAAAAGCTGTTTCAGCTTCGATTTCCTATTTTTCCTGTTCTCAGGAGTTCAGCTTACACTCGTCAAAACAAGTGTCGCCTCATGCTTGTATTCTGACGTCTCTGTGTAGGTCACATTCAGATAAAGTGTTACTGCTCATGTAAAGGTACTTCAGCGATAAAATCCACAGATATCACCAGCGATAAAATCAGGCTGCAGTTTTATATGAATTATTTAGCCTCATAGCTCATCGAAACAGCTGTGGAAAGTGCAGATTGTAATCTTTCAATCCAGACCACATCAGTGTTCATAAGCAGAGGAGAAGATATTAAATTACAATTATTATGATCTAGTTTTGCAGAAAGACGTCCTTTAGTCACTTTAGTCACAAATGAGAGATGTGCAGGTTTGGACCTGTCTGTACAGAATGAGAGTGAATATAAATGTAATTTATGATGTAACTATTTGATTAACATTTTAACAATGCAATTACAGTTAAAATCACTATATCACACAAATCTAATGTATATTAAAACCACAATATTTACTCTAGACTTGAGATTTACAGATTTCTATTCTTTACTCTTACAACTCACCGTGTATGTAAATATGGAATAAAGAGCCTCAGGATATAATAATACTGGGAAATGACAGAAATCCAGATGTGTTTGTTCCAGAGTTCTCAGCCTGGATATAATAAAGGTGGTAATATTCTCATGTTATGGCCTGAAGCACTGTGCAGTCTGAGAAAATGACCCGTACAGCTGTTTAGCTGAGCAGTAAAAAACACTAATTTTAGAATAAGTGCAAATAAACATTGCATTATCACTGTTCTGTTTTATGGGTTCAATAATTTCCAAATCGCTCTACTTACAGTAACCACCCAGTACCTGCTTTATCTCTTCAATACTTCATTAAATTAAATTAACCCTCTATTGCACGATGTTGCCTCAGGGCAACAAAATCATTTTCCTCACTTAACAATAACATTATACATATTTAAAGACAATGATGTGGTTAACAATAAAGGAAAGAGTTTGAGTAAGTCAATAAAAAACTTATCCCTGGTCAAACTCTCTCTTAGTGGGCACATTTAAACCTTAACATTCAGTATCAATTGTTTTTTTGTTATGACAATTTGCAGAAATATATTTGTTGCCTAGAAGCAACATTGTGTGACAGTGAAATGGATTTAGCCAGTCGCAAGCCAGGTCTCACCACTTCAGGGAACACAGCTCTATATCGTTTCTTCCCATTGTTGCACAATGTTGCCTCAAGGCAACATACTCCAAAAGGACCCCTGCACACATTTTTTTAATGTTTTTAACGTTAATAATCAAGTTCGAAAAAATAAATCAAGGACCATTTATGCAAGAAAAGTGAATTGAATGGATTTTTTAATTGCTCTCACAATGCGTGCAGTAGAGGGTTTAAATAATCTATGTGATGTCTGGACAGCAGTGAGAAGTCAGGCACCAAACCTGAGATCTACTAATCTACATATTCACAACTTTACTGACTTACAGCACATTCTGACACTGACTACTGTACATATGATCGTTTGCAGGACAATTTCTGACATTTTTTATTTTATTCATATTTAATATGATCTTTATGCTTGTTGTATTTAAACTCTGTAAGTGTTGTAGTAATACTCTTATGATTGACTGGATTGTTTTGATTGGATTAAAAGGATTAAATCCTCAAAACACCCAATAGAAAATGACCCAATCAGGATTCTTCTCTCTGTCATATCTAGGTAGGCACAGCCGAGCGAGCTCTCCCATTGGTTAGGACTTCAGGAGCTGGACTTTGATTTACAATGGGACCGATTTTGTGAGAAAATACGTCTTCTAGAGGTTCTAGATGCGCCACGGTCTGTGAATACGAGCCGTAGCGAATATTATAAGATTATTCCACCTGTTTCTGTACATTTTTACTTGTTTTAAGTGATTTTATCTGGTGAAAGTGTCTTATTCCATTGGCAGATTAGTTTACTTGTTTTGAGAAATAATGAAGATAATTTTGCTCATTTCAAGAAATAATGATTAAAACAAGTAACATGATCTGACAATGAAATAAGACACTTTTATAAGATAAAACTGCTTAAAAACAAGTAAAAATGTCCAGAAATAACTTAAATAATCTCACAATATTCTTATGACAATCTTATAATGAGAAATAATAGATATATTGACTAGATTTTATATTTACACTCAAATATCGTCACTGCAAAAAAGTATCTTGGTAAGTGAAATTATCTCAAATTTAGTCAATATGTCTAATATTTCTTATATCAGTTAATAACTTGATAAACTTACTTAAAATAATCAGCTAAATTATTTTAAATGTTTTCTTATTTTAAGTAATTCTGTCAGGTAAAGTGATCTCACTATACTGGCAGCATATTATCTTAAAATAAGCACAAAACTTTGCCAATATAGTGAGAAAGTTTTACTTGATAAAATTATTAAAACAAGAAAAATGCCTAGGAATCAGTTAAATAGTCTCCCCGCGAGAAATATTAGACATAGTGACTACATATTAGATAATTTCATTGCAATAACAGCTTTTTTGCAGAGCACAAGCTCTAATATACATTAAAGTATATTATAAGCTTCATGTAAAACGTGTGGAACGTCTTTCACAAGCTTCACATGTCCGTGTTTAATCAAGGATGGACGAAAATGTTCATGTGAATGGCTGTTATATGAACGCTAACATACAAACAAGATCCAGTAAACGGCTAGCAGACTGTAGAAGTGTTTCAAGAGAGAGTTTTCGCGTTAATGGTTCTTCTTTATTTGTGTTTTTTTGTTTATTTATGTTTATTCTGATATTATCTACTGGTTTTACTGGTAAACACACACTGCCCAGACAAACGTCCTTTTGCTTCCTTTGACTTTTGCACAGCACTGGATTCTCCAGTCTGTCATTTCTGCAATGGGATTATAAATCAGAGCCACTGTGGTCAGCAGTCCAGCACTGTCCACAGAACTATCCCACAACATTTCATTAACTGTTGTCAAATGCTAAATGATGGTGAGTGTTTTTGGCATCCAGAGAAACCCAAAGAAAGTGAATGTGAAGCCTGAGTGGGGGAACTGGAGGGAGGTGCAGGGAGCACCCCCTAGACACGCTGTAACAGGAAGACTCTTTGTTCTTTTTATACATTTTTTTTGTATATAATGTCCGTAATATTCTCTTTATATCATAATTATGCTGGACATGCACAGTCTATTGTCCATACAGCTGATCATTTTAAATCATTACATACATAAAAGTATAAATTTAAGCATGAAAAAGGACATTTTGGATATTTTGGATTTAGTGCATGCTAATAATAAAACACAGAACAGGAGAAATAAGATTTAAAGCTACAAAGTTATGAATGCATCTCCTCTCTCTCTCTCTCTCTCTCTCTCTCTCTCTTTTTCTTATCTATTGAGGGGGAGAACAATAAGCAGCTTGGGATTCTTCTCATCCATATAAAATATATTGAAAATATGTTACAAGCTCATTAAAAATTGTACAAAATCACATCAGGGGTCTAAGAAAGCAGCTCAGCCCACTTTAAAATCTTCGCTGATCCACATCTGTGTAATAAAATGACCAGAAAGCAGCACAGTCATGCAGTAATGATCACAATGCTATTGATACTCCACCTTATTTCGTCGTGTCAGCTGATATAGCCTCCCTAGGGCAGAGAGGATACTCACCACACCACACCACACATGATGATCTCACCTCTTTCTCTCGTGCTGATGGTGAACATGCACCATAGATTACATTGGGCTAATCTGTCAATATGATCACATGATATAATAGTGAATAGCTTTCTTAAAAAAAAGCTAATCACACTACATTATTTCACTCAAGAAGGCACACTATACTCAAAAAACATTATACTACAAGAGCAACACTATACTCTATAAGTAAGCCGGTACTTAATAAGCCACCCTACATACTACTGTACTCAATGAGCTACACCATACTGTACAATACACACACTACTATACTCAGTGAACCACAATGTGTTATACAATACTCAATCAACCACATACTACTATACTCACTGGAACACATACTACTACACTCAATGGAACACATACTACTATACTCACTGGAACACATACTACTACACTCAATGGAACACATACTACTATACTCAATGGAACACATACTACTATACTCACTGGAACACATACTACTACACTCAATGGAACACATACTACTACACTCAATGGAACACATACTACTATACTCACTGGAACACATACTACTACACTCAATGGAACACATACTACTATACTCAATGGAACACATACTACTACACTCAATGGAACATATACTACTATACTCAATGGACCACACTGTATTATACTATACTCAATGGAACACATACTACTATACTCAATGGAACACATGCTACTACACTCAATGGAACATATACTACTATACTTAATGGACCACATACTACTACACTCAATGGAACATATACTACTATACTCAATGGACCACACTGTATTATACTATACTCAATGGAACACATACTACTATACTCAATGGAACACATACTACTACACTCAATGGAACATATACTACTATACTCAATGGACCACATACTACTATACTCAATGGAACACATACTACTACACTCAATGGAACACATACTACTATACTCAATGGAACACATACTACTACACTCAATGGAACACATACTACTATACTCAATGGACCACACTGTATTATACTATACTCAATGGAACACATACTACTATACTCAATGGAACACATACTACTACACTCAATGGACCACACTGTATTATACTATACTCAATGGAACACATACTACTATACTCAATGGACCACACTGTATTATACTATACTCAATGGAACACATACTACTACACTCAGTGGACCACACTGTATTATACTATACTCAATGGAACACATACTACTATACTCAATGGACCACACTGTATTATACTATACTCAATGGAACACATACTACTATACTTAATGGAACACATACTAATACACTCAATGGAACATATACTACTATACTCAATGGACCACACTGTATTATACTACACTCAATGGAACACATACTACTATACTCAATGGAACATATACTACTATACTCAATGGACCACACTGTATTATACTATACTTAATGGAACACATACTACTATACTCAGTGGACCACACTGTATTCTACTATACTCAATGGACACATATTACTATACTCAATGGACTATGCTGTATTATACTATACTCAGTAGACCACACTGTATTATACTATACTCAGTGGACCACATACTACTATACTCAATGGACCACACTGTATTCAACTATACTCAATGGAACACATACAGTAGTATGTGGGCCACATTGTATTCTAATATACTTAATGGATGACAATATATCATTGAGTCACTCTACAACCAATATACTCAGTAAACTCAATGAGCTACACTATACTGTACTCAGTAAACCATACCATAGTTATTATATTAATATTAATATATTATTATTTTCTCAATGAAGTGCAATATATATCATTACACTGAGTCACATTATACTCAATAAGCAACACTAAACTATACTCAATGAGCCATGTAAATCAATGAGCCAAACCATGCTCAGTTAGCCACACTATACTCTACTGTACTATCGTCAGTATATACTCAATAAGCCACTTCATATTCGATGAGCCACAGTATATGCAGTGAGCCACATAATGCTCACTTAGCCACACCACATTCAATAAGCCAAACTATGTTCAATAAGCCATGGTATATTCAGAAAACCAAACTATACACAGTAAGCCACAATACTCTCACCACACTTTAGTCAATTAGCCAAAATATACTCTGCAATGAGTAACACTATATTAATAATCCACTCTGTGCTTGATAAGCCACTCTATACTCCAGTATGCTCAGTCAATGAATTCAATTAGACACACTATACTCTAACACTTAATGAGCCACAGTAGACTTAATAAGCTTAATGAGCCAGAATATACTTAATAAGCTACATTCTACTGTAGTATACTCAGTCACACAAACTCAGTTAGCCACTCTATACTTTACTATACTTAATGATCCACCGTATATGTAATAAGCTTAATGAGCCACAGTATACTGAATAAGCTACACTATGATCTAGTACACTCAGTCAGCCAGACTATATTCAATATACCACACAATACTCTACTATACCTCATGAGCCACAGTATGTTTAATAAACTACACCATACTCTAATAAACAACTGGCCACTGTAGACTCTACTATACCCTAATGAGCCAAAGTATACTTAATAAGCTACACTATACTCTAGTACACTCAATAAGCCACAGTACACTTAATAAGCAACCATTTACTCTAGCATACTCAGTCTGCCACACTTTACTCAGTTAGCCACACTATACTATTTAAAATGAGCCACAGTATACTTAATAAGCTACACTATACTCTAGTATACTCAACACGTCACAGTACATTTAATAAGCTACACTATACTCTAGTATACTCAATAAGTCACAGTACACTTAATAAGCTAAACTATAGTATACTGAGTCAACCACACCATACTCAATTAGTCACACTATACTATTTTTATGAGTCACAGTATTCTTAATAAGCTACTCTATACTCTAGTATACTCAGTCTGGCACAATATATTCAATAAGCGACACTATACTCTACCACACTCAATGAGTCACTGTACTCAATGAGCTACGCTACACCCAACACGCCACATTACAGTCAATAATCCATACTACACTCTGAAAGCCAGCAGGCTAAAATACTTCCTCATAGAGCACAACACACACACACACACACACACACACACACACACACACACACACTCTCTCACCTCTTTCTCTCTGGTGGTGATGGTGAGCGCACACCGTCTCCCTGCGCCCCCGTCCCCGTCGTTTTCTCCGTCTGTGATGCTCCAGTTTGACCCAGTAGAGTCTAATCCATCTCAGTCTGGAGTGTGTGAAGCTCCGCAGCCGTCTCCACTGGGCGTGTGTGTGTGTGTGTGTGTGTGTAGATGGATGGACAGAAGATAAGGTAGGACGATAAATGATTGAATGAATGAATGGAGGTGCAGTGACTTCCTCGCAGCCTCCTGAAGGACTCCGGCTGAACGGAATGTGGAGAGAAACGTGAACACAAAGACTTTAGGGAGGGGAGGGGGGTAGAGGGAGGGGAGGAGAGGGGGGTTTTGGGGGGGTTAGAGGGAGGCGACAGAGTAAATGAGGGAGGAGGAGGAGGGCTACTATGCACAAACACATACACACATCCTTAAACACATACATGCGTATACGTACCTACTGGAGCCACAGTGCTTCTCTATCTACTGTCTCCATCCGTTTACTATGAAGGGATAGTGGAAGAATAGGGAGGAGAGCGTGTGGCTGTGTGGCCGTGGGGGAGTTCCGTTCAGGAGCGCGTGGCCTGTCTTCACGCGCCTGTGCACCATCTGCTCCCGGTCTCCTCCCCCCAGCACACACACACTGGAAATGGATGGTGGAGACGAGCACGGCTTTCAGCTGGAGATCCAAACTCTCTCCTTTCCACCCTGTCCAGCTGCTTAGAGATGCTGTGATGGGTTTGAGCTGAAGCCCTATGTGTTGGGGGGTGCTGGGGGGTCGGTGTTGGGTTGTGTGGTGGGTGATTGGTGGTGCTGGGTGGTGTTGGGCTGGTCTGAGCCATGCGTGTCTTTGTGTCTCAGTGTGTGTGAGGAGCACATGGTCACACTGCCAGCCTGAAACAAGACTGCTGCATTTCACTGAGTGGAAGGTGATATATAAATGAATACTGTCATCATTCTGATGATTATTATTATTAGTAGTAATAATGGTCTGTAAGCATTTGTGCCTGAAATCATTTCAAATGGAATAATTCAAAGTTCTCAAAATAAACCTGCCAGGAATCCATAAGCTGTAAACATGTTATAATATTAGTTTATTTTTATATGAATGGTCTTTTCTTTTGCTCACACTGGAACAGGATAGAATATATAGAATTATAGAATACATCAAATTATAGAACATATCAAATTATAGGACATATCGGATTACAGAATACATCAAATTACAGAATATATTGAATTAAAGAATATATCAAATTTTAGAATCTGTTTAATTACGGTTTACATGAAATTATAGAATATATCAAATTATAGGACATATTGAACTACAGAATACATTAAATCACAGAATATATAGAATTATAGAATATATTGAATTATAGAATATGTCCAATTATAGAATATCAAATTATAGGACATATTGGATTACAGAATACATCAAATCATAGAATATATAGAATTATAGAATACATTCAATTATAGAATATTTCAAGTATATAATATATTGATTCATTACATTCATTAATTCATATATGGGTTTCATTCCAAAGAGATTTTTTCCCTGTTATCCATTGTTTGGAGTGGACTTTAAACAAACAAGACATATCAGGGATAAATTACAATTAATATTAACTTTATTAGAGATGATAAAATGTGTTTTCCATTGTGTGTTTATTCCTCTCAAAAACTCATTATATGCAAAATTGTTATATATATCATTTTGCATGATGATATAATTATGATAATATATCAGTATTTATTATCTTACAAATATAGTAATTATTTAAATTGGATTTTGACCATGAATTTAAATCCAGTCCAAACTTTTGCCTGGTAGTACTTTTAAAAAAATAAATAAATATAAAGGTTTTTCAATAATGTTGCTGCATGTAGGTGTGGTTATATGTAAACAAACCACTGACCTGGTAAAAATCCCACGGTTATTAATACTTTATATGCATTTTACACAATAAAAGAGGCTCTTTGTCTCATATTACAATCCAGCCGGTCTGCTGTTGATGACTGTCCACATCCTCTAACCTTCAGCCCTCTCAGTCTAAAGAGGGGCAGGTAGTCGTGCTGCATGTAAATACGCTCACATTCAGAGCTTTTTCCCAGGCAGTGCACTAACACTGTATAGTGGAGAGTGAGCTGGGAAAGGACCACCCCCTCCTGCCCCCCTCCTGCCCCCTCTGTTCTCCCCCACACTGCCAGAATAGTGGGGGTTTCTCTTTCTCTCCACAGTCAGGATTTTCCCTCCGTTTCCCAGGAGACTGAGCTGGGCCTCTCGGGCAGCGCTGCCGTACCTTACGGTTGGACCCAGCTGTGGAGCGGCTAATAACCTCATCAGTCTGTGATTCTGCCCCGCTCCCTGTGTCCAGTCTGGCTAATTGAGCGACCCGGGCTCCGCCCACAGATGTGTCCTTTTACAGCTAGTGTTGGACAAGCGTCAGAGAATATTAGCCAAAATCCCCTTCAACCTAAAGAGAAATGTTAGCGCAGCACTCAGGCTTTGCAGATATATATTGATTAAAATGCATTAATTTGAAATGATATTTATTTGTGTGTGTGAAATCTCACACTGTTAGATCAGGTGCAGTTTTATTTTGTTGTTAAATTATTTTAGCTTTGCTAGCTAGCTAAGTTAATAAGATAAAGTGTAGTGGGGAGAATTGTTAGTCAGTGTCTTCGGGGGTTTGGCTGACGCTAGAGGGCGCTAAAGATTGCCTAAAATGAATGCATTTCTGTGGAGCTTTTGAGCAAAATTGTAATTTGTCAACCAATAATGTCAACCAATCAGCACTCAGTAGCAGTAATAACTGACTCTAAATGTAGAGTCAGTTATATAAACTGAGTCTGTTCTACAGTTTCTCATTAGGCTGAATGAATAACTGACTCTAAATGTAGGTATTGTGATATAAACTGAGTCTGTTCTACAGTTTCTCATTAGGCTGAATGAATAACCGACTCTAAATGTAGGTATTGTGATATAAACTGAGTCTGTTCTACAGTTTCTCATTAGGCTGAATGAATAACCGACTCTAAATGTAGGTATTGTGATATAAACTGAGTCTGTTCTACAGTTTCTCATTAGGCTGAATGAATAACTGACTCTAAATATAGGTATTGTGATATAAACCGAGTCTGTTCTACAGTTTCTCATTAGGCTGAATGAATAACTGACTCTAAATGTAGGTATTGTGATATAAACTGAGTCTGTTCTACAGTTTCTCATTAGGCTGAATGAATAACTGACTCTAAAGGTAGGTATTGTGATATAAACTGAGTATCAACAGAAGAGATATTAGCTACATCAACTAGATTTCAATGCCATTTTTTGCAGTGTAAGCAAAAGTGCAATAGTATAATAGCATAGCAGTCACTGAAGTGCACTTAAATGTTATGTCTTCTGGAGGCTGAAGCACAGAATCCTCTTGAGTGGGAATTGACGGCCTCAGGGGTTAATCTGTTTCTCGTTCTGATTAAGAAGCTTCTTGACTTTTCGCGCGACTGACCCGATTACAGCGTCTGAAACACACCGAGTTAAGTTCTGTGTTTACGGCCCTGGCAGTCACTTATTGTGTTGCGATTGATTTTTGCTTGGAGCTCCGGCTGCAGAGCAGATATTCTCACGCCCACATGTGCTTTTAACCCTCAAAGGCATACCGTGGGTCACTAGTGACCTTTGACCTCATTACTTCCTTTTCATTTCTTTTCTATTTAGGTCACTACATGCACTAAATGGCCAAAAGTATGTGGACACCCCTCCTAATTACTGACTTCAGGTGTTTCAGCCGCACCCATTGCTTACAGGTGTATAAAATCAAGTACATAGCCTTGCAAACTCCATAGACAAACACTCAAACAAGTCAGTTAGTAAATTTTCAGTCCTGCTAGATCTGCCCTGGTGAACTGTAAGTGCCATCTTTGTGAAATGGAAGTGTCTAGAAGCAACAACGGCTCCTCCGCAAAGCAGTAGACCATGCAATCTCACCAAGTTGTGAAGCACATAACATGTAAAAATCACCTCTGTTGAATCACTCGATACAGAGTGCGCCTGGAAGCAAAATCAGCACTGGAACTGAGTGTCAAGAGCTTCATGAAATGGGTTTCCATGGCCGAACAGCTGCACACAAACCTATGCGCAATGCCAAGTGTCGTCTGGAGTGGTGTAAAGCACACTGGACTCTGGAGCAGTGGAAACGTGTTCTCTGGAGTGTGAGCACTGGATGCACTCACACTGGCAGTCTGAAGGACGAATCTGGTTTGGTGGATGCCAGGAGAACGCATATCGTTGTGATAGTCATGTGTCCACATATTTTTGGCCATATTGTCTAACGAGTACTCCTCTACCTTTTTGTTTTGAACAATTTAGCAACAACGAAACGTACAATTAGATGTGATACTGTAAAGTGTGGCTCAGTATGTTTGATATAGCTAAGCTTAGAACCTGTTCTGTAAGTAGTTTTAAAGCATGTTCTATAATTTGTAATGCGGTCTGTTGAACAGAAAAACAGAATATTAAAATAAAGTGAAATATACTTCACTATATCATTTTGTTACTATCCATTTTGTCACTAAAATGTTTTGGGTAACGCTTTCTCAGAAGTCAATGAATGGAATGATTGAATGGAGAAAGAAATACTTCAGTAGCCACGTTTAGATGCAGCCTGATAATCCGTTAATAATTCGACTAATAGCTCAATCGGAATAGAACACGTCCATGTAAACACCTCAGTCGGAATAGTCTAGTCCGATTGAGGCCATTCGGAATACAATTTCTATCCGATTAAACGAGGTGGGTAAACTTCTAAATAATCCGTTAAATAGAAGAATAATAGCTGTGTAAACGCCTGAATCCGATTACATTCCAATCGGAACGTGTAAGTATGTTCTGCGCATGTGCGTCGCGTCACGGCGAAAGTTTACACCGCTCAACATGGCGGAGCAGAAACTGGTCTGGACCTCACGTGATGTTCGCTGTCATGGTAACGTTTACTCTAAGCGCTACTCCACGCATGCGCGTCATTTTGCATCGGATTACTTGTAGTGAGCATGTAAACGAAGATTTTCCATCAGATTGTTGAATAGAGTGAATATAAACACCTCAGTCTAAATCTGTAATCGGATTGTATTCAATCGGATTGGCAAAAATCGTTGCATGTAAACACAGACAGTATTTATGAACTTATTTATGATATGTGAAATATTCACAAGGTGATGTAAGATGTTTTATGAAGTATCTGACAATGACATGGGGACCTCAAACTAAAGTGACACTTTCATTTACAACACTATTATGAAGCATCATTTCCAAGTAATTGAATTTATAAGGTAGACAGACGAAAGAACACCATTTACAAGTTATGTAAAAGGCTACTTAAGAATAATGCTTTATAACAGAGTTACAAATGGAAAAGAGTCCATATTACAGTGACATGAACTTCATAAAACATTTTATGCCATTTTGAGAATACCTACATTTAGAGTCAGTTATTCATTCAGCCTAATGAGAAACTGTAGAACAGACTCAGTTTATATCACAATAGCTACATTTAGAGTCGGTTATTCATTCAGCCTAATGAGAAACTGTAGAACAGACTCAGTTTATATCACAATACCTACATTTAGAGTCGGTTATTCATTCAGCCTAATGAGAAACTGTAGAACAGACTCGGTTTATATCACAATACCTACATTTAGAGTCGGTTATTCATTCAGCCTAATGAGAAACTGTAGAACAGACTCAGTTAATATCACAATACCTACATTTAGAGTCGGTTATTCATTCAACCTAATGAGAAACTGTAGAACAGACTCAGTTTATATCACAATACCTACATTTAGAGTCGGTTATTCATTCAGCCTAATGAGAAACTGTAGAACAGACTCAGTTTATATCACAATACCTACATTTAGAGTCGGTTATTCATTCAGCCTAATGAGAAACTGTAGAACAGACTCAGTTTATATCACAATACCTACATTTAGAGTCGGTTATTCATTCAACCTAATGAGAAACTGTAGAACAGACTCAGTTTATATCACAATACCTACATTTAGAGTCGGTTATTCATTCAGCCTAATGAGAAACTGTAGAACAGACTCAGTTTATATCACAATACCTACATTTAGAGTCAGTTGTTCATTCAGCCTAATGAGAAACTGTAGAACAGACTCAGTTTATATCACAATACCTACATTTAGAGTCAGTTGTTCATTCAGCCTAATGAGAAACTGTAGAACAGACTCAGTTTATATCACAATACCTACATTTAGAGTCAGTTATTCATTCAGCCTAATGAGAAACTGTAGAACAGACTCAGTTTATATCACAATACCTACATTTAGAGTCAGTTGTTCATTCAGCCTAATGAGAAACTGTAGAACAGACTCAGTTTATATCACAATACCTACATTTAGAGTCAGTTGTTCATTCAGCCTAATGAGAAACTGTAGAACAGACTCAGTTTATATCACAATACCTACATTTAGAGTCAGTTGTTCATTCAGCCTAATGAGAAACTGTAGAACAGACTCGGTTTATATCACAATACCTACATTTAGAGTCAGTTGTTCATTCAGCCTAATGAGAAACTGTAGAACAGACTCGGTTTATATCACAATACCTACATTTAGAGTCAGTTATTCATTCAGCCTAATGAGAAACTGTAGAACAGACTCAGTTTATTATTTCCAATGTTGTTTATTTTGGTCAGTTTGTTAGTGTTAGGTTTGTATAACTTTAGAAAGGAGGCAGAGTCATTGTTGTTTCCGACCTGCTTGGTAGGCAAAATGAAATGCAGTTCAAATATCCTAAAGCTCATATGAAGATGTTACACACTGAAATGAATGAAGCGACTCGTCTTTGTTGTAGGTGTGGAAGCGGGTGGAAGACGAGTCCCCCAGGCACATCTCTCAACCATATTTGGAGCATCAAACTCCAACTATGTTTATGGGAAAAGCTGGCGAGCTGCTAATGAACCGAAAGCTGAGGTAAGGGTGGATGGCAACAGCTGCTGAACAGTGACTGGAAGGCGTTGCTGGCATTTGATGTTGACTTTATACTATTTCCAATTACATACAGGGTTTTAATGATGGCATTCTGTTTTTATTTACATTTTGCAAAGCACCCCACTTTTTTGGAAATTGTGTTAAACATCCATCCATCCATCATCTAAACCGCTTATCCTTCTGGGTCGCGGTGGGGTGCTGGAGCCTATCCCAGCTGTCATTGGGCGGAAGGCAGGATACACTCTGGACAGGTCGCCAGTCCATCACAGAGCAGACATTGTGTTAAACAATATGTCTATAATATACTTTTGTGGATGGGTCCACTTGTGTTAGAGTAGAGCTGTGTGAACATTTGGAGAAAACACAGATCCATTCAATGTTTAAAAGCCAGTGGCTTAAATGTTTGGCATTCTCAGTTTTCCCAGGTGACATAATTATGACCCTGATTTAGACAAGGTTAAAGTGAAGAAGCAGACAGGTGTGCTGCTGAATAATTCAGACTATGAAAGAACGAAGACGTGACCTTCAGAGTTTTCAACGCAGCACTGTTTCCTTCATTTCTGCACACAGTTTAATGAAATAACGATTGGCCGCTGGTCAGTTTGTGATATTCTAAATTAAAATTGCAGCTTGTGCTCTGGGAGATTTCAGTCATGTAGAATAATCCCATTTCATTCTCCATGTCCTGATGCCTCTGATGGGTTTAGTGAGCTCCAGAAGAGCCCAGCAGCCCCCCTGTGGCCAAACACTGGCATTACAGCAATACAGACTTCAAATTGGTATCATATATTTGCAAATTTATTTTAGATCATTAACCTTGTAAACTCTTACAGTCCACACAGCAAAAAATAATATCTTAACAAGTGAAAGCATCTCAAATGTAGTCAATAAATCTAATATTCCTCATTATGAGTCTGTTGTGAGAATATTATAAGATTATTCCACCTGTTTCTGCACATTTTTACCTGTTTTAAGTGATTTTATCTGGTGAAAGTGTCTTATTCCATTGGCAGATTAGTTTACTTGTTTTAGAGAGCTGTCTTTGTGTGCTGTTATTGAGGGGCTTGTATTAATGTTGTAAACCATCTATAAACAATTTATGTTTCTTTTAATTGTTAAGACAATAATATTTTTGATTTTTTTGACAAAGTGCCATCTCAGGCCCACTACGGACCACTGGCTCCGCTCAGTACAGGTCCAAGGACCACTTTGCGGCCCACTTGTGGTCCTCGGCCCGGTGGTTGAGAAGTCCTGAATTAAGCCATACAGTTTTGTGCACCACATTACAGTGCTGTCAGTATGTATAAGTACAGTAAACACACAGAGGGCCGTTTACAGTGCAGTACGTTACTGATGAGCGATGTGATAAGTCCAGATCTTGAAAACTGGGCAGGCCTCTCAGGCACAGTTTCAGAATGAGTTGACGCTGTTTTATCCTGCATGTAAACACAGTCACTATATTAATGTTTAAGAGACTTAAGTTATTGAATCTATTGTGCAAAACATAACAGTTGATGAATACCAAAGATGTGGGCACCTGGCTGGAAGACAGGAAGTGTGTGTGTCATATTTCACTCTCTTAAAAAGTAAATGAGAACACAGCCAGCCCACCCTAAACTGCAGGTGCCCTCCGCGCTCCATTTTCTTCCTCCGTCCCAGATAGACGAGAGCGTGGACTGTGCAGCGCGGAACTCTGTACTCGATGGTTTCACTAAACAGAACGGTGAACATCGGTGAAGCAACAAATTAATAGATCAATGAATCACAACAGAGAGAGAGAGAGAGAGAGAGAGAGATAGAGAGATAGAGAGAGAGAGAGAGAGAGAGAGAGAGAGAGAGAGAGAGACAGAGAGAGAGAGAGAGAGAGAGACAGAGAGAGAGAGACAGAGAAAGAAGGAGAGAGAGAGAGAGAGAGAGAGAGAGAGAGAGAGAGAGAGAGAGAGAGAGAAGAGAGAGAGAGACAGAGAGAGAGAGACAGAGAAAGAAGGAGAGAGAGAGAGAGAGAGAGAGAGAGAGAGAGAGAGAGAGAGAGAGAGAGAGAGACCTGTTATATCTGTTATTGCTTTATATCTGTTATTGCTTTTTGTATATGTTGTACTTTGTTCTTAATCTCCCAACAAAAGCTTTGGCAATACAAGTGTTAATATTTGTCATGCCAATAAAGCAACATTGAATTGAATTGAATTGAATTGAATTGAGAGAGAGAGAGAGAGAGAGAGAGAGAGGGAGAATCATTAAGAGTTGTTTTAGCAGTTTTATCTTATAAAAGTGTCTTATTTCATTGGCAGATCATGTTACTTGTTTTAATCATCATTTCCTGAAATCAGCAAAATTATCTTCATTATTTCTCAAAGCAAGTAAACTAATCTGCCAGTAGAATAAAACACTTTCACTAATAAAATCACTTAAAACAAGTAAAAACAAGTAAAAATATACAGAAACAGGTGGAATAATCTTATAATATTCTTACAACAGCCTCATAATGAGAGATATTAGATTTATTGACTACATTTAAGATGTTTACACTTGCTAAGATATTATTTTTTGCAGTGTCTATGAAGACCTAACTTTATCCATGGTTCACCATGCACTTGCATATCATTATCTACAAAAATGGACATGAATCAGGTTTCTAAATGACAGCTCCTGCTGTTTTTAGCTACGCTAATGTACTTTAGTCCATATTCATATATGTTCGTGTGTCATACAGTGTCAAAAACCACATAAATAAGTCTACTAGAAATACCGAACAACTCAGTTTGTGATAATGTAGGCATGCAGTCAGCACCACGCTAACTGGCAGGGTACAAGCTTCTGCTATTTGTTAGCCTTGTAGCTCCAGTGCTAAAACTAGGAGAAGCAAACTCTTATAATATCCATACAACAGTGTCATAATGAGAAATATTAGATTTATTGACCACGTTTAAGAGGTTTTCACTTGTTAAGGTATTATCTTTTGCAGTTCACATACTGCTAGAGTAGGCCCCCATATATCACTGCATTGAACATTTCCCATAAATTACATTTTTAAGCAAAAAAATAGTTTTTTTTTATGGGCTTTCATGCTTTCTACTGATAAACAGATGGGCCTTGAGGTGGAAAAGACTGATATCCTCTTCCTTAATTCACTGTGTCTTACTCACTTATTTTATTTCTCTGTATATTTTTGAAAACCTATAGAAACCAATAGAAATAAACCAAAATCACTTGAAATTAAATCTCAGTTCATCAACTTACATTAGTTTGAATGTTTGTGCCATTTCAGATATATGAGATTCCCCTACGAAAGCGAGGATATTCTTATACACAGATGGAACGACAAGCCTTTCTTGAGAACATGAAGAAAAGAGTCTTTATAATCTCGCTGAATGCAAGTACACATATTTATATATGGATATAAATACATTTTTCTCGGCGCATTAACACTCAGACGCTTTTATAAGGCTCCTCGACTAAGCAGTGTTCTTCAGCTGATGAAGAACAAGCACCACATTTTCTCCCAGCTGCATTCTGGCACCAGATTACTCAAAGTGTCCCATGTGGGATGCAGCAGGTAAAGTTAAAATGCAGCTAAGACGTCCCTAAACCCAGTTGGAGCTCTAAGAAGCTCTAAAAATAATCCCCGCTGCTGTACAATTATCAAGCGCATCTCTGTCTGACGCTGCGTCTGAGCTTTTATACACCATCAGATCAGATGGAGCGAATCTGTCTCTGTCTGCCTCCCAGGATCTGCTCCAGCAGCTCCGCCGCAAATAACCGTCAGTGCAGAAGCACACGCCAGTGAGGAAGGAGTTTGTTTAAAGAACCCAAATCATAAAAACTGAACTTTCCTCACTTTTTAAAATAAATGAGACTGTTTGTTTGTACACACTGTTAAAGCTTTCATATGTACTGTGCTGTTCACTCCCCAGTCCATTCAGACCATATATGGAAGCTAAACTGTAAAAACAGACTTATTTTTCAAAAATTGACTTTGAATTCTTGTTTTTGATGTCAAGTCAAATTAGTCAAACTCTTTTGTTCTAGAGTGAAGAAATCAAGAGCAACTTTGCTGTTTTGTGATCCATACAGTCACAGATGTCTACGGCAGCCTACAGGAGTCTGTCTCACTACGTAGGACTTCTTTATATAGTAAACTTTCAGGTCAGGTCGACATAACACTGGATTTTCTGTCTCACAAACGTGGATCACTTTTAAAGTCTGAGCTTCTGGCCAATCAGGGACAGCATTCTGACCAATCAGGGACAGTCTTCTGACCAATCAGGGACAGCCTTCTGACCAATCAGGGACAGCCTTCTGACCAATCAGGGACAGCCTTCTGACCAATCAGGGTTAAGCTTCTGACCAATCAGGGACAGCCTTCTGACCAATCAGGGTTAAGCTTCTGACCAATCAGGGACAGCCTTCTGACCAATCAGGGACAGCCTTCTGACCACTCAAGGTTAAGCTTCTGACGAATCAGGGACAGCCTTCTGACCACTCAGGGTTAAGCTTCTGACGAATCAGGGACAGCCTTCTGACCACTCAGGGTTAAGCTTCTGACGAATCAGGGACAGCCTTTTGACCAATCAGGGACAGCCTTCTGACCACTCAGGGTTAAGCTTCTGACCAATCAGGGACAGCCTTCTTACCACACAGCAAAATCACAGCCTAAATATCTAAATCTGGATTAACAGAGAAAGTTATGAAAACCACAGCTGTGTTTGTAATGGTCAGTAAACTGAAACTTGGTTAGGGGCCCTGTCTGAGCCCCAGGAGGCCCCAGGGGCCAGTTAAACCAGCTAGATTTAAGATCAAATGTAGGCTTGTTGTAACTTTATAATAATAATAATAATAATTTTTTTATACGTTTTACTAAGTTCAGGTTCATGTATTACTAAACCAAAACTAGTTGCATCACATAAACTTGTTTTAACACTGAACTTAACTGTTATTAAATACATACACCCCCTCTCAGCAGCTGTAAGTGTTGGGAAAGCAATGGAAACCACAGACAGCATAAAGACCTTGACCTTTTTCGGTTAACTAAGCAAAAAAACCTAATCGCTGCTGATTTTCCTCACAGCTCTAATCATTACTGTGGCTTTAACTCTGACCATGAATCTAAACACCCACAGCTCCAGCTCAGAGAGACTCAGCAGCTGCTGACACTCTAAACTAAGGCTGCTGTTGTGTCTGTTAGCCAGAAACTGCTTAAAAAAAAAAATGCTTTAAAATGCTGCTTATTTGGTTTTGGTGAGGGAATATTAAAGAGCAGACAGTGGCTACAGTACTCAGTTTTATTCAGTTGGTCTTGTACACATCGTTCTCTTCTATACTGGATATTTTTTCCATGGAAAAAGTCACAAGCTGCCATCATGTTTCAATGGCAGCAGGTTTATAGACTGTTTCAGAACATGCTGTCATCACGTTAAAGTGAGTGATGTGCGCTATTCGTCAGTTGTTACTAGTTAAGACAACTTGGGTCCAGTCCCATTTCTTAGTTTTACCCCTACCCCTTGTTTTCCAGTGTCACCTTAACCCCTTGGAGCTGAGTTACAGGGTAGTGGTTGAAATCTTCCCTCTGAAATGGGACCCTCAAATAAAAAGAGCATCACTTCATTAACAGCTACCAGCGCTGCTCTGTAGGCGACCCTGCCAGTCTGCAGTGACAGCAGAGGAGGGTAAAGTTCAGCTCCTCACTGCTGGGCTTTAGTTACATTTAGGGCATCATATGACTTCAAACAGGGGGGCAATTATTTATTATCACCCACCCCTAATTCTTCAGTGATATGAAGCTGAAGTCAGATATTCACCAGATTCTTGTTAGAATTTTCCCGTTCCACCTTAAATGGAGCAGAAGTAACATTCTGGGCCCCAGGCGTCAGAACTGCCGGACTATTTAAGGTGGAATGGGAAAGTTAGCTAGCTACTGAGACATTAGTATAGTATTAGAGATTTTTTATGCTTGTTATGAAGAAAAGGACCATAATACACTGAAACTACATTAAACTAAGGTAATACAGTGATTATCGTAATTTTTTAATGGAGAAAATTCTCACAATTGTGTGTTTCTTTGGTCTCTTGTTCTCCATCTTGCCAGTTTTTCTTTTTTTCTCATAAGTCTCTGTTTGGAGTCTCTGAAAATCCTCCGTTTGGAGGGTCATGTAGCCCCAACACTTCACCCTCCCCCTCTATCTCAACAAGAATCGGGACACCCTACCCCTAGACGTGAACACGCGAAATGGAGGGCTAAGGGCTCAGTGGTAGCGGCGAGGGATGAAATGGGATTGGGCCTTGATTTGTGATGCCCCTGCTGAAAAACCCATTAAAAACCATTAAGGCTACGTTCACATTACCAGGCTGAAGTGGCACAAATCTGATTTTTTGCCCTAATGTGACTCAGATCTGATGTTTTCAGAGCTGTGTGGACACAAATCTGATCTCGTCAAATCCAACCTGAGCCACTTTCATATGTGGTCCTAGATCGGATACGCATCCAATTCGTGGCCATGTGACCTTAATGTGACGCTCAGATCGGAATTCATGTGCTTTTTTTCCCCACTGCGCCATCATTCAGCGTTACCATGGCAGCAGCGCCGAGCAGAAGTTAAAGCCTGTAAACGGTGGAAAAGCAGCTCATCTCACCTTTTTCTCCTTCGTCTCGCTCTAATAATGAAGCTGAGAGCTGATCAGAGTTAATGATCTTCTCAGCGAAGCTCGTTCTGCTCGTTAGTTTGTGCTGATGATGAACGTGATTCATTAACGTGACGTTACTGAGTAGGATGAGCTCATGAGGGTCATTTCAGGATGCCGGTTCGTTCACATTAATGACGGATCTGAATCACTTACCTAAACGAGTGTGAACCATCGTGTCAGAGAGATCGGATTTGAGCAACAAGGCTTGTAATGTGAATGTAGCTTAAATGTTCCTGTTGGTTCCTGAAAGTTTTGCAATGTGTTTTGGCTTTTTAAATGGATTGATTTTACAGTGTAAAGGTTCCTAATGGTTGACAAGTGACCAGTGGCTGATTCTAAATGCATCTGATGGTTTCCTAATGGGATCTAAAGGTGTTCTACTGGAAGCTAGTGGTCTCTGCTGGAAAAGATTAAGCCAATTCCCACTAGAAAGCAAAACCGCTAGGTAACTGAATTTACTAAAATGGCAGTTTGAAATCCAAACAGTCTAAACTAAGGACTCAGTAAAGACTCTACACACCAGCTTAAGTACAAACTCACAAAACTGGTGCCACCCAGTCCAGGACTCTTATTTTTTTGTTAATAAGCACATAAACTGTCTTATTTCCTGAAAAAATACTGGTTTCCTGTCTATCTGTACAAAGCCACTGTTGCTCCCACACATTGGCCTGTAGTGGTGCTGTGCTGGTCCAGTACAGGGAGCGTACAGAACTGGAGTGGAGCTAAAAGTGACAGATTTATCTCCAGCGAGGGATCAGCAGTGGCTGCCGGCTCTAATCGCACTGACATATGGCAGCGCTTGGCCTGGCCGTGTTGTGCAAAGCGAGGCAGCAGGGCTGAGCGAGCGCTGAGGGGAAATATGCTGACGGCGTGACTGCGCTGATCAGAATGACGGAAATGAAAGGAGACGACGGTGAGGCTGGTAACCGGAGGGCGATTCACGTGGAGCGCCTGGCTGTGGCAGCAGAGACAGTGCTGGAACAGGACCTCCATGGCTGTCAGTGCTGCGATCGCGCTCCTCTGTGGGGGCTAACCAGAGCGATTAGCATGCCATCACTGTTTGTACAAAATCTCATCAGTGAAATGGAAAACAAACATATGTAACTTTAATGTGCTGTAATGTGGAGAGATTATCAGACCATTTTTATTGGTAATGAAATATTCACTGCACAAATGCTGTTTTATATCAGTCAATATGTCTAATAGTATCATGTAGAGAGTGTTGCTTATTATAGGATTGTTTAAGTTCATTTTAGATATTTACTTAGTTACTTTACTTTAATAATTTATAATTATTTAAATTAAATTCCCACTATACTAACATACACACCGATCAGGCGTAACATTCTGACCACCTCCTTGTTTCTACGCTCATTGTCCATCTTATCAGCTCCACTTACTATATAGGTGCACTTTGTAGTTCTACAGTTACAGACTGTAATCCATCTGTTTCTCTGATACTTTGTTAGCCCCCTTTTACCCTGTTCTTCAGTGGTCAGGACCCCCATGGACCCTCACAGAGCAGGTACTATTTGGGTGGTGGGTCATACTCAGCACTGCAGTAACACTGACGTGGGGGTGGTGTGTTAGTGTGTGTTGCGCTGGTCTGAGTGGATCAGACACAGCAGTGCTGCTGGAGTTTTGAAACACCTCAGTGTCACTGCTGGACTGAGAATAGTCCACCAACCAAAAATATCCAGCCAACAGCGTCCTGTGGGCAGCGTCCTGTGACCACTGATGAAGGACTAGAGGATGACCAACACAAACTGTGCAGCAGCAGATGAGCTATCGTCTCTGACTTTACATCTGCAAGGTGGACTGGCAAGGTAGGAGTGTCTAATAGAGTGGACAGTGAGTGGACACAGTGTTTAAAAACTCCAGCAGCACTGCTGTGTCTGATCCACTCGCACCAGCACAACACACACTAACACACCACCACCACGTCAGTGTTACTGCAGTGGAGCTGATAAAATGGACAATGAGTGCAGAAACAAGGTGGTGGTCATAATGTTATCCCTGATCCGTGTATTTTTGCTTTGCTTTCAGAAACATGCTTAAAGAAAGCAGAATTATCTTGTAATACAGTGAAATGATTTCAAATGAAAAAAGGCTTCTTTTTGATTTGGCAGCAATAACTGCCCCGTGCTGTTTCCACTCTTTTCCGCCGACGGCCGAATGGCTATGAGTATGGAGAGCAACCATTCCAGTGGTATTTCCACTGGACACGGTTCCACCTTTGGGATGAACTAGAGTGGAGATTGTGAGCCAGGACCTCTCGTCAAACATCAGTGTCTGACCTCACAAATGTTCTTCTGGATAAATGAGCAAAAATTCCCATAGACACTCCAAAATCTTGTAGAAAGATTCCCAGAACATTGGAAGCTGTTACAGCTGCAAAGGGGACCAACTCCTTATTAATGCCTATGGATTTAGAATGGGATTCATAAAAGCTCCTGTAGGTGTGATGTGTAGGCAGTGGTGGACGAAGTACACAAACCATGTACCTGAGTTAAAGTAGAGACACCCAAGGTAAAATATTACTGCAGTAAAAGTAGGAGTTCCTCCCTTTAGACCTCCACTTGAGTAAAAGTACTAAACTATTCACCTTCAAATGTACTTAAGTATCAAAAGTAAAAGTACTAAAAGATTAATTATGACTTTAATGTCCTGTTATCATTTTTATAACAAGACTCGCTTCATTAACTCATTTCAGGTGAAAATACTCCAGTGTCTCTCTTGGTAAACCAGTCTTTAATAGAGTCATTAATTAGTGACGCTGATGTCTATTAAAATTATCATAAGCTCAAAACACTGAAGGCAAACAGTTTCCATCAGGTAGAACTGAGTGGCTCTGAAATCACTTTTTACAAACAAGCAAAGTTTCAGTTTAAGATTTATTTGAACTTAGTTACAAGTTTAAGATTAATAAAAACTTTAAACTCAGATTCACAAATGAGTTTCCTTTACTAAACTGCATCTGTAGGTCTCTGTTCATAAACATAAACTAGCCAAAACTAATTTACTATAAAATGAAATGTGTTTGTATAAATTCAGAATAAAGACACGTCAGTCTCAACTGTATATGAGTACATATTTCTATATTGTGGTCTATTTACACAAAGTTAGGTTAGTTCATCATTTATGTTTATTCATTTATTACTGATGTTGAACCGTGTGCTGCACTGGGTCGGTATGACCAACAGGTCAAAACAAGCTCTAAACAAAGTGACCGCTGTGCCCTGATTGGTGTTCTTACTTTGCGCTTCTTTAGTTTTGACATGTTACGTTTTTATACACACATAAACCAAAAGGAGCGACAGATTTCTCATAATGTAGTGGAGTAAAAAGTGAGATATTAGACTTTGAAATGTGGTGGAGTGAAAGGAAAAAATCACCCAAAATGGAAAAACTTCAGTAAAGTACAGATACACGAAAAAACTACTTAAGTACAGAAACAAATTACATTTACTTAGTTACTGTCCACCATTGCGTGTAGGTGTCCCAATACTTTTGTCCATATGGTGTACGTGCATAAAATGTAGATCACACATGAACTGTCCATCTGATACAAACACTGAAAGATGTTTAAGCAAAAAATCAAAATAAGACAAAATCTTATATAACATGAAGCTTATAAGAGTATTATATTCCATCCATGTATATGATCAATGTTTTCTATCATATATTGTTAAATATGTGTATTTCACAGAAATATTTGTATGATTGTTGATGTATTGCTGAAATATATGTTTCATATTTGAAAATGGTCAATTTCAAAAAGTTGGCATATATGTGACATATATATCCATACATGACAAAATCTTAGTTGGATACAAGGGAAGTTCATATACAGTGCTGTGAAAAAGTATTTGCCCCTTTCCAATTTCTTCTATTTTTGCATATTTGCATATTTTGCACACCAGAATGTTTCAGATCACCAAGTAAACACAAAATTATGTTTTTATATGATTTTCATTTATTGAATAAAAAAAAGTTGTTCAGCCTGTTACCTGGCCCTGTGTGAAAAAGTAAGTGCCCCTTTAACTATTAAATCAACCAGTTAACCAATTCAATTGACTACTGGGTTCAATTTCACTATCCACACCGAGCTGATCACTCACAGACCTGCTGAAACTAAACATTACTTAAATTGAACCTGTCTGGCAATGTGAAGCAGACTGGAAGGTCTCAGAATGCTGCATATGATGCTACGTAATAAAGAGATTCAAATACAGATGCGAAACAAAGTCATTGAAATCCTCCAGTCTGGATTATAAAGCCACTGCTGAGGCTCTGGGACTCCAGCAACCCACAGCGAGAGCCATTATCCACAAATGGAGAAAACTCACAACAGTGGTGAACCTTCCCAGGAGTGGCCGGCCTACCAAATTTTCACAGAGAGCGCATCAACAACTCATCCAGGAGGTCACAAAAGAACCCAGACCAACATTTAAAGAACTGCAGGCCTCACTCACTTCAGTTAAGGTCAATGTACACGATTCCACAATAATAAAGACACTGGGCAGAAATGGCAACCATGCGAGAGCTGCAAGGTGCAAACCACTGCTGACCATAAAGAACACAAAGGAAGAACACAATTGCCACAAAACATCAAGATGACCCCCAAGACATTTGGGATAATATTCTGTGGACTGATGAGTCAAAGCTGGAATATTTTAGAAGACATGGGTCCCGTTACATCTGGCGTAAAGCTTACACTGCATTCCACCAGAAGAACATCATATCAACAGTGAAACATGGTGGTGGTAGTGTGATGGTCTGGGGCTGCCTTGCTCAGGTCTCATGAGCCTACACTCAAACAAAACAGCACCATACGGCCATGTGAATCCTTCTGCTCTGGGTTGCCAGATTGCATTTACAGATCCCAGACAAAAAAACGTTCAAAAACTCTTCTTAAAGGCGTAAAAAACACTGAAGTCTAAAGTCATTTTAACTAAAATACTGCGGAACAAAGCAACATAGACCAACATGAAGTCCATTCTTTTCTGGTGCTGGTTTAGCAAGTCACACAAGTGACCAGCATACCAGCATGCAAAACACAACCTATGCTGCTTTTGCTGGTGACCAGCTATGCTGGTTTGTCTAGCAGGGAAATAATACAGCATTTAAGCAACATGACATCAATAATAAATGTCTGGGTACATTAACTGCTGATGTCCTGCCTTCAAAAATGTGCAGGTTAGTATTTAAGCTATCACTAGATGGCACTGCCGCCTTTTATTTTATCGCTGCTATGAAGAAAAAAAAAAGCTTTTTACAGAATTTTTAGTGTCCCAGTCAAACATCAAAGAAATACTTGGACAAAGTAACTTAGAGCTCGTGCAAGCTCATCAAAGTTTCAGAGTATTAACCTTTTTAATGCACTGTTTATGATAAAACCCATGCAACCAGAGGAGCAAATGAATAGCAATAATTCTCCAAGCGTAACTATTTCTCATACACATTTGTGAATCTGTTGAGATTTTCTACTCACAGAACTCTGTACAGTCAGTACTGCAGAGTGATCTGGATCATCTTTGCCATACCGATACCAATAATAAACCCTGTACATTAAACGCCGATGTCAATTATGGACAATACAGATGGGCTTGGCAACAGCCGTCTTTCAAAAGAAGTGACTAACATATCAGTCAAAGCTTTCATAACTGATTGGAGGTGTGGATCTATTCAAACTGCAGCTGCATTATTAAGTAATGCAGTTTATTAAATTTATTCTTTTTCTAAACCTGCCAAAATAATGACAAACAGGCCCACACGCCAAAGCACCCCCCCCACACCTCGCCAAATTCAACCAAAATCCACCCAATTTGGCAGGAACCCACCCAATCTGGCAACACTGACTCAGCTCTTCAGTGGAAAGTGAATTTGAGGTGCTGCATATTTCCAGTTATATTTGACACTGTGTCAGTGACTGAAGTGATTATTTGCCAGTAAAAGACAGAAATAAAATGTTTATGTGCATTTCCCCAAAAAGGGGAAAATATTCTGCTATTATATGATATTCATTTTAAGCTTTAAGTAGTTTTAATCAAAACTTCCCTTGTGCAGAAATTAATGGCAAGACAATATATTTGGAACGCAACCAGCAGGCGGCGTAGTTCTGCACTTTCCCTCCACTCACCATGCACTATGTAGATGTACAGTTATAGACTGTAGCCTAGGGTGCTCAGGCCTGGTGCTGGAGATCTACCACCCTGGAGAGTTCAGATCCACCTCCGCTGGCTGTGATCTTCAGATGCTCCTAAAGGCCCTCGTTACCTGGATGAGGAATATAATATTAACGGTGGATTTAAGCTCTGCAGGGTGGTAGATCTCCAGGACCAGGTCATCCCTGCTGTAGCCCATCGGCTGCCATGCACAATTATTCACCTCTATTCGTCACTCACTTCATTCACATGGCAGCTGTGTTTACTTATTGCATTATAAGGAGCCACAGATGTACATATAAGAGACATAATGTCTCCCTGGCAGTAAGTGTGGATCATAGACTGCATTGAATTTCAGTGGTTTTTAAATGTCTTTTGTGACACAATGCATAACATGTATATGTATATATACACACCAATCAGGCGTAACATTCTGACCACCATTGTCCATTTTATCAGCTCCACTTACTGTATAGGTGCACTTTGTAGTTCTACAGTTACAGACTGTAGTCCATCTGTTTCTCTGATACTTTGTTAGCCCCCTTTTACCCTGTTCTTCAGTGGTCAGGACCCCCATGGACCCTCACAGAGCAGGTACTATTTGGGTGGTGGATCATTCTCAGCACTGCAGTAACACTGACGTGGTGGTGGTGTGTTAGTGTGTGTTGTGCTGGTCTGAGTGGATCAGACACAGCAGTGCTGCTGGAGTTTTAAACACCCCAGCGTCACTGCTGGACTGAGAATAGTCCACCAACCAAAAATATCCAGCCAACAGCGTCCTGTGGGCAGCGTCCTGTGACCACTGATGAAGGACTAGAGGATGACCAACACAAACTGTGCAGCAGCAGATGAGCTATCGTCTCTGACTTTACATCTACAAAGTGGACCAACAAGGTAGGAGTGTCTAATAGAGTGGACAGTGAGTGGACACAGTGTTTAAAAACTCCAGCAGCACTGCTGTGTCTGATCCACTCAGACCAGCACAACACACACTAACACACCACCACTGAATTCAAATGATAAAGACAAATAAAAATGAACAAAAATGCTGATTTCTTTTTGGACAGCGACTATATATTTTTATATATATAAAAATTATATAATATTTTAAAATATTTGTAAAGAGTAGATTTGAAGCCTACCTACGTTCTTCAGCTGTATAGACAATCTTATTAACTCTTTTATTCCAGATTTTCAAACTATATATGTTTCATATTTAGCTACTCTTACAAACAGCAGCATGAAGCTTCGCAAAATGGCACGAAAACAAGTCTGAGTTCTTCGTACACAAACAACAAAACAAAACAAGCAGAAAGTTAATCACATCTTCCAGATTGGCCCACCACCCAGAACTTACCAGTCAAGAGTGGCTCTAACTGTACAACGTCAAGCTGCAGCTACCAGGGAGCTGTTTCAGATAAAGTGACCGGGTCATGTCCACAGTTAACAGGTTCATATCAAAAACCATCAAATCATCATGTGAATTTCCTTTTCCCCAAATAGTTTTTGTTCAGCAGTCTCTGGCGGCACTCCTGCGCATCACGGTGAATACTGATGAGCAGCATTGAGCTTATCTGCTGTGTGGTATTTTTATTTATTTATTTATCCCCCCTGGGAAGTTAGTCATAAATGAACAGAAGGCAGACGGCTCCTGAGGAAGCCATTAGTTCTGCCAAACCCCAGAAGCCTTTTATAGCAATAACTAACAGAGCCAGAAAAACGCCAGGTCTTTGTACGACTCTGATTTCTTTAGATTTATTTTTGTGCTCAGACTGAAAGTGATAGTTTGGGGAAAATCATATTTACTCCAAATGTAGCCGATCAGCCAAGACGTGTTTGCTGTCTGAAGTCTGCTTTTTTAGTTTACTCCATGGGTGAAGGCCAAAGAAGACTCCGCTGCTGTAAGAAAGACATAAGACGACACAACTGATCTTCGCCAAAACATGGACAAATACCTGGACAGACCACAGTTCTTATGGGCAAAATTTTTGTGGACAAACAAAACAAAAACAGAGCTTTTTGGTGATGCAGACAGGCAATTTGTTTTTTCATATTGAAGCTTATAAGCAAAAGAACACCTTAGCGACAGTCAAACATGGTGGTGGATCCATAATGTTGTGGGGCTGCTTTGTTGCCTCAGGTAATGGAGGCCTCAACAATTCAAGGAATAATGGAATCAGAAGATGACCAAGGCATTTCAGAGCGGAATGTGCTACCTAGTGTAAGGACGCTAGGTTTGGGTCAAGGATCATGGGTCCTCCAGCAGGATAAAGACCCAAAGCACACAACAAAAAGCACAACAGCGTGGCTGCAAAAGAAGAAATGGACTGGTTTAAACTGGCCAGCAGTGAGTCCTGATCTCAACTCCAGTGAAAATCTTTGGAGATCTGCCATAGGGAAGAGACACCCTGGACACCTCCAAGAGCTTGAAAGGTTTGCAGTGGAGGAATACGAAAACTTGTAGATGCTACCATGCTACCAAAAACTTTTGGAGGCTGTCATTGCTGCTAAAGGGTGTGCAACAAAATATTCGGAAAGGGTGCCATTACTACTGTCCATGTCATATTTTGTTTCTTTTCTTTAAAAAAAAGAATCCTACAAATTACTTTTTTGCTTAATAACTTTTGACATCCATTAAAACATTCTAACGATAAAAAAAAATAAATTTTTTTTGAAGATACAGTAAATTTGATATAAAAAAGAAAAGGGTGCCAATGATGGTGGTCAGAACTGTATTATTTAATAAGTATTTGTTGATCCAAAAAAGGCCCTGTGATGGACTGGCCTCCAGTGGTGACAGGTCTGGACTGCAGGCAGGTCAGTTTAGTACCCAGACTCTTTTAATACGGAGCAATGCTGTTGTAATGCATGCAGAATGTGGTTTTACATTGTCTTGCTGAAATAATCAAGGCCTTCCCTGAAAAAGACGTCATCTGGATGGAGGCATGTGTTGCCAAAACATGTAGATATCGTTCAGCATTAATGGCGCCTTCACAGATGAGCACGCCACTCATATCATTTAGCCCGGAGGACACAGTGTCCATGATTTCCAAAAAGAATTTCAAATGTTGATTCGTCGGACCACAGGACACTTTCCCACTTCCCCTCAGTCCATTTTAAATGAGCTCAGGCCCAGAGAAGGCGGCAGTGTTTCTGGATCCTGTTTATATTTGGTTTCTTCTTTGCGTTTTAGAGTTTTAACTTGCATTTGTGGATGCAGTGATGAACTGTGTTCACAGACAGTGGTTTTCAGAAGTGTTTCTGAGCCCATGCAGTGATTTCCACTACAGAGTCATGTCTGTTTTTAATGCAGTGCAGCCTGAGGGCCCAAAGATCACGGCCAGCAAATACTGGTTTTCAGCCTCGTCCCTTACATACAGAGATTTCTCCAGATTCTCTGAATCTTTTAATGTTATTATGTACCGTAGATGATGAGAAGCAGTTCTTTGCTGTTTTACGTTCAGAAACGTTATTCTTGAATTGTCGCTCTATTTGATGGTGCAGTCTTTCACAGAGTGGTGAACCCCTCCTCATCTTTACTTCTGAAAGACTCCGCCTCTCTGAGATGCTCTTTATACCCAATCATGTTACTGACTTGTTGCCAATCAACCACCAGGTGTTTTGTAAGCATTACACAACTTTACCAGCCTTTTGTTGCCCCTGTCACAACTTTTTTGGAATGTGTTGTTGGCATCAGATTCAAAATGAGTAAATATTTTTCAAAATATAATATAATTTCTCAGTTTCAACATTTGATATGTTGTTTTTGTACTATTTTCAGTGAAATATAGGGTTTAAATGATTTACACATCATTGCATTTGTTTGCTACATTAGCCTCATAGCTACATCTGGGGTAAGAGTGGGGTGGGGGGAGTGGGGTGGGGGGAGTGGGTTCATTTGATTTTTTGCCAAACTCCTACTTTAAGTCCACGTTCCAGAGTTTGAGCGAAAAGTTTACTTGGAGATGTTTGTGTTCCTGAGCGGCAGGAGACGGTGGGAACCCACATCCACTTACAGCCGCTTGACACTGCGCACTTTGTCACTCTGTTAATGGGCAGCCAAGCATGCTTTCGCTCTCAAAGAGAACAGCTTCTGCTTAATGAAGCCATTGTTCAGCGACGTCCCTCAAGAAAACTCACACGGCTCCTCAATCAGACGGACGCGCCGCTCTCAGCCCCCGCACCGTCTACTCCCAGACAATTTGCTCGCTAAAAGTTACTCTGACGTCTCCTCTGAAAACAGATGAGAGGAGTGCTTTCTTTGTCTCGGCTGAGGGGCTGACAGATGTGTTGCAGGCTGTTGGCGTTGTTACAGGCTCTTCAGCACAGAGTAAAGACTGCAGGTGTCATTGTACATGATTTGAGTCATACATTTTGCATTAATGACTGACGTAAGAAGAAACGAGACCGGACTCGCCTCGAACTCCAGTCTAGTAGGACAGTACAAGACAGCTGCACTTTTATACTGAATAATAATCAGGCTAAACAGACGAGACACCCACTTTTCCTTCCTAATCGAGCTTTTGCAGGCTTGCTAGGCTTAAAGCTATAGAAGAAAACACTGATTTGCCCATTTTTTACCTCCTACTCCAAAAGACATTTGGTGTCTGAAGTTTGCTTCTCTAGTTTTAGCACTGAAGCTACAGGACTAATGTAGCTAACAAATATGGAAACTTGTACCCTGCCAATTAGCATGGTGCTAACTGCATGCCATCACAAACTGTGTGGAGTTGCTCATTAATCTCTAATAGACTTACTTATGTGTCGTATGACACACTGATGTATAGTAACATGGACTAAAGTACATTAGCTACATTAGTTAGTCTCCCTTTGCAGCTCTAACAGCTTCTACTCTTCTGGGAAGCTTCTACAAGATGTTGGAGAGAGTCTGTGGGAATTTCTGCCCATTCATCCAGAAGATCATTTGTGAGGTCAGACACTGATGTTGGACGAGAGGGCCTGGCTCACAATCTCCGTTCTAGTTCATCCCAAAGGTGTCTGATGGGGTTGAGGTCAGGGTTCTGTGAGGGTCAGTCAGGTTCTTCCACACCAAACTCACCCAGTCAGGCCTTTATGGAGCTGCTTTGGTCACTGGGGCTCAGTCATGCTGGAACAGGAAAGGTTCTTCCCCAAACTGTTCCCACAGAGTTGGAAGTGTACAGTTGTCCAAAATGTCTTGGTGCTGAAGCATTAAGGTTTCCCTTCACTGGAACTAAGGGTTCTAGACCAACCCCTGAAAAACAGCCCCGTATCATCATCCCATCCTCCACCAAACTCTACAGCTGGCACAGTGCAGTCAGGCAGGTAACGTTCTCCTGGCATTCGCCAAACCCAGACTCGTCCATCAGACTGACAGGTAGAGAAGCTGATTCATCACTCCACAGAATACGTTTCACTGCTCCAGAGTCCAGTGGCGCTTTACTCCACTCCACCTGTTAGAAATCGGTGTGGCTGAAAGACCTGAAAGTCCCACCCATTATAAATCATTCTCTGAGAACTGACTTTGCTTACCAACTAATATAACCTAGACAGGCACTATTGTTACGAGATAACATTATTCGTGTCATCTGTGCACAGCCATAATGTTTTGGCTCATCTGTGTATCTCCAGCACAAAAATTCTGACATCATACATTTAAATGTATATAAATGTATAGCCTGTAAATGGGCGATGCTTACTAGCATCACAAACGTTAAATGTAGTGAACAAATCTAATATCTCTCATTATGAGACTGTTGTAAGAATATTATAAGATTATTCCTCCTGTTTCTGTACATTTTTACTTGTTTATCTGGTGAAAGTGTCTTATTGCATTGGCAGATTAGTTTACTTGTTTCGAGAAATAATGCTTAAAACAAGTAACATGATCTGCCAATGAAATAAACCAATTTTACAAGATAAAACTGCTTAAAACAAGTAAAAATGTTTAGAAATAAGTTAAATAATCCCACAATATTCTTACAACAGTCTCTTAATGAGAAATAGTAGATTTATTGACTACATTTAAGATGTTTACACTCACTAAGATATCATTTTTTTGCAGTGTGCTGTGCATCAAAACCTCGCAGGAGTGCAAAAGTAGCTCTGGCTGGAGCTCTGTGAAACCAGAATACTGCTTCCCGTAGTGATTAGATACGCAGGTACATCACCAGGACAATAGAACAGAATTTCATGCCTCAGATCGTTGATCACGCTTGAAGAAAGTTTAACTTCAAATGAACACGTCACTCTATGTAGAAAGAATATTTATTTGAAAGTGTATTAACAAGACTTATTACATTTAGATAATATGATGTAATACACACTCACCATCCACTGTATAAGACCTCCAACAGAACCGCACTGTATCACCACTGGAACTTCTCTACAGACGAGTAAACCCCACATCTATTTACAGATTTAGGCAGGTAAAAACGCACCACTGCAAGATTTGAAGTGGTTTTGCTGAGGTTTCAAAAGCTGTGTCCATTTTAGGAGATGATTGATGACCCACTGTCTGTGCAACCTGTATAACCCCGTTCCTCTGTCTCTGGGAGACTGGACAGCGTGTGGACGGAGATTTCAGTTTCTCCCAGCTGAATCAAAAGTGTTTTTCATGGTAGCAATGTCCAGCTGTATAGTCTACTGCTCAGACAGCTGTGCTGGACCGGTCAGACTTAAAACATAAACACAGGGACGCGCTAGGCCTGGGTGATTGAGTGAATTTCAGTGAGGGTCACCCAGTGACAAGGCTTCAGAGGTGATAAACGCTGTGTTGAAAAAGAAAACTGATAGAGAGGAAAAATAAATTGTAAACACTTTTAAATGCTTTACAGACTGAAATAAAACCATAAAACCACATTCACCTGGTTTACCTGGAAGATGCTGAAAAAAGCTGAGCTGAACCTGATATTGGAACAGTATCTGTAATGAAAATGGGGACTTTTTTGTAAGGTGTTGCCAATATTAAAGCACATTTAATACAATATTCAAGGCATCTTCATTCTTATTTTGCAGAATTGTGGTATAAAAGCAATAGAATGCTGGAGGTTTTTATTCAGGATAATGCACTCCCTCTCATGTTATATTGCTTTTATGTGGTATTTAATGTTTTATTCATTTACATACTTTTAAAAAATGGATTATTACAGAGCATTAAGAAGCCATGAGGCTAACTGGTCTAGCAATTTGTTTTGCTAATTCCAAAAAATGAAACTCTGGCATGTTGAATAGTGATGCAGCCTCCCACTGCATAATTTGATCGTTAGCATTATTTTTCATTTTAATTATTGTTTTATTGTTGTTTCATCTGGTATTCTGTTGCGCACTGTAGAGCACTTTGTAACCTTGTTTTGAAAAGAGCTATATAAATAAAGATTATTATTAGGGTGAATTATTAGCATAGTAGATTTCCCCGCTGTCTCGGCTTCAGGTTTCCCAGAATGTGACATATCGTCTAAGTAAAATTGTAAGCATTTTCCATACATCTGAAGTGTCCCAATGGTTCAACCCTGAGCTTCAATATTCTGAAATATATTACTTCACCATTTCCCACAGGCATCTGCAGCTGAATTAGAGTACCTCAGCTATAATGATGGAAAACGGCTTATTTTGTTTAGATCTAAAGCACAGGGACGTAGATTTGGAACCGATGCACTCACAGTCTGTAATTTCTCCAGCAGGGGGCGCTATTAGCATGTCACTTTTGTGTGTGAAGCTTTAAAGGGAAGAAACAGCAATGAACCCACATAGCAGGAGCTCATGAACTTGCGTTTGCAGCTTTCAAAATGAGAGGTGAAATATTCTATTTACAGAATTGTATTATTTCATAGGTGATTTCCATTAAGATGTATCAAATCAATTAACACTTAAAATGTATATATAAGTATAGAAGTATATAGCATAAAAAGTCGGTCTAAAGCCACTTTTCCACTCCGTGGTACCGGCTCAACTCTACTCGACTTGCTTTTGGTGCCAGCTACTGGTTTTTCACTGCAGATATAGCGCCCCCTCAATGTAGCCAGTCGTCATAGCAACGCCAAATGAAGCTACCATGACGTGAAGGAGACAAGTTTTGTTCAGAAGGGGCTGACAAAGTTTGGGAAAAACTACATCAGAGTTCAGACGACGAGATGATTCTGGTGCTCAAAAGTGACGCAAGAGGCTACGCTAACCTGGTAGCTAACATTATCATGTGTTTAGGGTGATATTGATGATTCTCTCTGACCAATCAGCACTCTGCAGTTTTTCCACATCATCTTTTGGTATTGGCTCAGTTTGCTTGGAACCTTGATGGAGGTGATACTAAAAATAGTACCAGGTACCAGATTTGCCTAAAGGAGAACCAAAAGAGTCGAGACGAGTCTGTATCACGCAGTGGAAAAGTGGCTTAAGTAGCAAACCATGTGTGTCTTCTGTGGGCTGGGAGGGGGGGATAAAACAGATATTCACAATTTTTTAGAAGAAAATGTCATGCTAATTATTTTTCAACATCACCCAGGCCTAACACACACACAGACACAGGCACTGACGGAAATGCACAGCCACTAAGATCTAATTCACACATACTGCATCTGTGCAGCATGAGCGCTACAGCTGGAACGTGCTGCCCTTTCATACATACAGCATTTGAGCTGCAGAGCAGAAAAGTGAGAATATCATTATATAATTATACAGACATTCCTGTTTCCAGACAGATAAATGTTCACATCAGTCACTCTGATCAACAAATATACCATTTATAAAAGTGCGCGACATGTTTGTTTATCCTCGACAGCATTCTAACTTGTGATTAGGCCAAAGTTTAAAGCCTGCTAGACCAACCAGGAAATCTGTTTGCAGCGCAGAATAACTAGTATATTTTCATGAATTGAATTAAATTAAATTCTGTTTAATTTTCATTGATTTTAATGGCTTATTTCAGTGTATTTTGCTGTGTGATGCACACAGCACACGAAAAAAATGGGCGCATAGCCTATTTTCTAAATACCGTGCAGTTTCAGTGCATTTAACTTTTCGCATTGCTCACCGCACACAGACGCAGTATATGTGAATAAGGCCTAACTGTGGTACCGCCATCGCCTGTCATTCTGACTACGAATGTAGACAGTCTCACCTAACAGTACTTCATACTGTCTATATTTGTACCCTTGTTCTTTGTTTTCTAGAAATTTCTCCTGCTTGTTAAACTTTCTCTGCTGACGTATCACTTTTTGACCATGATTATGCCTTAGGATGGTCCGGTCGGCTGGTACCAGGGACAATGCCCTGGATATTGACTATGATTACTGTATTAAGAAAAAAAATGGATGGATTGGAGTGTCCAGCATGACTGTGTTGGAAGGCCCACAGCTCTGCTTTTCATTCTGCTGGCTCTCCATGTGAAAGCTGCCCTGAGTAGCTATGAACCTCCTTTATTCTCACTTAGAGCTCATTGTGTGTTTAGCCAATTCCTAGCTTTGTTGCTGGTTTAACCCTAGTCTCACGGTTAAGCCTTGTTCTTTGATTACTATGACCTTGGGCGTCCTAAGACTTGTTTGGGTATGGCTGGGTAAGCCCCGCCTGCCTGTACCTTGACCCATGTAATGGATATATATCACGATTATAAGTGTTAAACAGGGATCATTTTGGAAATCCAGCATCTCTGTCCCTCTGTCCGGCTCTGTTTCTCTTTCTCCAGGCTCCTTTGGCGTTCCAGTTGCCTTGCTAGGAGATCTCTGAGCTCACCTGGAGCTCCATATTTGATTAGTCTTGCAGTTCCTAGCACTGTCCTTGTGTTTAAACCTATTCCCTTGTTTGGTTTCTTGGGCGTTGCCTTCCTCTGTCTTATTTTACAACTTGACCATAATTACTAGATAAATCTCAATAAACAGTCCTTGCACTTCACTTGCTCCTACTACCCTTGCCTTACATGTAACAGACACAGACTCTCATCATCTCCTGTTGACATCTTTGGCTGCCACGGTGGATGGACTGGAATGTCCAGTGGGGACTGAAAAACTCACGGCTGTCTCTCTTTCTCTAGGCTCATCTGGAGCTCTGTTCTCCATTCCAGGGCAGTCTTAAGCAGCTATGAACCTCCTTTACTATCACCTGGAGCTCACTGTGTGTCTATCCTGGCAATTTCCAGGCTTTGTTGCTGGTTTAACTCTAGTCTCTTGCTTAAGCAATTTCGCTTTGTTTCCTGGTGTTTTCCAGGACCTTGGCTTGCCAATGTCTCAATTTACTGTCTTGTATGCTACAGAGACGTTCAATACTGCCTTTGGCTGCTGCGTTGGAAGGGTAAGAGTGTCTAGGGATGGAGTTAGAGGCTCCTGGCTTTATCTGCAGGTCTGCTCTCCTGGCCAGAGCAGCCCAGAGCTGTTTCTCCAGGTTGTTGACCTTGTCTGTTTGTTGTTTGTCGACTTTGCAGATGTCTAGGTTAGCCCTATCTGCTTGTGCCTTGAACCTAGCTATGAATGGACACCATGATCTGGATGAACCTCAGTAAACAGACCTGCACGCAACCTATTTCACTGCCTAGTACACTATTTGTATCGAGGCAGCTGCTCATCTTACATTTCTTCCAAAATCAAGGGTATTAACAGGGTATTGGTCTCCACTATACTGCAGTAACAGCCTCGCTTCTTCTGAGAAGGCTTCCCACCAGCTTTGCAATCCCTAGCCTGGTCCCATGTTTAAGCCTGGTTTGTTTAGCCTTACTCTTTGCTTGCTGGCTACTCCTTAATTTGTCCAGGTTGTTAACCACTTCAGATATGCACAGGATAGCCCTGTCTTTCTGTGCCTTCATCCATGCTAATGCTAATGACCATGATGAACCTCCATAAACAGACTTTGCACTTCACTTGCGCTCCATTACTCTGCCTTGTATGATGCAGATACAAACTCTCATCATCTCCTCTTGTTGATGTCTTTGGCTGCCACATTGGAGGCAGTGGACGAGTTAGAGAGTCCAGCAGGGATGGTGTTTGAAATCCCCCGGTTCTGACCCTCTGTCCTGCTCTGTCTCTCTTTCTCCAGAGTCCTCTGGAGCTCTGCTCTCCTGGCCAGGGCGGCCCTGAGCTGGCCACGAAACTCCTCGATCCTCACCTGGAGCTCTTGGAGCTCTAGCTCCCAAGGAGAGGAGGGGCGTCCAGAGGCTCCAGATGGTGGGGAGAGAACCAGGCTGAGTCCGGGAGTGGGACCACCGTTGGCACACAGCTGGGTCGGGGGGCTGCCCACCAAACCCCTCCTGCCCTGGTCCAGCCGGTAACTGTTTAGGGTCTCCAGGTTGAAGTGGACACGCTTATGGTTGGCATCCTTAAGCTCAGCCTTGGTGCTCTCGTTGTTCCACCTCGGAGCAGAGCTGTAGTTGCTGGAGGTGGAGATGGAGGGCACAGCAGTGCGAACGCGGTGGAGGTTACAGTTTTCTGACAGACACAAAGAGGGGCTGGAGGGAAAGAAAAGCTCTAATTACCTGCTGAAATACATTTCTGGAACTGTATTAAAAGGGAATTCCAGCATTGTGTCAAAAGTTCCGCTTAATAAAATGCTCAAGATGCCGTAATGATTGGAACCAAGAGTTTAATGCATCTTAGAGAAAGTTATTGCATGAAATGGTTATGAACACGCTGCCTGATGTCTGAGACACTGTTTAATGATTGTTTTATTAAGATTTTTGCCTAAAACATACTTTTAAATCCATTTATGGTGAAGGAGGTACATACAGGGCAAAAAAGTTTTCTTATTATTTCAGATTTTCAACTATTTTCCCATCATCAACATTATATATGAAACTCAGAAGACTCGTGTAGGTTCACTGGTGGCTTTGGATAGTAAATAAAATGTCTATATCTGTGTTGTAGTCATGGCGACCCCTGGTTCCCTATCACCACCACTGTAAAGACATCTGAACCATTTCACACCAAACTGCTCTGAATCACTCTGTTTACATGTTAACAGAAATTGAATTTAGAAATAATGATAAATTAGTAGAATTCTTTTTTTATGCTACCCAAAAATAAATATTCTATATAAAAAATTCTATATTCTACAGCAAAGCAGCCCAGCCCAACAAGGCAGCCCAGCCCAACACATTCTTCATTGTTTTGATTAGGTGGATCAAGTATGTTGGATTAGGGCTGGAAATCGACACTGGATACAGGATGAGTACATTTTCAGGAGCAGGGCTGTGGAAAAGTGCAGTTTCTGAATGTTCAATTTAAACAGTTTAGTGTTTATATATAGAAGAAGGGATATTTTGTGATTTAAGTCTGATGAAAAGTTGTTTGTACACATAATTACCAGATTTTCTACACAATATATGCTTTTTTAATAACAATTACAGCTCATAAATGAGAGAGGCAGACCTCTGTGTGAAGTGTTAAATTGTACAGTGAGGTATATTAGTGTGTTTGGTCACCTTCTGTCTGTAATAGCTGCCTCTGCTTTACTGTCCTCATCACACACCATGTTTAAGGCCCGATGGATCTTCTGCAATCACAACAGCACAAACAGTGAAATGTGTTAGATGTGTTCTACAGTAATGACAGCACAGTGTGAATCAGCTCCACCATGCAGTAACCTGTGCTCACACCCCTTTACCACTAGAGGGGGCACAAGCTCCATGTTTTATATGGGAAGCATGATCGTTATCAAGATTTGGTGAAATAAGTGTAGAAAGCTTGACCATATAAACAAAACAAAGACAATGATCAACAAATCGTTTAAACAATAGAATGGAACAGAATGTAAAACAGCGGAACAGAACAGAAGAGAACAGAAGAGAACAGAACAAAAGAGTACAGAACAGAAGAGCAGATAACAGGAGAATACAGAACAGGAGAATACAGAACAGGAGGATACAGAACAGGAGGATACAGAACAGGAGAATACAGAACAGGAGGATACAGAACAGAAGAATACAGAACAGGAGGATACAGAACAGAAGAATACAGAACAGGAGAATACAGAACAGGAGGATACAGAACAGAAGAATACAGAACAGGAGGATACAGAACAGGAGAATACAGAACAAGAGAATACAGAACAAGAGATTGGAACAGAAGAGTGCAGAACAGAACAATACAGAAAAGTACAAATACAGAAGAGTACAGTACAGAAGAGTATAGAAGAGTACAGTACAGAAGAGTATAGAAGAGTACAGTAGAGTAGAGTATAGAAGAGTACAGTACAGAAGAGTATAGAAGAGTACAGTAGAGTAGAGTATAGAAGAGTACAGTACAGTAGAGTATAGAAGAGTACAGTAGAGTAGAGTATAGAAGAGTACAGTAGAGTAGAGTATAGAAGAGTACAGTACAGAAGAGTATAGAAGAGTACAGTACAGAAGAGTATAGAAGAGTACAGTAGAGTAGAGTATAGAAGAGTACAGTACAGTAGAGTATAGAAGAGTACAGTACAGAAGAGTATAGAAGAGTACAGTAGAGTAGAGTATAGAAGAGTACAGTACAGTAGAGTATAGAAGAGTACAGTACAGAGAGTATAGAAGAGTACAGTAGAGTAGAGTATAGAAGAGTACAGTACAGTAGAGTATAGAAGAGTACAGTAGAGTAGAGTATAGAAGAGTACAGTACAGTAAAGTATAGAAGAGTACAGTACAGAAGAGTATAGAAGAGTACAGTACAGAACAAAAAAGGGCCCAGTTTCCCAAAAACATCATAGTATTGAAATAATCTTATCTGATAGAGAAAGTGCTCCATGTGATGCTCGCTCTACCATTGTAGGATTATCTTTATGCTAAAATGTTTTCAGGAAAGCCTGAACAAAAAAAATATAGAATAAAATGGAACAGAACAGAGCAGAACAGAACTGAGCAGAACAGAGCAGAACAGAACAGAACAGACCTGAGCAGAACAGAACAGAACACTAGCCCTGTAGCTCCAGAGCTAAAACTAAAGAAGCAGACAGAAGACACTGATCATGTCCTGCTGTGACAATTTGCTGAACTATACTAAAAGCCGACAGAGGAAGCTGTGTCTCACCTGGCTGGTGTGGAGCCAGTACCTGAGCCTGTGCTGGTGGCGCAGGTGAGGCAGTATGAAGCGGTAGAAGGCGTGTTCACCCAGCAGGGAGAGTAACGCCCCGGCCACGCCCACACACAGCAGCACGAACAGCCCGGAGAAATGCTGGATACCCATCTGCAGAGTCTACACACACAGACGCACGTTAGATCAAACGTCTACATTCATGAACATCCATTTCATTTGCCCGTTGTCTGCATCATGAATCAGCAACAGGTTTCATCTTTCACACTGCCACTCCAGTTGGGTGGGTTAAAGGTCAGAAAACGCACTGCCTGTGGATTTAAGATGCACAAAATGAATATGTCTCATGATAATTATCTTCTCATAATAGTTAATAAAAATAAAAAAGACAGAGCCTATTGTTTATAATATCTTATTAGAAACAGTATGCCCCAATAAAGAAAAACTACAATAACAGCAGGCTGATTTCACACAATAAGCTTACAATACCAAGAACTACCAAACCACACCAAAAAACTACCAAACCTCACAGAGAATTACTGAACCATACCAAAAACTACCAAACCTCACAGAGAATTACAGATCCACACCAAAAAACTACCAAACCTCACAGAGAATTACAAATCCACACCAAAAAACTACCAAACCTCACAGAGAATTACTGAACCATACCAAAAACTACCAAACCTCACAGAGAATTACTGAACCATACCAAAAACCACCAAACCTCACAGAGAATTACAGATCCACACCAAAAAACTACCAAACCTCACAGAGAATTACAGATCCACACCAAAAAACTACCAAACCTCACAGAGAATTACTGAACCATACCAAAAACTACCAAACCTCACAGAGAATTACTGAACCATACCAAAAACCACCAAACCTCACAGAGAATTACAGATCCACACCAAAAAACTACCAAACCTCACAGAGAATTACAGATCCACACCAAAAAACTACCAAACCTCACAGAGAATTACAGATCCATACCCAAAAACTACCAAACCTCACAGAGAATTACCAAACCATACCAAAAACCACCAAACCATACCAAAAACTACAAAACCATAATGAAAACTACCAAGTCATACCAATAACAATGAAACCCTACAGAGAACTACCAAAAACCTACCCAAACTATACCAAAAAATTTCCAAGCCATACAGATAACTACCAAACCACACAGAGAACAACCAAACCATAACCAGAACTCAGTTAGATTCTAGGTTTCTGAGCAGAAGGTGGCGTAACCAGGCCTCTGTGTGGTGTTACCACATGACCCGCTGTGCTGAAACAGGTTACTGGAGAAAGCAGCTGCAGAAATCAGTTAAGAGAATCTTTTTCACAGCTCTTTTTAATGAAAATGGACACCGTGTGCTGGCGGCGCTGCTCTGCGATGCACTTTACATTTTTTTGAAAAGCAGCTCACGTTTGTCCGCCTCCACGCCCCCACGGTGCTACTGTCAATTAGCATTTGCTACAGAGAGCAGTCAGTTGATAGTATATTACACATATCATCACAGGCCTGTTACAGATCTGGGGTCTGTCTAATAAAGCAGGATTTCTTGCTAAGTCAGCTAACTCTAAGCATAGTTTGATCTAATCCCGGATTTGGTGGATCACTTTCCCGGGCCGCATCACCATGGCAACTTGTGCTGCATGTCTAACCTGCTTCAGTACAGATTAAGTTAAAGATTTCAGATCAATTTTTGGCAAATACTTTTGATCAGTAACTGACCATTAGTTGCTGATTAACAGCTAGTATGTATGTACACACCACACACACACACACACACACACACACACAGCTCTGAAATCTGATTGGCTGAGCTGTGTTCAAAGCCTTTGTAAAATCTATGATATATGCACATCAATGACCACAAAAAAAAAAAAACCTTGGGCTGTTAATGGAATAATCTTTGACTCTCATGCTGCTCACATGGAGCACCGAGTGAACTGATGGACTAGGAACCCGTTTTCTGTTGAAATCGAGGGGCTGACAGCTTATGTTCTTAACTAGAACTAGGCAGGTCAGCTAGCTAACAGGCTAAAAGATAGAAAACAGCCTAAACAGCTCCATCATTAATATCACAGGCTTGAATTAAAGGACTTGCGGTCTGATTCACTGTAAAACTACAGTATAAAAGTCTAAAAATGTCACCTGAATGTTTTACACACTTCAAATGTTCGTGTTTCAGTCAGAAGTCGTGTCAAACCCAGACTGAACCCCAAACGGCTCTGTACTCCCTAAATAGTGTTCTAGCTATGAAAGTTTAGAGATTCTAGCCTCTACAGCCAAACTGTGCATCATTGATCCAGTGTGGATGAGTCTGAGACCCAAATGACTGTTTCTTAGCTGTATTTCGCTCTGTTGGGCTGCAGCATCCAGTATTTAAACTCCTACGTAGTGCACTATGTAGGGAGCAGTTTAGAGATTCAGCCCCAGTGTGAGAAGAGGGCGCCGCTGGATTGGTCTTAAATAAGACTTGTGGTGGTGATTTGAGAACCAAAAAGTTCTTATAAAGTGAAAGTTTTTGCATTGAACAGTGCTGTGATATCATATGTTCACTGTTATATGAATAATAGTTAAAAAGTCAATGAAATGACCGCAGTGAACAGTGACCGAACATTCTCCTCATTCATCTGTACTCTAAAGGAACTACATTTCTTGGCGGAATACTTGTTTATGTCGATTGTTATTAATAATAATTTAAATTATTTACTGAACAAATGTGTATTTTATCATATTTTATGTTGGCCGCCGTTTTATAAAAGCAATAAGCCACTTGAGACCATGCGTTACAGTGATTGTATAACAGGGAAGGAGTTTTACGTCTTCCCTGTGATAACATCACTGTAATATACATACATACATACATACATACATACGTCATCTAAACCGCTTATCCACTGTAATATAATTTAAAATACATTAAAAATAATTTTTTAAACACTGCTTTAATATACGAGTTCTGTATTCGTGCACTGAGATATTAAAACATGTTGCTCATATGAAGAGTGGAACGTAGTATTAATAATCAGGAATCGGTGTGTTTATGAAGAAAACGTCCCGATGCTTTAAACCCACCGTAGGTAAGACCCCGGCGGTGTTTAATCGGAGGGGCTGACGGCGGCTCATTACTGTATTACAGAGAGAACTAAAGACGACGATGAAATGAGTGGAATATGTGCTGATGAGCTACTGAACGTTCTGCGTTCTAAAGTTCTACAGTTCTATTTATCTGTTTTACAGCCAGAGTTAAAGCGAACATAAACACCCTGAGCGGCGCTCTGGCTCAGTGGAGCTGGAGATCCTTTTTATGGCCTCCTCTCTTCTCTTCATCATCCCTTCTGCTTTTATTCCTCCATCTCCGCATTTAAAGCAGCTCATTTTAATATTTTATCCCTCAATTATTCATTTTTCTCCTTGCTTCATCCTTCTAACCTTCCTTTTCTCTCTTCCTCCTTTCTTTTTACTTCCATCCTTTGTTTCACCTTCCTTTTCTTTCTCTCTTCTTCTTTCTTTCCCTCCCTTCTCCCATCTTTCCTTTCTTTCCTTGTTATTTACTCTTTTCTTCTTTCCCTCCCTTCTCCCATCCTTCCTTTCTTTCCTTGTTATTCACTTTTTTTCTTCTTTTCTCCTTCCTTCCTTCCTCTTCATTAATCTTCTTTCTTTCTTTTTCATTCTTCTTTCTTTTTTGCTTTTCTGTCTTTCTTTCTTCCCCTTTCTTTTTCAGTCTCCCATTCTCTCTTTCTTCCCTTCTTCTCTTCTTTCCTTATCTCTTTCTTTCTTTTTTCTTCCCTTCTCCCATCCTTATTTACTTTTTTCCTTCTTTTTCCTTCCTTTCTCCCTCCTTCCTCTTCATTAATCTTTCTTTCTTTTGCTTTCTTTTTTCCCTCTTTGTTCCTTTCTTTCTCTCTCTCTTCCCCTTTCTTCTCTTTATTACTCTCTTTTCACTTTCTTCCATTCTCTTGCTTTTTCTCTCTTTCCCTTTTCTTTATTAATCTTTTCGTTCATTTTTCTTTCCTTCTTTTGCTTTTTTCTTTTTCTTTCCTCCATTTTCTTTTTTCTTTCTCTTTATTTCCTCTTTCTCTTTCTTTCTTCTCTTGCCCTTTCCTTTTCACTTTCTTCCGTTCCCCAAGGACCTTCTTTCTTTTTCTTTCTTTGTTTCACTATTTCTCTTTAGTTCTTTCTTTCTTCCATTCTCTCTTTCCTATTTTCTCTTTCTTTCCTTCTTTTTCTCCCCTCTTTCTTTCCTCCTTTATCTCCCTTCTTTCTTCCATTCTTCCCTTATCTCTTTTTCTTTCTTCCTTTTTCTTCTCTCTTTCTTTCCTTCTTTGTCATTTTTCCACTATTTCTCTTTCTTCCTTTCTCTGTTTCTCCTTCTTCCCTTTTTCTCCTTCTTTCGTTCTCTCTCTCTTTCTTTTTTCTTTCACTATTTTTCTAACTTCCTTTCTCCCCTTCTTCCCTTTTTCCTTCTCTCTTTATTTATCTCTTTCTCTCTTTTTCTCCTCTTATTTTATTACAGTTCAGTTCTGTGACTCATGGCTCAGAATGATGACCTTAATGTCAGTTTTATTGCTTTGCTGGGTCTGTATTTCCTCCAGGAAGTGCAGGTCTGGTTTAATGGGAAGCAGATAGTTGAATAATTGTTTATGTGTTGGTTAATGTTTACAGTACACAACAGTCGGAAACGTCCACACAGAGAGGGATGGTTTCAGGCAGCAACTAAATCAGGAATGTTCTGGTACTTTAGCCACTGTATCTTTGCTAAATGGGCTCTGAGCCCCCCGCAGCCCCTCCAGCACCATCTCACACTCACACACCCCTCAGGCATCATCTCCCAGCTGCCTGAACCTCACTGCCTATTTAGATGGTTTATCTGCAGGTGATTTTTCAGCCTGTCACTCTGGAGAGCGCCTGATTCTCAGCAGCGCTGTGATAAGCATCAGTGGATGATGGATGATTCCAGTATCAGCCAACAGGGGGCAGAGCGGCTCAGGGAACGGAGCTGTATGACCACAGAGTCAATATCCAGCAAGAACTTTCATTCCTGCTGACTACAGGCCAACGGCTGCGTCCAAATACTCCAGGAGTTACTGATTCTTCTCTTGATCCAGAAATTGATTTCAATCTTACAGACACCTGAGGAGACAAGACACCTGAGGAGACGAGACACCTGAGGAGACGAGACACCTGCCGAAACAGCGTTAAATCAAATCTGCTCAAATCAAATCTAAACGTCTCTGTACAGCGAGTTTTACAACTGAAATTAACGTCCAACTTTCAACTGAGCAAGACAATGACTGAACCACTGAGAGGAACCATGACTGAAAAGGAGAACCTCACTAAGAGCATGAGGAAGAACCATTGAGAGGAACCAAAACTCAAAAGGAGAACCTCCCTAAGAGCATGAGGAAGAACCACTGAAGAACTAAGACTCAAAAGGAGAACCTCCCTAAGAGCAGGAGGAAGAATCACTGAGAGGAACCAACACCCCAAAGGAGAAGCTCCCTAATTGAATGAGGAAGAACCACTGAGAGGAAGCAAGGCTCAAAAGGAGAACCTCTCTAAGGCCATGAGGTAGAACCACTGAGGGGAACTAAGACTCAAAAGGAGAACCCTAATAGCATAGGGAAGAACCACTGAGAGTTTTGATGTTTGGTTTCGCCCCCAGGCAGTTTTCAGCTACAGGACCTGCAGAGAGTCATCAGCATCTTCACCTCGGTGGTCCTGACAACAGCTAAGCTGTGTTTCTTCACTCTCGTGTATGAGACAATGACAACAAAGGGAGAAGGAAGAAGAATAATTTTGATAAAAAAAAGCAAATAGAGATGAAAATATCATTGTAAAAGCATTATTTTGTCTAGTTAGAATGGAAGTCTATGGAGAAAACTGCTTTCTGGCACCAAACAGGAGAAATCTTGCCTTCTAGGACTCTAGGAGTCATACAGATCAGACTCTTCTACCTGAGTACAGAGACACCTACAAAGCCCAAACTGATATCCAAGCTAACAGATTTGAAAATCTGTCAAAGTCAAATAAATAATTTCTGGTTTTGGGCACAAAGGAACAAAACATGCATTTTTCAGGGTGTTCGGGCTTCAACACATGCGCACATCACAGCACGGGGGGCATTTTTCCAGCTTACGCCTCTACCAACAAGGCAATTGTCTCTTTTCATTTAACGGGGGGGCTTTCTGTACTACAGCCCACCTTACTGAGCATAACAAACTGTCCTATTTTATAATGACTCTACTAGAACTAACCACTCCACGGCTTTCTTAACTCATACTAAGGTTATGCTGACTTTACACAGAGCAGTAGAGAATCTCTGGTGCCTGTTTTAAAGGATACAAAGCAGAAACGTGAGTGTCACTCAGGTTTTAACGCTGCCTTTATGCTTTTATCGTCAATGTGGGTTTGTGGCCTAGAAAGCATAAAAATAGTAGCTTTCTGATTTTGTACTGACTTTTCATCATGTTTGAGGAAAGGACCGTTTCAGCAGTCCATGCTACGTAATTCTTTATTTTTCAAAATGCAACTTGTAATAGTAGTCACAGATTAGGCCCTGGACCACGCGTCAGCAACTTTTACTGCCCTGTTGCTCCACAGCTGAATTAGATTAGTAGGTAAAAATAAAATAATCCTCCTTTACAGTAAAATAAAGCTCTGCTGATCGTTCAACACAGTTTAACAATAAATGGTCTTAAAATGCTGGAGTTAATGTAGAACTGCTAATTCACCCTTTAACCCTGAAGATCAGTGCAGACTGCTGGTCACCATAGCAACACAGACAACAGTCTCACCTAGCTAGTAGCTAACGAAATGGCAAAGAGAAAGATTTAATACGAATAACGATAATTTGGAGACAAATGGACTTATTTGCATTTATAATCACTCCAGCTGGTTTCCTGATACGTTAAATCTGCAACGAGAAACTGACCAACACTAAAAAGTCACGAAGCTGAAGTCGCTTTGCATTCACCAGCTTCTCATTCAAACAGGAAGTTGGAGAATGAGAAGCGACTTCAGTCTTGTAAAGTCAAACATTGAGAGACATTTTACAAGAAACTGTTCTACTTTTGTGGAAAGTTTCCTGCCGGAGATGTGAGAAAAGCGGCTATAGCTGAGCTAAAGCTTAAAGCAGAGCAAAGTGAGTCTGTGTTTTTGTTTATATTATATTTTTAGCCTATATTAGGACATCAGCACATACTGAGACATATTTACAGCTAAGATGGTAAGATGGATATAAAATGTTGAGGCTCCCAAGGTGTTTGATTTTTGTTGAAGGACAAAATGGCTCTTCTTAACATTTGGGTTGTGACCCCTGGACTAGACATCTGCTTACATCTAGGGAAGCACAATCGGGATCAGCCAAGATCGGAATCTGCAGGTTTTTGCTCAAAACATGAAATCAGGGTCCAGTTTATTGTTTTTATCTTGGCTAATCTGTGTTGCAGGTTTGTGAGGTAAACTGTACATTGGTCATTTTGGCTGTAAAGAAATCAGAAATCGGAAAAAATCAACAATCAGAGCGTCACTAACTTCAGTAACTGTTAGTTACATCATGTACATTTTGGGAGTGTGTAAAAAATGTTATCAAGATAGCAAAGAAGATCAGGCTAGCTAGCTAACGTTAGCAGTGTATTTACCAAATAAGCTCAGCTTTATTCTGATGATTAAATGATTAAAGGATGAGCATTATTCTGACAGACATGAGAAAAAAGAAATACACATGTATGCATTATTCATGTAAATGTAATGTACAAAAACATACTAACACGGTTTACATATCAGGTAATATATGCCTCTCTCAGTAGATTGACGTGTGGCTGACTATAAAGCACTTAACCACAAAAACTTCATGATTACATGATATGGTTACTTTTTGTATATTTATACATGGGAAACTTTTGGGAAGATACAACAATAGGTTGGGCTAGTTCACCAGCAAAAGGGTCAAAATTCTTAATGAATCTAAGGACACATTCAAAACTGGAAAAGTCATAAAATTATTACATTTATTTTTTAATCTAAATTCCTTTAGGGTTTCTAAAGGCATCTGCTATAATGACAGAAAAGCGTGTGGACCTACAGTCTGACGTTTCTCCAGCAGGGGACACTATTAGCACACAAGCTGCTTTAATGTTCATTTAGAGAAGAGACAGTCATGAACCCACACCAGCAGGATCTAACCAACCCATGTTTACCACTTTCAAAACCAGAGGGAAAAAAGTTTAACGAGAAACATTGAGTTACTCAGTGTTATTTATATGATTTCTATTAATAGTTTGTATTAAATCTGTTAATAATAAAAGCATGTAAGTTACAGAGTGTATGGAAGTGGACAGTGTTTGTGTTTCATGGGCCAAAACTGTGTGAACGTGTCCATGCTGACCAGCACAGGACAGTGAAGAAAATGTTCTCTTGACATCCTGATTACAAAGCACTTAAACACAAAGGCTGATCATGAAGAGGCAGCATTAAAGAAAGTTGCAGTTGTGTTGATTGATAATACATCTTTAATGTGGGAGCCAAGCTTATGTTAGTCAACAACAGCAGTCAAAGGACGTTTACCTGCACATATACAGCACATGAGGCAGAATAAGACCAAACTGTGGTTCCATCTTTCTGTTTGCTGTGATTTTCCAGAGTGTGACCTTGAGCTAAAGTGACAGAGTCTGCTGATCACACATAAACACACCCACAGCTGCCGGGAGGCCGAGTTCATCTTCAGTTCGTGGAAGGTTTTGATACACTCTGTTTATCACAGACAGCAGTTCACTCACAGAGAGTTTGACTGGGGGGATAAAGTGATGCAGACAGTTACTGGATTCAGCAGGATCAACAGGCTCACACAGTGAGTTGCATGACTTAATTTTTATTAGTCATCAGTTTGTTTACCTGCACTCAATGATCTGATCATAATCAGATTTCTGCAGTTATCTGATTTTTCAAATGGTCGTGTAAACAGCACACTCTGATTTCTTAGATCGGAGTAAGTCTAGAGATCTTTAACAAATCTGATAAAGAGGCTGGATTTTAGCTCAGTAATCAGATTTCTCAGTGCTGTAAACTCTTACTCTGATTTCTTTCGGAATACATGCTTGACGAAATGAAGGATTTAAATAACTCCTCATCTTCTAGATGATGTATGTTCATCTTTTCAGGTAAAGTGGCGCGATGTTTAAAAAAAAAAGCTGCAGCACGAAGTTTGAGTTTTACATTACGTTTACTTCATGTCCTTTACGTCACGAGTTTATTGGCTGGTTGTAAAGCAGAAATCTGATTACTGTCTGACTCAGTAGACCTGGACTTTCCCTATCATCTGATTACTCAAGTGCATATAAACGCATTGATCGGATTACTGACAAAATCTGATTTTCTGCAGTTATCGGATTCCTAGTGCATACAAACACACTCAATGAATCATTCGAAAAAGTAGACGACTACTGAGTAATGTTTAACCATATAAAAAAAAACAACACGTGAAAACGTGAGTTTTCCAGGCGTCAGCAAACCTCTACTCTTGATTTATTCAAAGTTTGTTTTTGTTGCATGCATGGTGCGCTAAACATTCTTCAATTGCTTTTTTTTTTGCATGTCACTAAATCAGCCCTTTCCTATAAGAGACAGCAGTTCTCTAAACCTACCTGGTCTGGATTACAAGCCTATAGTTCAGTGCAGTGCAGTTTTACGCAGCTTGCGGTGGGATTGGTTTAATCTTGTCTAGTATTTCCACTATAATACTTTGTTCTTTGTGTTTAGCAGAGACTTGATTTTTTCGGGTCTTGAGCTTCACTCAGCCTTTGGACTTGAATCGATCTCTACTGGTCATAGTCTTGGACTCAACAAAGGTGGTCTTGACTACAGCCCTAATCTTGCATGTCTTGGCTGATTGACAACATTTGGCATTTCATTTATTGCCAAACGCTTTAGCAATAAACTCATTTGGCAATGTGTATTTATTAGTTACTTACAATGAAACACAGCTCGATTGGCATAACATTGAGAAACTAATCTGTAAAGAAAGACTGAAGACAGCTTGAGAGTTTGTACACACAATTGTATGACCTTAACAAGTAAAAACTTCTAAAATGTAGTCAACAAATCTAATATTCCTCATTATGAGTCTGTTGTAAGAATATTATAAGATTATTCCACCTGTTTCTCTACATTTTTACTTGTTTTCAGTGATTTTATCTGGTGAAAGTGTTTATTCCATTGGCAGATTAGTTTACTTGTTTTAGAGAAATAATGAAGATAATTTTGCTCATTTCAGGAAATAATAATTAAAAAAAGTAACATGATCTGCCAATGAAATAAGACACTTTTATGAGATAAAACTGCTTAAAAACAAGTAAAAATGTCTAGAAATAAGTTAAATAATCTCACAATATTCTTACAACAGTCTCATAATGAGAAATAGTAGATATATTGACTACATTTAAGATGTTTACTCTCACTAAGATATCATTTTTTGCAGCATATCAATATCTTTGTCAATACTGGCCTTGGTTTTGTGGTAGATATGATCTCACACGGCCACACACAGCTCTCTAACAACACAGCTGAAAGCTGAGAACAGCCTATGTAAAAACATCACAGTATTCAAATATCTGTCAGCATGAGTTCTGCTCAAGATTTCACCATTTGAACGTTATTTGTAGCCTGTATCGTCCGTCGCTAAAGACACTTTTCAACACCTTGAAGACAGACGCAAACTCTGAGATCCAATTAGCTTCCTCTCTGACTTTGATCTGCAGCAAAACAAGTCTCTGCTGCTGTTGTACATCAGAGTCCTTTACCCACGTGCTAATCCAGGTATGGCACACATCGACTGTCTGTCCTGACACGGTGCCAAATTTAGCACTTCGTGTTGGTTGTCCAATCCCACGTCTCGCTCCTTCTCCTGATTTTACTGTTGGACTTGGACCAATTAGCCGTTTGAAGAGCTCTGGCTAATTTAATTAACAGGGAAAAAAAGAGAGAAGGAGAGTGAGGAGGAGATACAATGCTCTCCGTCTGCGTTTGGGCATTTGGAGTGTATCTGTAAACAGCACAAAAGTAAACAATAATTATGTATTCAGCCTGGGAGGAGAGAAACAAAGCCCTACGATGTAAAAGCAGAAGTAATTTTGTTCCCCTTAAGGATAAAAAAAAATATTAATAAAGAAAGCAGAAAAACACGTTCACTGAGACAACAAATGTAGCTCCTAATGAGAGCACTAACGGCTTAAGAGCGTGGCAGCAAGTGACGTTTCCTAATGACACCTTTAGAGGGCGGCGGTGAGTGGTGTTTGTTTATTTGATGTTTGTTAATGACGCCTTTAGAGGGCGGCGCTGAGCGGCGTTCGTTTATTTGATGTTCATTAATGATGTCTTTAGAGGGCGGCGCTGAGCGACGTTCGTTTATTTGATGTTCGTTAATGGCGCCTTTAGAGGGCGGCGCTGAGCGACGTTCGTTTATTTGATGTTCGTTAATGGCGCCTTTAGAGGGCGGCGCTGAGCGACGTTCGTTTATTTGACATTTGTTAATGACGCCTTTAGAGGGCGGCGCTGAGTGACGTTTGTTTATTTGATATTTGTTAATGACGCCTTTAGAGGGCGGCGCTGAGCAACGTTTGTTTATTTGACATTTGTTAATGACGCCTTTAGAGGGCGGCGCTGAGCGACGTTCGTTTATTTGACATTTGTTAATGACGCCTTTAGAGGGCGGCGCTGAGCGACGTTTGTTTATTTGATATTTGTTAATGACGCTTTAGGGGGCGGTGCTGAGCAACGTTTGTTTATTTGATGTTCATTAATGATGTCTTTAGAGGGCGGCGCTGAGCGACGTTCATTTATTTGATGTTCGCTAATGACGCCTTTAGAGGGCGGCGCTGAGCGGCATTCGTTTATTTGATGTTCGTTAACGACGCCTGTAGAGGGCGGCGCTGAGCGACGTTCGTTTATTTGATGTTCGTTAATGATGCCTTTAGAGGGCAGCGCTGAGCGACGTTCGTTTATTTGATGTTTGTGAATGACGCCTGTAGAGGGCGGTGCTGAGCAACGTTTGTTTATTTGATATTTGTTAATGACGCCTTTAGAGGGCGGCGCTGAGCTAAGTTTGTTTATTTGATGTTTGTTAATGAAGTCTTTAGAGGGCGGCGCTGAGCGACGGTTGTTTATTTGATGTTTGCTAATGACGCCTTTAGAGGGCGGCGCTGAGCAACGTTTGTTTATTTGATATTTGTTAATGACGCTTTAGGGGGCGGTGCTGAGCAACGTTTGTTTATTTGATGTTCATTAATGATGTCTTTAGAGGGCGGCGCTGAGCGACGTTCATTTATTTGATGTTCGCTAATGACGCCTTTAGAGGGCGGCGCTGAGCTAAGTTCGTTTATTTGATGTTTGCTAATGACGCCTTTAGAGGGCGGCGCTGAGCTAAGTTCGTTTATTTGATGTTTGTTAATGACGTCTTTAGAGGGCGGCGCTGAGTGACGTTCGTTTATTTGATGTTTGCTAATGACGCCTTTAGAGGGCGGCGCTGAGCGACGTTCGTTTATTTGATGTTCGTTAATGACGCCTTTAGAGGGCGGCGCTGAGCGACATTTGTTTATTTGATGTTCGTCGATGACGCCTTTAGAGGGCGGCGCTGAGCGACGTTCGTTTATTTGATGTTTGTTAATGACGCCTGTAGAGGGCGGCGCTGAGCAATGTTCGTTTATTTGATGTTTGTTAATGACGCCTTTAGAGGGCGGCGCTGAGCGACGTTCGTTTATTTGATGGTCGTTAATGACGTCTTTAGAGGGCGGCGCTGGGCGACATTCGTTTATTTGATGGTCGTTAATGACGTCTTTAGAGGGCGGCGCTGGGCGACGTTCGTTTATTTGATGGTCGTTAATGACATCTTTAGAGGGCGGCGCTGGGCGACATTCGTTTATTTGATGGTCGTTAATGACGTCTTTAGAGGGCGGCGCTGGGCGACGTTCGTTTATTTGATGGTCGTTAATGACGTCTTTAGAGGGCGGCGCTGGGCGACATTCGTTTATTTGATGGTCGTTAATGACGTCTTTAGAGGGCGGCGCTGGGCGACGTTCGTTTATTTGATGGTCGTTAATGACGTCTTTAGAGGGCGGCGCTGAGCGACGTTCGTTTATTTGATGTTCGTTAATGACGCCTTTAGAGGGCGGCGCTGAGCAACGTTCGTTTATTTGATGTTCGTTAATGACGCCTTTAGAGGGCGGCGCTGGGCGACATTCGTTTATTTGATGGTCGTTAATGACGTCTTTAGAGGGCGGCGCTGGGCGACGTTCGTTTATTTGATGGTCGTTAATGACGTCTTTAGAGGGCGGCGCTGAGCGACGTTCGTTTATTTGATGTTCGTTAATGATGACTTTAGAGGGCGGCGCTGAGCGACGTTTGTTTATTTGATGTTCGTTAACGACAACTTTAGAGGGCGGCGCTGAGTGACGTTCATATTCCAGGTGGCTGCTATTGCTTTAAGTTATGCTAACGTACTTTAGTCTATGTCCAAAGAAAACAGTGTCATACAGTGTCCGAAACCTTGGTTCAGTGCATCATCTATCTATTTGTCCGGCTGTATTTGAAGTAAGGGGAAACTTGTGTAAATGTGTTGGCTAAACAGTGGCTTTAACAGTTATGCCCTTGGGCAGGAGGCTGTGTTGGCCGCAGTCTGCTGCTGAGTGGAGATTTACGGCCGTGGGGAGCAGGTTTACAGGGTGTCTGTACTGCTGGGGATTGGCTCTGCTCCAAAAGGGACAGACAACTCCTCAGCATGGAGATATCGTCCTCCAGCTGGCAGTGTCCGCTCAACACAAATGTCATTGTTCCTCCTCACGAAGTCACCCATTCACGTATCATACGGAATTAGAGGAATAGTTTCAGGTTTTCCCTTCAATCCAATTTTAGTCAGTCAGCCATGATGTGTTTGGTGCAGTCAACAAGAAATAAAGGCTTAAACTCCACCACTCTGAGCTGTGTATACAGATCTACACCAATCAGGCATAACATTCTGACCACCTCCTTGTTTCTACACTCATTGTCCATTTTATCAGCTCCACTTACTGTATAGGTGCACTTTGTAGTTCTACAGTTACAGACTGTAGTCCATCTGTTTCTCTGATACTTTGTTAGCCCCCTTTTACCCTGTTCTTCAGTGGTCAGGGCCCCCATGGACCCTCACAGAGCAGGTAATATTTGGATCATTCTCAGCACTGCAGTAACACTGACGTGGTGGTGGTGTGTTAGTGTGTGTTGTGCTGGTGCGAGTGGATCAGACACAGCAGTGCTGCTGAAATTTTTAAACACTGTGTCCACTCACTGTCCACTCTATTAGACCCTCCTACCTCGTCAGTCCACCTTGTAGATGTAAAGTCAGAGACGATAGCTCATCTGCTGCTGCACAGTTTGTGTTGGTCATCCTCTAGTCCTTCATCAGTGGTCACAGGACGCTGCCCACAGGACACTGTTGGCTGGATATTTTCGGTTGGTGGACTATTCTCAGTCCAGCAGTGACACTGAGGTGTTTAAAACTCCAGCAGCACTGCTGTGTCTGATCCACTCATACCAGCACAACACACACTAACACACCACCACCACGTCAGTGTTACTGCAGTGCTGAGAATGATCCACCACCCAAATAGTACCTGCTCTGTGAGGGTCCATGGGGGTCCTGACCACTGAAGAACAGGGTAAAAGGGGGCTAACAAAGTATCAGAGAAACAGATGGACTACAGTCTGTAACTGTAGAACTACAAAGTGCACCTATATAGTAAGTGGAGCTGATAAAATGGACAATGAGCGTAGAAACAAGGAGGTGGTCAGAATGTTATGCCTGATTGGTGTAAATCTGAGTTTTTAATGTTTTAGACAGTGAAACAGACAGACAGGGTGAACACTGTTATAATAGAACTGCGATGTAAAAGTATACGGATCATTCTACTTAAATAGTTCACTATTTTCACTATTTAACTATTTTAAAAATGTATTCAGACCTTCGATATTTACAAGGATTGTGTTCTGATCTATTTAAACCAAAGGCATTATTAGAGATATTAATAAGCTAAATATATACAAAATTATTTATAGGGTACTATCTGTTGGGAGGGGTCTGACCCAAACCCTGACCCCTAAATTTATACTTATGAAAGTAATACTAACATTTTTTGTTTAAAGAAACAGATTTTGATTTCTTTTGAAGTAAAAGATTTAGATTTATTTAAAACCTTTCACTTCAAGATATGAGATTTTAGTTAAATTTTTAAATAAAAAATGTATTTGATCATCCAAGATATTTTTGGTGTTTAAGCTTTGCTTCTTTAGTTTTAGCACTGGAGCTACGAGGCTAATGTAGCACGTAATGTAACACATACGTTTATTCCCCACCTATTACCATGGTGCTAAATTCCCTTACACTCACCTCAAACTGTGTGGAGCTGTTCAGTGTCTCTAATAGATCTGATTATGTGGTTTCTGACACTGTAAGACTCACTGTTTTCTATAAATACTATACTAAAGTATAATAAAAATACTGTTTTTATCTATACAGTGTTCTTATGAAACTTTTGAACTTCAAAAATGTTTTAAGATTAAACTATTTATCTTTACACAACGCAAGCTGATTGGTTGAGAAGCGCTCTAAACGTGCTGTTATTTCGCCATAACACTATCACTGTCATCACCACTGAGCAGCTTTTCAGTCGGCAGCTGTGACAGAAGAACAGCTGAACAACCTGGAATCAGCCAGAAATGAACCCATCATCATCAGTGGTGATGACAGTTTGGGAATTTAGTGTAAGGAGCTGGGGAACAAACTGCCGGCTGTGCAGCGAGTGGGCGGAGCTTGTTACTCTGACATAGCAACAAGCTGCTCGTTAAGGAACTATAATTTGGTGAAGGAACTGCGAACATTAAAACATATTAAACGCCGCGTTCACGGCCCAGTTTATTAATTTATTACTGTATTTATTTAACTGTTGTATTAAAGCAGTAGAACACTCGAGGAGTGTGTTATCGCCAATAACATCACGGCTGTGATGATCTACGGTGACCAAATCACAGCTGTGATGTTATTTCGCCATAACACACTCCCTCTCGGGTTCTACTGCTTAAAAATGCACTTATCTACATAAAGCAACCAGCCAGGAGAAAAGATAAAAACCTAAAAACCTCTGCTTAATATCACTGTAGTCTCTCTGAGACAACAGTGATGTCAGATGTAGATTGATGTTCGTCTCTCCTGCTGCTCCTGTTTCTCCTGAGACAAAGAGCCCTGAGTGAAAGAACAGTCCTGCTGAGTTTCAGTGGAGATCTTAATAGAGTCACACATTAGATTTGCTGAGATAATAACGCTCATCTTTATCTGCAACTAAAGACAGAAACTCATTTCTCATCCAAGACTAAAAGGCATCTCAGCAGTGTTAGAATTACAGAGGAGCTGGAGGGAGCCGAGCTCTCCTGAAAGAGACGTGAGCTCCCCTGAAAACAATAAAATCTCAAATTTAGGGGAGCCAGTTTATGCATCTTCGGTTAATGCGAAGAATAAAAATTAAATCAAATTAGACTCCACAGATTCCCGTCTCTCCCAAATGCTTGCTCTGGCTCTCCGCCAACAAGGTGTCTATTCCAAGCTGGATGTAAAATAAAGGCGCTTGTGATTTGAAGTTCCCTGTGAGAGCTGGCTTGTTTGTGTCCTGTGGGTTTATCGGAGGGGACCAAGGCCTTCGGAAAAGGCCTAATGATTGCTGGGAACTGAAATGTTCATTTTTATTCAATAGAATAATGCTTACATTTAATCTCTGCTAGTATTACAGCAGTTCTCTTGCTTTATTGTTAAGTTTTTGATGAAAAAGGTTTTAAATTCTTCAGAAAATTGTCCAATCAGGAATTGATTTCCTCTTTGATATGTAGGTAGATACATCTTAGCGAGCTCGCCTATTGGTTAGGACTTCAGGAGCTGAAGAGAAGTCCTAATGCATCAGGTTAACTTTCAGCATAATTAGTAAATGGCAGAGTAATCAACCAATCACATTTTGGTTTCCAAAGTGTGGGATCTCATGAGAAAAATCATCACTCTAGGCCTTCTGGAAGTTCTAGATACATCACTGTGAGTATGAGCAACAGCCTACTCAGCGGTGGACTGCTGGAGTTTTTAAACACCTCAGTGTCACTGCTGGACTGAGAATAGTCCACCAACCGAAAATATCCAGCCAACAGCGTCCTGTGGGCAGCGTCCTGTGACCACTGATGAAGGACTAGAGGATGACCAACACAAACTGTGCAGCAGCAGATGAGCTATCGTCTCTGACTTTACATCTACAAGGTGGACTGACAAGGTAGGAGTGTCTAATAGAGTGGACAGTGAGTGGACACAGTGTTTTAAAACTCCAGCAGCACTGCTGTGTCTGATCCACTCAGACCAGCACAACACACACTAACACACCACCAGTGTTGCTGCAGTGCTGAGAATGATCCACCACCCAAATAGTACCTGCTCTGTGAGGGTCCATGGGGGTCCTGACCACTGAAGAACAGGGTAAAAGGGGGCTAACAAAGTATCAGAGAAACAGATGGACTACAGTCTGTAACTGTAGAACTACAAAGTGCACCTATATAGTAAGTGGAGCTGATAAAATGGACAACGAGCGTAGAAACAAGGAGGTGGTCAGAATGTTATGCCTGATTGGTGTACATGCTAATATGTTTCACACAAGCTTCACGTAAAACATGGAATGTCTTTTAGAAGCTCCAAATATCTGTTTTTAGTATAAGTTAGCAGAAGTTAGCATTATCAAAGCACTGTTTTTTTCCCCTCATATTTTGACAATTTTTTGGAATTTATGGTCAAAATTGAAGTCCTAATCTAACAACAGTTCACCACTAGGTTATATCTGAGTAATGGCAGGAAGGTGGTAGCTTTCTCATGCTTGTGACTGAATGGATGTGATAGCCGGTGCGTATTGTTAGTTATTGCTCAGTGGTCAGGAATATCATCAGAGCAAATGCACACGGACGTGACTCACATTCGCCGGTTTGTATGAATTACATATAAACAGTAGTGTAGTGGTGTGTATATGCAGGTCTAGGTGGGTACCCTCCTCTGATTTACCATATACTCACCTAAATACAACCAGAGATACAATATATGGCCAAAAGTATTGGGACACCCCTCCTAATTATTGAGTTCAGGTGTTTCAGCCACGCCCATTGCTAACAGGTGTATAAAATCAAGTACATAGCCTTGCAGTGTCTATAGAAACCCACTGGCAGTAGAATGGGTCAAACTGAAGAGCTCAGTGACTTTAAACATGGCACGGTCATAGGATGCCTCCTCTGCCACAAGTCAGTTCATGGCATTTCTTCCCTGCTAGATCTGCCTCAGTGAAATGGAAGCATCAAGGAGAAACACCAGCTCAGCAATAAAGCAGCAGATCATGCAAACTCAGAGCGGGGCCGCTAAGAGCTGAAGCATGTAGCGCGTAAAAATGGCCTCTGTTTCATCACTACAGTGTTTCACACTGTGTCTGGAAGCAACATCAGCACAAGAACTGTGCATTGGGAACTTCACGAGACCAATTTCCATGGCTGAGCAGCTGCACACAGGCCTAAGATCACTATGCGCAATGCCAAGTGTCGGATGGAGTGGTGTAAAGCGCCACCACTGGACTCTGGAGCAGTGGAAACGTGTTCTCTGGAGTGATGAATCAGCTTCACTGACAGTCTGATGGACGACTCTTGGTTTGTTGGATGCCAGGAATGATCCCTATATGCTTATAATATGCTGTATTAAGTCCATATTGACATCCTTTTTTACATACAAGCCCATATTTAGATTCTTTAGTTAGAAGGTATACGTAATGGTTTTGGCTCACAGTGTGTGGATGGATGCATGCATTTTGGGGTGGGGGTCCCAACGAAGACACAGTACACCCTGTCACTACAGCACTGCATGTAGGTCAGTGTATGTGTTCACCACCCAGTTATACATTTCTATTCCTTCTGAAGATCAAGACTCTGTAGACAGACTAACCAGCTGTGTGTCGGATATTTCTCAGTGGATTTTGCAGTTTTCTACAATTAAATCATGAAAAAACTGAAATACTGATTGTTGGTACAGAAACTCAGAGAAAAATGATTTATGAGGAACTTGGTTATTTAGCTTCATCTACCAAACCTGAAGTACAAAACCTGGGTGTGATCTTAGACTCTGAGCTCTGTTTTATCTGCATGTAAACACAGACACTAAAGTAGTTTCTTATCATTTGAGAAATATCGCTAAGTTTCAGCCTTTTCTCTCTCAGAGAAACTTATTCATGCATTTGCTACAGCAGAGTTGATCACTGTAATGATCTTCTTACTGGACTTCCTAAGAAAACTATACGTCCCTTACAACTCGTACAAAATGCAGCAGCATCCTAACAAAAACTAAACAGACAGATCAGATTAGTCCTGTTTTAAAAGGGCTGCACTGGCTGCCTGTATCATTCAGGATAGATTTTAAGGTTCTGCTACTAGTTTTTAAAGCTCAAAAAGACCTAAAGCTCTGCTTACATCACAGAGTGTCTGTCTGTTTATGTTCCAGCATGTAATCTAAGATCTGCAGATAGTGGCCTTCTACAGAGACCCTCTGTACAATACAGGAAACATGGAGAGACTCTTTCAGTTATTCTGCTTCTAGACTGTGGAGCTCAGTTCACCTTTTATTAGACAGTCAAGCTCAGTGCTCACTTTTAAGAAGCACCTAAAAACGTCTCTCTTTAACTCAGCATTTAATTAAAACTCTACGTCTCATGGTTTTTATCTTCTAATTTGATTGGTTTCATTTTCTTCTGATTCTAAATAAATACTGATGATTTCTTGTATAACTATGTTTTATCACCTGTCTGTAAAGCACTTTGAGCTGCCACCAGCATGAAAAGTGCTATATAAATAAAAATGTTTTATAATTATTATTATTATTATTACAAGAGCTGTTTTGTACTGTATGATATAGATCATTTAAGTGCATGCAGCAAATTAAACAAAAACATCTGTAGGGACCCATGCAGGTCATCATTAAGCTAAAATTTCAAGGTAGAGACAAAAGTTGGACCATCCACCTCCCTAGTACTGTTGAAAAGAGACCCTCCCTAAAAGCCACAGTGTAATTTGAACACTGATTCTCAGTTTTGATGTTGTGGATGACTATTATAATGTTTATCTTAGCCAGAAGTATCTCATGCCTACATGAGCAATGAACATATGAGTAATGCATTTTCCTCTGAGTGGTATATATGAACATAGAAGAAAGCGCTGCACAGTGGTAAAATGTAGCCCATCTTGAAGTCTGGATTGCGTCTGCACTTTTGACCATTTTTATGGATAACAGTTTGTCATTTGTATGGCACGAAATACTTCGATGCTTGCTTTAATGAAGCCCGACCGGCTGAGACAATGTCATGTCTTGTAGGAGCGCTGCAGGTCCTGCGAGGTGCTGGACCGCATCTCCGCTGATGGAGTGTGCGCTGGTGGCTCGGAGCCGCAGGTGTGAGGTGGTAGAGCTGACACACACCCCTCAGGAATGAGAATGGATTGCAGTGACACAGCGCCTCTCTGATGAAATGGCTATCAGACTGCGGGAGACAGCCGAGTCAGACAGAAGAAGCTTTTAGAGGAAAATGTCTCCCTGCAGACCATCAGGAAAACCTTTATGTAGGGGCCACAGTCTAATTCCCATACACTACATTTGCGAATCCACTTTGACTGTATTTAAACAAAACAGTACAAATACATGATACGGAGCGTTTTACCTTCATTGTATTCTGAAATGCCTGCAATACTTTCAAAAAAGTTGAGACGGGCCAATTTAGGATGTAGTGGAATGTTCAAAAACATCTTAAACAGATGATGCAATTATGCTTGGGTATTAAAAGAGAGTCTTTAATGAACAAGGATGGGTCAAGGTTCACCATCGAAAAATGCATTCGGAAGTTTAAGAACAAAGGGCCTCATTCACCAATTTCTTCCTAAGTTTGTTCTTAAGTGTGTTGTTGAGAAAGGTCCTAAGAAAAAGTCTACGTCAGATTCATGACGTGTTTTGAAAACACAGAACTGTTGTGTAGATTCTGTTCTTACCCAAGAACAAATCCCAGATAAGAGAACACTGGTGAGTCAGAATCTTCGTGAAAACTGCGTAAGTGGGTTTTTAGAAGAAATTTCTTCTTAAGCCTCTACTGCATGCATTATGAGAGCAATAAAAAAAAGTTCAATTCACTTTTCTCGCATAAAATGATCCTTGATTTATTTTTTGGACCCAATTGTTAAATTCAAAAACATTTAAAAATAATGAGTGCAGGGGTCCTTCTGGAGTATGTTGCTTTGAGGCAACATTGTGCATCAAAGAGATGAAATGATACAGAGCTGTGTTCCCTAAAGTGGTGAGTTCCCTGGCTTGTGATTGGCTAAATCCATTCCACTGTCGTGCAGTGTTGCCTCTATGCAACAAACATATTTCAGCAAATTCACATGAAAAAAAATTGATACTGAATGTTAAAAAGAGGTTTAAATGTGTCCACTAAGAGATAGTTTGACCAAGCACATGCCTTTTATAGACTTACTCAAACTCCTCCTTTTATTGTTAACCCTATTATAGTCTTTAAATATGTATACCGTTATTGTAAAGTGAAGAAAATTAGTTTGCTGCCCTGAGGCAACATTGTGCAATAGAGGGTTAAGAACAGTTGGTGAAAGAGGCCCAATGGTCCTCAATAAACAATTGCAAGGATTTTTGTTTTGGTATTTCACCCTCTACAGTGCATAATGTCATTAAAAGATTCAGGGAACCTGGAGAAATCTCTGTGCGTAAAGGACAAGGCTGAAAACCAAGACTGAATTCCTGAGATCTTCTACCACTCAGACAGCACTGCCTTAAAAACAGACATGCCTCTGATATACTATGACAAACAGTTGTGAATAAACACTGTTCATCACTGCATCCACAAATATAGGTTAAGGCTGTACTATGTAGTGGAAGCCATATGTGTCAGCCACTCTTATTATGTAGCATATAGTTGTTTTACACTTGTGAGGGAGAGTAGCAAACTTACGTTACGTTGCTTCTCATGTTAGAGTCATTATATTGGGAAACGATTATGGTTTTAAGTTTAGTGTATTACATGTATGTATGTATCTGTACTCTAAAAACACTGAATGGACAGGTTAACATATACAGTGTTTCCCTTTGCAGAAGGACTTTTTGTTGCATTCTTTCTCTGTTTGGACACGATGGAAGGAATAACAGGTTCCTAAGAGTCATGAAAAGTGGATTCGCCACGAAGCGAGGATTTACTCTAGAATCTTGGATTAACTTGTTGGATTATGACCGGTAACACTGAAGCATTGGAGAGAAAACAAGAGCATGAAATTAAACAGTGTTTACACCTGGCGAGAGCTTTCCATTTCATTTAGCAAAATACTGAATACTAGAGACTGTTGTCATCTTTTCTGATGATATGCTGTTTGATCAATTCTTAACTGTGGGAAAACACAATTTGTGGATACATCCCAAGTTCTGTGAGACCGTCAGTACAAATTAAAGAACAACTGGGACAAAAGATTTAATTTGTTTTTAAACCGGCTGTGAATATAGGAGTTTTTTGCTACATGTAAACACCACCGACTTCTCTGGGTTCAAGCTCATCTGAAGTGGGCTGATGTACAGCAGAAACATGCATTGTGATCTGATGAGTCAACATTTCAGATTGTTTATGGATATTACAGGCATTGTGTGCTCTGAGCCAAAGACGAAAAGGACCATCCAGAGTTTTACCAGTGTAAAGTTCAAAAGCTTGGCTTTATCATAGTTTAGACCCAATATATATATATATTAGCCCTCATGGCATGGATAACTTAATCACTGAAAGGCATGTACACATTTTAGTGCAACATCTGGAGCTTCTCTCCTGACTTTTTGGGGATTTGGACCAGGAAAATGTATATTGATAACTAAAAACAAAACATCAAATGTCATGTTTTTGTACTGTTTTCAATTGTATATGTTTAACTGTTTAACAATTTAGTACACTGTAAAAAATAATATCTTAGCAAGTGAAAACATCTTAAATGTAGTCAAAAAACTAATAATTCTCATTGAGATTATTGTAGAAATAAGATTATTCCACCTGTTTCTGTACATTTTTACTTGTTTTAAGTGATTTTTTCTGGTGAAACTGTCTTATTCCATTGGCAGATTAGTTTACTTGTTTTGGAAAAATAATGAAGATAATTTTGTTTATTTTAAGCAATAATGTTTAAAACAAGTAACATGATCTGCCAATGAAATAAGACACTTTTATAAGATAAAACTACTTAAAACAAGTAAAAACGTCTAGAAATAACTTAAATAATCTCACAATATTCTTACAATCCTTATGACAAGTGGGCCCAAACCATGCTGGCAAAAGTCCCCCATAGTATAACAGAGCCACTGGACCCCCTCACTGTAGCGGCATTCAAGCCTGGTGTTCTCTTGGTGTACACTGCAATATGGTGAAGGGTGACTCATCTAACCAGACAACTTTTTTTTTTCCCAGTAGATCAGTGCTGATGCTTTTTACACCACTGACCTCTCAGATGGTCATTCATCTTTATAAAAAGAGGTTAATGTGCTGCAGCCCTACTATAATCTCCCTCTCAATGTAGTTGTGGATGGATTGTTCTTACTGACAGTCTGATCATGCCTTGCATTGGCTGTGTTTACATGCAAAGATTTTTGCCAAACCGATTGAATACAATCCGATTACAGATTCAGACTGAGGTGTTTATATTCACTCTATTCAACAATTTGATGGAAAATCTTCGTTTACATGCTCACTACAAGTAATCAGATGCAAAATGACGTGCATGCGTAGAGTAGCGCTTAGAGTAAACGTTACCATGACAGCGAACATCACGTGAGTCCAGTCAGAGTGAGATGAGCAGCAGTGAGCAGCGCTTGTGTTTTTAACTGCTTTAAAATGATGTCAGACTCAGGAAAACGTCCTTCACATGTCCTTATTGAAGAAGGCCGAGAGGAAGACGTCGTGTTCTGAGACACATAAGCTGGACGTCCGTCCCACCGCCGTCTTTTAAAGATCAGAGCATAAACTTCGTCTCCTCTGCAGACCAGTTTCTGCTCCGCCATGTTGAACGGTATAAACTTTCACTATGACGCGATGAACATGATCAGAACTGACTTAAACTTTCCGATAGGGAATGTAATCAGATACAGACGTTTACACTGATATTATTCTTCTATTTAACAGAATATTTAGAAGTTTATCCACCTCGTTCAGTCGGATAGAAATTGTATTCTGAAAGGCCTCAATCGGACTAGACTATTCCGATTGAGGTGTTTACATGGATGTGTTCTATTCCGATTGAGCTATTAATCGGACTATTAACGGATTATCAGCCTGCATGTAAACGTGGCTAGTGACGTTCTCAGTCCCTTGAAGAACAGCTGCTGTTCTGTTTTCTACATATCGCACTAATAAATGAGCATCATGCTCACTGAATGAGTGATTTCGACTACAGTTAGCAACCCTGTTTACTGATGTTTTTCCCACAAATCTAAAGCACGTCACTTTAGTTTAGTGAGCCAGTTGAACGCAGTCTTTGTGGATGAATTTCCTTCCAATCATGGCCCAATAATGAATCCTCTTTCAAAATCACTTGCCATCTTGATCCAAAATTGAAGTCAGCTGGGTCTGCTCAGGTTTCATGCCTGCCACAGAGCACGCTTGGATGTTAATTGTTTAATTGTATCACCTGTCTGGAAGCATCTGCACTCATTATGTTTTTCCACTCATTTATATCAGGTTATACACAGCCACACAGCATACAGTCTCACAAACACATTTCTCCATTATTCTCACCTCTGTCACGGCGAAGACCCTCTTCCCACATGGGACCACTTTGTACCACTTGTCGTGCAGCATGTCCATGTAGCCATCAGACTTATAGCGGCTAACGTACTCGGACACATTACGGGTCAGAGGAGAGTTCTGGGGCAGACCGATCCCATAACCTGAGAAACAGAGTGAGATGTTTTACATATTATTTAATAATCCATAAGCTTTATTCTTGATTGTATATGTATATTATGTCTGTAATTTACAGTGCTAATCAATGGCATTGCCAGGACGTGTGCCCCAATAGAATCTTGCCATGAAACCAAAAAAAATATATATATATAAAATAATAATTAACAAATATTCCACTTTATTTTTTACTGTTGAACTGAATTACACAAAGTTCATAACAGTGCATATTCAGTAGCGCACAGCCTCTGCATTTCCCAAACTCATCCATCACCCTCCAGCTTGCTTGAATGGTTTACACTTCCTTGAACCCATGAACTTGTTGGTTAAACACAGGTGATTTACATGGAGACAGAGATAAGGACAGAGGCAGGGACAGTGATGGGCACATAGATGGGGACATAGAAGGAACAAGAATAAGATGGAGTGGGACAGATGTAAGCACAGGCACTGGGACAGACAAAGTAAAAAGGAACAGGACAGTGACATGAACTGGTTTAGGGATTGGAAGAGTGACAAAAACATCAAAACAAAAAAACAGGAGAAGCACAGGGACTGGAACAGGTACAGCGACTAGTATGGAACTAAGATAGTGACAAGGACTGGGACAGAGACAGAGATGGGTAGAGTGACAGTAATCAAAAACATGGAAAGAAAGAGTAGCAAGGACTGGGACAGAAAGAGTGACAAGGCTGGGGATGGAGACAGGGACTAGGACAGGGACAGAGATTGACCCATGTTGTAACACTCACTGTACCAGGATATGGAAAGAGATAGGGACCAGGACGGTGACAGGGACAAGACCAGAAATGGAATTGGAGCGGAGATCAGGAACTGACTCAAAGACAAGACCAAGGATAGACTCTGAGACGGGACCAGGAGTGGACTCAGAGATGGGACGAGGGAATGGACTCAGAGACAGGACCAGGAATGGATTTAGAGACGGGACCAGGAATGGACTCAGAGACGGGACAAGAGATGGATTTAGAGACGGGACCAGGAGTGGACTCAGAGACGGGACAAGAGATGGATTTAGAGACGGGACCAGGAGTGGACTGAGAGATGGGACAAGAGATGGATTTAGAGATGGGACCAGGAATGGACTCAGAGACGGGACAAGAGATGGATTTAGAGATGGGACAAGGGAATGGACTCAGAGACGGGACCAGGAATGGACTCAGAGACGGGACGAGGGAATGGACTCAGAGACGGGACCAGGAATGGACTCAGAGACGGGACCAGGAATGGACTCAGAGACGGGACAAGGGAATGGACTCAGAGATGGGACCCAGAAGCCCTTCAGAGGAGAATAACTGGAGGAGTGTGAAGGCCCAGACTTAGACTTTGTCCTTTTCACCCCACAGAGTCCTCTACAGTTTTTCTGGGTTGTAGTTGGATAATTGCTGCTAAAAACTCCTGGGTAGCACAGATTATTGAATCATATCTTATGAAGTGAGGTGCTAAGTCAGGGAGTGAGGAGCGGTAAACGGAAAACCTGGAGCGGAGTGATTACAGAATGCTTTGAGCGATATTCTCTACTTCTTTTCTCTTCTTCTTTTTCCTCTGTTCTTTTTCCTCTCTTGCTTCTTTCTTCTGTCCTCTCTTCTCTTCTCCTATTTCCTGTTGTCTCCTCTCAATCACGTTCCTCTGCTCAACAAACCTGCTGTTTTTGAACTTTCCCTGCTGTTGGTGAGGTGGCTGAGCTGGCTGCCTGCTGTAATATTCTTAATGGAGTGAATTTGAGTCATAAATGGCTCAGCACTCTATAAAACGGCGGCTGAAGGATTTTCCTGCTGTCTCTGTGTGAACAGAGCACGGCTCTATGGTGGCTTCTCTTGATTAGCCCTGACTCCATTAGACCAGGCTTTATCATAAGGTTTGCAGAGACTCTAAGCTGTTAATTGAACGGCCTGCTGTTTTATTCCGGCTGCTGGACGGCTCTCATTGACCACCTCCCACACTCACGGCTCCACGGCACAAAAGCACCATCCACTGAAGGACGACAGTGGGAGTGCAGTGGTCAAGTTTTGATCAGCTCTCTAGTGCTGTAGGTTTAATTCTCACATTATTACTGCCATTCAAATACGTTCACTGTTTTTATTTATTATTATTTATATCTATTTTAACAACATGCCTCCAAATTTTCAAGACCATTAATGCTTTTTCCCTTAATGAAGCTATTATATGGGTGTTGCGTCATTCTCAGCACTGCAGTGACACTGATGTGGTGGTGGCGGCATGTTAGTGTGCGCTGTGCTGGTGCGAGTGGATCAGACACAGCAGTCCTGCTTGGTATTCTTAACTAACTAAAGCTGCAGCACTGCTCTGCCTCAGGGTGGCGCTGCAGACCGGTTCACCCAGTTGGTCCTTCATAGTCTAGAAACTGTACCTCTGCCCGGATTCCTCTGAAAAACTTTCCAATGAGCTGCAGCAGATCTGTAAATCTGAAAACTCGCCCAGTTTCCCAAGAGTTTGGAGTGAAGAGTGACTGTTCCTCATTTCTCACACTGAAGACAGAAGAGGAGACGAGGAAGATCTCAGTTACTGTGAGGAAGAGCGCAGAACCGCACTAGAACAGAGACTCTACAGAAGAGGAGACGAGGAAGATCTCAGTTACTGTGAGGAAGAGCGCAGAACCGCACTAGAACAGAGACTTTCCAGAAGAAGAACCGATAAACCAATCAGAGCCGCTACGATGAGTGAGTTAGCAGCCAGCCAATGCTGGAGAAGCCAGCCAACATGGGACCCCCTGAATACCAGGGGGGATTTTACACACTGGCTGCAACTAGCAACTATTTTCCTAATCGATTAGTTGGTCCATTATGACTTCAGTTAATCCATTAGCTGAGAAAACCTGCAGATCTTAGGCTGGAAATTATGTTTCATTTAGCAAATTTATTCTTCCTTTATAAAAAACTAAACATCTACTGCATCTTCTTATTCATATTTTATAAAAAGAGCTTTTATCAAGGACACTGCAACAGATTTCCTGCATCGCTCTTGAAAGCTATTTTTGTAAAGTGCAGAAAGAATATAAGAACAACACATCCAGGGAAGCAGGAGGACAAAACCTGGAGAAAAACACTTAAACCACCCGAGCTGGTCTGTGTGCATTAGACTAAAAGCAGCTCTGTTATCTGCAACGTTGAGTCGAGCAGTTTAGACAAGCAGATTCAAACTGCAGCTCATCTTCAGCCAGTGCTGCTTATTCTACCCACATGGAAAAAAATTTATGGACATTTTTTTTTATATATATTTGAACATTTCAAATACATTGCAGTCCATGCCAAAATACATTCCAAGCACTGTAATCTATTTCAGAATATGTTGCCGTATTAACCAAATATATTTTAAAATGCATTTACTTTAAAATATATGGGGGAAACATTACACACAGAAATGTACCATGCAAAAATAAATGCATGTAAATAATAACAATAAATGCATGTAAATAAACCTGTAATAAGACAAAAGCAAGTGTTGTAGGTACTGATACTCTTGAAAATACAGTTATGATTTTATATCTTGTTCATTTGACATTTCATGAGTGTCTTACTGCATACATGCATGGTTAATGTAAAGTCAGTACTGTGGTAATAACTTCAGGTTCCTGTAGATGGCGCTGCACAAGGATGATTGGGCTATAAATACCTGCGGGTATGTGACGGGATTCATAGATTGAGAAGAGGTGGTACAGTGCAGTGAGTGTCTCGTTCGATGTGTGGGAAACGAAAATGGGTCGCAAAGCAGACGTTAATGATCAGCAAAAAGGAGGGACTGCATTTGCGTGTATCAAAGGCCACAGTGTGAAGGAAGTAGCTGAGTTTGCAGTTGTATCGAAGCGCACGGTCATACAGGTCGACCAGCAGTCGCAAAATTCCCAGTCTACAGGAAATTCTCACCAGAATTGTGGCTGAAAGACAAAACTGAAGGACAGGGAACGCTGGTGTGTTTCACAGCTTGGGAATAGAACTCACTTTGCTTCGAGACAAGAATTGCTTCTAGAAGTCAACGCAGGTTCTTCACAACCAATTTCTGAAAGAACTCTCCGCACGGAACTGCATACCATGAACATATGGAGCAGAGTGCCACGCAAGAGGCCTCAGGAAGCCTTCAAAGAGGACTGCATTCAATGTGTAGTTCAAACTGGAGGAGCTCTGTGATGATCTGGGGGTGTTTTAATTACATGGAAATTGGTTCTTTGGTTGAGGTGGCAGTAAATTTGAACCACAGTGCCGACATTGAGTTGCTGGACAACCAGGTGTTGGCTTTTGCTCATCGTCTTACCGAGAAACATCACATTCCCGTTATTCCAAGGCTGCAAATGGGACTGATTGGCATGATGATCATTCAGGAGCGTTCACACATCTGGACTGGCCCGCAAAATCCCCAGATTTGAATCCTCTTGAAAATCTGTGGGAGGGCCTGGAACAGCGAGTAAGACGCCAGGGAACGCTCCATTGAATCTGGATGAACTGCACAGTTCTTTGATGCAGGAGTGGCTGAACATTGATGTCGCCTACATCCAGAAATGTATCCAGTTCAGGCCAAATTGAATCTCAGCTGTTATATGTGCTGGTGGAGATATTATATGCTATTAGTTACGTTTCAGTCACACGTGACAAATTTTTTGTCTGGTGAGCTTAATAACAAATACAAATAAATGCATTTTAAACATATACACCGATCAGGCATAACATTCTGACCACCTCCTTGTTTCTACGCTCATTGTCCATTTTATCAGCTCCACTTACTATATAGGTGCACTTCGTAGTTCTACAGTTACAGACTGTAGTCCATCTGTTTCTCTGCATACTTTGTTAGCCCCCTTTTACCCTGTTCTTCAGTGGTCAGGACCCCCATGGACCCTCACAGAGCAGGTACTATTTGGGTGGTGGATCATTCTCAGCACTGCAGTAACACTGACGTGGTGGTGGTGTGTTAGTGTGTGTTGCGCTTGTCTGAGTGGATCAGACACAGCAGTGCTGCTGAAAGGCAGACAGTGATGCTGTGTTTACTTTTCATTGTGGTTTTAATTGGATATTAGTATCTCACTGGGCTGAGTTTCTGCCGTGGGTGTATAATCTCTCCGAGCTCGGTTTACACATCATACAGGAAACCGTCTTTTTACATCGATAACATGATTCATTGCCAAAAGTCTTTTATTATGGATATTAGCAATGATGTTGATTAGTTGTTGCAGTCCTAAAATATTAAATCCCAGTCTATTAAATCAAATGTTCAGTAGGGGTCGTTCTCCATTTGCAGTGGGAATTCAGGTGGATACATTTTTAAAAAATCTCTTTCTTTCACCCCAAAACTAAATAACTTTATTATGTCCATTAATATCTCCTGTTATCATAAATGCAGAAAGGAGAGCTTAATTCAAACATATTTTACAGTCACTGGTGTTGTATGAATATGGTGTAACTGGGACGGTGACTCCTGGTTAAAACTGAGGATTCTGTAAATTGGCTGACTCGTTGGCTGATCAGGTGACCTTGTGTAAGTATTTAAAATCAGTACTAAAAATGATATATGTATTATTTTGACAATATTTTAATCACCCAGCCATTAAAGAACATAACACTGGTGACACACAGAAGTTATGTGCTGCCTATTAAACAAAATTATTAATAAATGAATGAAATATAGTGAGCGAGTGTGACTCGCCTTCTCATGCCTTGAGATGCTTCCTCTCTGATGAGCCTCGACCCAAAGAAGCAGTTTAACAGAGCTGAAAATACTGTGTTAGAATGTAAAATAAGAATCCTGATGACACCAGCGAGCAAAATCTGTGACAAATTAATTTTTAAAATAAAATACATATTTTTAATGATATAATAATAAACATGAATCTGTTTTATACAAGTTCCTGAGTTAAACCTCTTAAAAATATTGTTTTATATTAAAATGGTTTCCCAAATGTTGAAAATTGGTTTTGTGACAAGCTGTTTTCCAGATGCAGAGCGACTATGAAACAGGATAAAGAAAGAAAAGTCAGAGAATCATGAGGAAAAGGTTAATCTTATTTAATCTTAGGTCAACTGTGTAAAAGTACATACTGACGTTTGGAGCTGTGCCTAATATTTTGAGCATCTGTTTAAGCCCTGCAACCTCTGTGACATGGTTTCCCACCACAAATAGAGAATGACTCGTTTACATTCTGTTAAAATCTGGCATTTTTTCCTCTGTAGAAGATTTTTTTCGTTCTGCAAATCAAGTCTGAACACACAATAATGGTAACACTTTCTATGAATGTCACCTTTGTAAGCATCTATAAACACATTTATAACATGTTATAATGTATACATAAGGCATTATAAACATGGTTATAAATATTTATAAAAAGAATTACACTGAATTACACTTTATAGCCATGTTTATTATACATTATGAATTGTTAATACAATGCATTATAAATAGTGTTAATAACATGGAGAGCTTGGAGAGCGTAAAGTAAAGACAAATACCAAGCTAACGGTGGTGAACATTACCTTTCCCACATTGGGTAAAACACTGATGGCAGCTCTAGTTTAAACTCTGACATTTGAAGCCTGTAATGTGCTTTACTGTGAATGTTTTAGTGTTTCAGTAAATCCTTCAGTAAATACTTCAACTTGAAGCCTCACTCTGAACACTGGAGGAGGCTTTAGTACAGTACGCTTCACTTTACTTAGAGCGGACAAATACCACTTATGAGCTCTTATAATTTGTTATGATCAGTACTTATAATGTATTATGTTAACAAATCATAATGCATAATAAACATGGCTATAACGTGTAATGCATTTTTATAAATATTTATAGCTATGTTTATAATGTCTTATGCCTGCATTATAACATGTTATGAATGCGTTTATAGATGCTTACAAAGGTGACGTTCATAGAAAGTGTTACCATAATAACTTTATCAAATATAAGTCATAATAAAATCTCCTCCACTCACAAACATAAGCATGATATGAATTAAAGTTCAGCATCTGCACTTTCCACATCATTTCTTCAGTGAACCACAAATGAGAAATAATTCAGCAGCGTGTGAGCGTAGAGTCCAGAAGTTGAGGGAAATCCTGCACACACAGCAGGTGGTAACAGGTGCAGCTTCACTTCCCACATGACACGCCTCAAAGCCTTCAGCCCAGATGGAGCACGATTACTAACGTCCTTTAAAGTCAGATCAGTTACAGGCAGAGCCTGATTCTGTATTCATTCACAGACGAGCGTTTGGATGCATTCTGCCGCTCCTGTACAGGCATGGTGCCCTCTAGAATTATTGGCACCCTAGGTAAGCTGTAAAACTGTAATGAAAGAGTGCGGAAGGCTGCGGGTGAAAGCGTGAGCGAGCGTTAGTAGTGTTTCTCTATTAAAATCACAGCAGTGGGTCAGAGAACAGGCAGATAACATCACAGCCAAATGGATGTGGAATCATAATGAACAGTCACACTGAGGACAATACCTGAGAGAACTGGATCTAGAACCAAACGCAGGATCCAAGAACTAAAGCCTCGCTGGAGCTAGTTTAGTTCTACCTGGGCTGTTCTGTCATTTCAGTGATTAACGATAAGATCTATGAGCTTAATTCTAATCCAGTATGAATCTGCAGTGTGTGTAGTTTTACAGTCTGACAGTAATAATTGTGGAGCGATTTTAATCCAGTATGAATCTGCAGTGTGTAGTTTTACAGTCTGACTGTAATAATTGTGGAGTGATTTTAATCCAGTATGAATCTGCAGTGTGTAGTTTTACAGTCTGACAGTAATAATTGTGGAGTGATTTTAATCCAGTATGAATCTGCAGTGTGTAGTTTTACAGTCTGACAGTAATAATTGTGGAGAGATTTTAATCCAGTATGAATCTGCAGTGTGTGTAGTTTTTACAGTCTGACAGTAATAATTGTGGAGTGATTTTAATCCAGTATGAATCTGCAGTGTGTAGTTTTACAGTCTGACGGTAATAATTGTGGAGCGATTTTAATCCAGGTATGGTTTTATTTTATTCTGTCCCTTTTTTTTAAGTATGTCCTTTTTTTTAAAAAAATGTTGAATTTTGTCTGTTATCATACTTCATACTGTGTGTTGTAAATACATTGTAAATACATACGGTGTGAAAATATCATGAGATTACAGTTTGGATGACCTCACTCAAATGCGAGGTTTTGTTGATGTTCTAAGTGAAAAGTTAACACACACTTCTCCACATTTTATGAAAAAAAAAAATCAAACCTAAAACGTGGCCTGTGCTAAAATTATGGCACATATTTTTACTATATAAGTATTTTTTTTTAATTGTGCACTAAAACTAGCAGAAAAAGGCACATTCAAGGCAGAGGATGGGTTAACTCATGTCTTCACTGAGAAAATCAACACCACGTGGAGTTTGACCAGGGTTTTCATTTCCGCACTGCAGAGTAACTCCAGAAACAGTGAGGCTGTGGCTGTCAGAGCTGCGCCGGTTACGAGGCGAACTCTGCGTCCTTCTGACTGAACACTCTCACTTCAACCTCACGTCTCTCGGTAAATCTGCCTTCTTTCACCTCCACACTGCAGCCCGTCTTTGACAACTCCTGAATATAAACCCTGTAACCTTCACAGATCCGCAGGAGAGTGGTTCTGATTTTTATTTGATTTCATCCTGTTAGTTTATATTTGCACTGATAAAGCATCCTTGGCTCTGAGAACAGCACTACATTGTTTTATTTATATAGTGCCGTTCTTATCAATGATTAAATAAACAGTGTCTTCTCAAAGGTGGTCTCGTTGCTAACATGCATTTTAATGACCCAAAGGGCCTGTATCTTATATTTTTCATGAACTTTATTTTTCCCCTGAGGTCCATTTATAACATTTGTGTGCTTTTTTGTACCAAAAAGAGTCATAATTCATTATTTTACCATCCTCTTTTTATCTCTTAGAATTACTGCACCTTTGAGGCTGATATATGTAAATGAGCTCTGTTCCAATTGGCTGTGTCTCATTCAAAAAGCAGACGAGACTGAAACACTCCTTATAACTTTCATTACGTCATTACTTTGTCTTCTTTACAGTTATGTTTATTTATTTTAGAGTATTTTTGTGTTTATTTCAATTTTGATTACGTATATGCACTGCACTTTTTTATTTTACATTTATTTACATATAATTAAACAAAAGCTGCCTTGCCTTCAGTGTGACTGGGTGGGGCTAAACTGCTGCAGGCTGAAGAGGCAGGTATATGCAAATGTATTGGTTTTTGTGACCTCATACAAGCAATGAATTCAAAACAGGCTGATTTTGGCACCTAGCTTCCATTTATGGACTATATGGACTGAACAATATAAGTGAAATAATGTTTATGCTGGTGAAGTAATGATACCGGCCCTTTAAAAAAAATACTTTAAAATCAACAACAGGTAAAATAAAATCATCTCCCACGTTCGCTCTGGAGCGCCGTTCACAGCCTGAACAGCCCTTTACCTTCGATAGCGAAGGGCTTGCCCACGGTCAGCAGCTTGCAGTCGGCATCTATGGACACCTCGTAGTCCAGCAGGGCTTTGTCCATGATGAAGGCGTCCAACTGAGCCGGATCTGTCCTTCAACACAACGAGAGCAGAGCGGTCAGACACGCGTATACGGCTAATGAGCTGCTGATAATTACAGGCCAGACGTTTACACAGAACAAAAGTGTTTGACTAAATGTCTTTAGTTTCACAGCTGCAATGGTTCCCTAAAGGCTCCATCTCAGTACCTTTAGTCAGGGAACATAACTGAACCATAATCCACTGAAATGATATGTTCTAAGCTGTACTGACTCCACACACCCCGTCTCGCCTCCAGGCTTTTATTTTACTGTTCTGTTTAAAACATTCGGTTATGAAAAGGTACAAATACGAACTTTTCACCTGGAAACACTTATTTAAGGTTCACAATCAGACCTTAAAACCACTGTTGGAGCTTTGAGGGAACATTTACACTGTTTGTACCTTGATGAATGAAAAATGTACCTAAACAGAACCTTTATTTCTAACAGTGTACAGTGAGTCACATTGGCAGTGTGGACAGAATTAAAAAACTGCTCACAGTATGAAACTTTTTCACATTTTCATTTTGCTGACAGTGGGGTTTCTATTTAACGTTTTCCAAATTTTAACCAAATTTCCAAAAAGTTAGTAAAAGAAAATGCAAATCAGATGATTTACATATAAATATCACAACACAAAAACACAATATTGTTAACAAGAATACCATCATGTATATTCTCTATAGAAATTTAGATAGAATAGATTTGTTGCAAGCAAGAAGGGTCTGGGTTCGATTCCCCAGCCGGGCGACCAGGGACCTCTCTCTGTGGAGTTTACATGTTCTGTGATGGACTGGCGATCTGTCCAGGGTGTATCCTGCATTCCGCCCAATGAACGCTGGGACAGGCTCCAGCAGCCCACACGACCCAGGAGGATAAGTGGCTTAGAAGATGGATGGATGGATGGATAGATAGATTTGTTGTTTATTATAACATCATTTTTTCTTTTCATTTATTACTAAAATTGTCAGTCTGATCTGCATGATGCTAGAAATATTTCAACAAAATATCCCAATGATGATATATATGATAATAATAAGATAAGAAAAAAAGGGAAGGACCATAGGCATGTCCAGCCCCTTTTTAGGGGTGCTCAAGCTCCCCTAATAATAAGAGTAAAAAGTCGTCCTGTTTTGTTGCAGGTTGTCAATCAACGACCGTCCACTGTTTGAATCCGAGTGAGAGAAGCGAGCTGTTGTCATTGGTAGGCCTGTGTGTTGATATTAAAGCCAGGGTGCTAGACTAGTCTAGACGCTGGTCTCAAAGCTCTGATCCTAGAATCACCCCTGGGAAGGACCTTTAAAAACGTATGGCATGAGTTAACAAACAATCATAATATTACAGTAAAGAAGTGTTGATTCCAGATCAGGTTAGTGCTTAAATAGTTGGGTCATTTCTGGCTGTAACTACACTTTCAGTTGAGTTTGAAAATGCAATAGACAGCTTCATAATAAAGAACGAATAAATGATCTGGCTGCTCTTTTGCGAGTCAGCTATATTCCTTTTTCACCAAAAATCCCACAATCCCTAAAACGATCATTATCCAAAAAGTGGGAGGGATGTGCCCCCCTCGCCTCCCCCCCAAATATCCATCATTTGTATATAAATCTTGACTTCTTTGCTTGTCTACAAAGACAAAAATCAAATTTGCTTCCAGTTTTGTAAACGATGCACATATACATAAAAATATATTCCATCAACGTTCTTGAGGGAAAACTGCAAGGAAATTGGGAATTGCATCTTATGGCTACTGTGAGAAAGGGTCACTAAATTCAGGGTCATTAAGTTAACTTAAGGGTCATTAAATTCAGAAAAAAAAAATACCACTAGCAAGAAATGAAAAAAATTCAGCTAATTAATTATTCCTAGAATCATAAATTGAAAAACGGGGTCATGAATTCATCTCTTAATCAGTTTCTTCATGTTAAAGAATCTCATCTGGCTTCCTGCAGGATGGATAATTGAGATCCTGGCAGATAGAACTCTTATATAACCAGCATCCAGCAATATCTGACAATAAAACCTGCCGAGGAAACCAATCTGACAGAACGGTGGTGCAGAGTTTCTGGCATTGTGGAGGTTTTTGGCCCGGGATGTGAGCGGTAAAGATGCTGACCGTGTTATACGTCTCTGGAGGAGTGAGCCGGGGTGGTTTTGACACGAGAGGAAAAAACAGCATCAGTCATAAAAAGGAGAGAAAGTGCAGAAATACTTCACTGCGAGCGCGTGAGGGAGAGAGATAGTGACAGAGAGGCAGCGAGAGAGCGATAGATTGAGGGAGACGGAGGGGGGGAGGGGGGTGTTCTCTGGGGAATTTTCGGTCTCCGCTGAAGAGAGAGAACCTTTGGCCTTCTGCGGTGGGTTTAGAGGATTTGGGGGGCGACTGCCGTCGACTCTTTAGCAATTTGGAGGCTGCTCAGGTCGTGTTTCTCTCAGGGGCGAATGGAGACAGACTTACAAGTGTCAGGATTACGAGAGCAGCTGCTCGTTCCAGCCGCCTTTCTCCTCTCATGCTGCATTTATTTGAGAGCTGGGATCTGCTTGATGCCTCTAGTTCCTCTTTTGGGAAGAGGAGAGTGATTCTGCAGAGACCCCAGGGTAAACACATAAGAGCTCTTAAAGGAATAAATAAATAAATAAATAAATAAATAAATAAATCAACCTCTCCCAGCTCTGTTGGGCTTTTTGTAAAACCGAAGGATGGTGTTCGCAAGCCTCGCATAGACTGTCAAGCATCTATTTCTGCCTTTTAATCTGCTCCTCTTCTTTAATGCTGGGATGTTTGGATGGTGCTTTGATCTAACAAAGCAAAAATTCTTTAATCCTTCATTGCGTTTTTGTTGAATAGGATACATAAACACAAGACTACATAAACACTACATAAACTTTCTCTGACAGAACCGAAATGCAAGGCCAATGTTTTTTTGTTTTTGCTACACTCTAAAGACATTTGCTTTGGGATCAAAGGATGAATAAGACATTAAACCACAGTTTCAGCTAACTGATATTCACATGTAGATGAGACAGCTTAGAACATGACACCTTTTGCAGACCACCCAGTTTTTAGGTTAGCAAAACTTGATTATTTGTTTCTCTTGCTTGCAATAACTGCTGCCTTCTTCTTTCGTGATGCTTTTACCACAGCTTCTTTCAGCTTTTTGTGGGGAGGGATCTCCATTCAGTCTCCTCTCCTCTGTGAGCTAAATCAGATTAAGGTCTGGTGATTGACTTGGCCAGTCTAATTTCCCCTGATGAAGCCCTTTGTTGTGTTGGCAGTGTGTTTAGGGTCATTGTCTTGGTGCATGATGAAGTTCCTCCTGATTAGATTGAAAGCATTTCTCTGTAAACTGGCAGACAGAATGTTTCTGTGGATGTCTGGAATCATTCGGCTGCTACCATCATGATTTACTTCATCGATACAGATTAGTGAGCCCATTTCAGAAGTAGCCATGTGAGCCCGAGCCATGACACTACCTCCACCATGCTTCACCAATGTATGTTTTGGATCATGAGCATCACTTCTTTCTCCAAATTTTGGCCTTTCCATCACTTTAGCAGAAGCTACAGAAGTTTTGTGGCTCATCTTTGTCTTTCTTGAATTCCAATCTGGCCTTCTAGTTTTTATTGCTGATGATTGGTTTGCATCTTGTGGAATGGCCTCTATATGTCTGCGCTTAAAGTCTTCTGCGAAAGGTGGATTGTGATACCTTCAACCCCTGCCTTGTGGAGGTTGTTGATTGTTGTTTTTAGGTTTTTCTCCACAGCTCTCACAATGTTTCTTTCATCAACTGCTGTTGTTTTCCTTCATTGACCCCTTCGCTGTCTGGGTGTTAGTACACCAGTGGTTTCTTTCTGTTTCAGGACATTGCAGATTGTTGTATTGGCTATGCTGAATGCTTGAGCAGTGGCGCTGATTGATTTTCCTCCTTCTCTCAGCTTCAAAATGGCTTGCTTTTCTCCCTTAGACAGCCCTATGGTCTTCATGCTTAACCTCTTCACAGGTGAGACCCAGGGCTCAAACCAAGAGTAGACATTCAGAGCTATTAACTGCTGAAACAATCAATTTAAGAAACACCTGTCATTTTTGCACACTTCAAAGTTGGGTGGGTTCAAACAAAAAGTGTCATGTTTAAATTGTTTAACACACCAAGATATAAATATCAGGAGATAAAAGCTCATAGTAATAAAAGCTCATATTCATCTTTTGATCTCAAACCCAAAAGCCTTCTGTGCATTGCAAAAACAAATGAATAGGCCTAGCCTATATACTATTGGAGGACACTGTACGAATAGGAACATATCATACTGTATAAATTAAAATTATTATTATTATTATTATCATTCAAAAGCTGGGAATCATGTTATGTGAATCATTTGTGTCCTTTTGTATACAACAGTAACACATCTAAATAAATATTTCCACATCAGACAGTATTTTTAGTTTTCAAGCATCTTCAGTTACTGTATACTGTAAATTCTATATTATAATTAGTAAATATGAGGCATGTTTGTATGTATATGTTCTACAGCTTTCTCAGTCATTTTAGAATCTTCTCCAGCTCAGTTTGTTATCTGGAGACAGCAAACATTCTTTCCATTTCTATTTACAGCTTCATACTATTACTTGAATGCTATGGATGTTAATTCATAGCATATATTTTTAGACTTTTATCTGATATCAAGTTTGTTGTATACTGTTAACAACGTTTCAACAGTAGTGGGCTTCACACTTGAGAGGGCTTTTGTTGTTCCTCTGATTAAGCAGATCAATGATAATAAATGTCCTGTGTGATGTGAACTACGTTCTGAATGTGTCCTAGAAACTAAAAGCATCCACCGATAAAGGCAGCATGGCACTTCTTTTGTAGTGTGATAGGAAACATGGTAGTTCACAGAAAGCTCCAAATCCATATGCTCATCCATTTTACTACCAACAAGATAGACATCCATGCATTGAAGCATCTCTGTTGGGACATTTTAACAAGGTAAAGGGAGCTTAAAAATTCTGATGCATTCTGAGGCTGAAATACAGGGTAACTGCTTACCCCTCGGAATTATTTAGTTTATAGAGTTGAATGACTATGCAAGTACAAGTCATGTCCAAATACTGTATTTTTACTTATTCATTAAGAACCTGTTGCTCGATATCATGATCAACGGGTCAGTGTGTACAAACTTGGCAGATATCTTTTGAAACTTCACCTCTTTTTAAAATAGATTCTGTTTAAAAACTTTATCATGTGTTCTTTTAAAAATCTTTAATGGCATGCCATGCTTGGACCCCTATGATTGCCACTTGTGATGTAAATTGTTGACTGTTTTCATGGCATCTTTTTCAAATGAAAACTAAATGAAGACTTATTGTCTTCGCTGCTTGATCATTTACACATATTAACCTTTGCCCATCACCCGAAAGCTACTGAAACAAAACTTCACCATTCAACAAAACATTCTGATAGTTTTGATAGTTCTAATTGGCCCATAACTATTAAACACTATGGGCCAAATTCATGAAACGCACTGTGGATTTACCATGACGTTAAGAGTAAATAGCATGAAGGTAACATGTTGATTCTTTCATGAACTAATCACTCTGATGGTAATTTTGATGTGGATTAAATTATAATTTCTAGAATTTTTCCAAACGTTTGCTCACACATGCTAGTAGTAAGCACATTTAAGCTGATTAACTCATATTTAAAAGGCATGTTTGAATCTGTCTGGACAGAGCATTAAACCTTCTTGCCAATGTGAAATGAAATCTTACGCATAACTTATACTTTATATAAATTGATCATTTTCAACAACATTTTCTGATAAAGAAACTTTATTTCCTGATTAATAGTTTCATTAAAGACCTGGGACTGAGCTAAATGTGGATACGTTTTATTTCAAATTCTTTTTATTCATTCGATCATGGCCTTTGACAGTTGACAGCAGTTCATAAAACATTTGTGACCACATTAAGCATCACAATTGTCTCCTATACATTCTTCCATTGTTTACTTTTTCATCAATTTTTTCAATCAATTTTCTATTGTCAGCACTTTTTCACTTACAATTTGTAGCTCTGTTTCTGAGAATTGTGGTTTGACACATTATTTCCATTTTGGTAAACAAAGTGGTGCAGGTCTTTAATATGTATGACCTCATTTACATGTGGATTTTGATTTGATTGGCTCTTGCCCAGGGCACCAGTGAAAATACCACAGCACTAAAAAGACACTGGTGAACTAATCACTGCCGCATCGACTCTATGAATAGCTTTTATTGACCTGTTTATCTTATATACCTTATCGGACCCAAAATCAGTAGTTGGGCCAAATAATGACTGAGCTGCTGCAATTTTGTTTTGAGTGAGAGGAGCCAATCTCTTCTCAGAGTTATCTGCCATCAGTAGACACCCCATACTCCACTTCCCAAAATGAAAAACTCAAATCACATGAACAGCGTGATCATTTTATATGGCGAATTTTGCAGAAAGGCCACTAGTTTGCATGTATGACACAACAGCTGTTATGTGCCAGCTACTGGCGCCCGCTACACTGGAGAAGAGCACACTTCTACACCAAACTGAGCCTAGGAAACACCTACGGCCTCATCTGTACCTGAGAACAGATTAACGAAGGACTGCATCTACAACAAAAGGACATTACAAGTATCTCGTGATGCCCTATGGTCTCATAAATGCTCCATCTGTGTTACAGTTCATCAACACTGAGTGTGTTTACACGCGATCCGATTGTAGTCAGATTTCTGCAGTTATCTGATTATTCAAATGGTCATGTAAAAAACACTCTGATGTCAGATCAGAGAAAGCACTAAAATCTGATTAAGAAATTCAATAAAGAGACTGGATTTTAGCTCAGTAATCAGATTCCTCGGTGCATGAAAAGTCTTACTCTGATTTCTTTCGGATTTCTCAGTCTGAGCATGTGTGAAACCAGACGGCAGCACCGGAAATAAGCGAGCAGCGTCGCCGCGAGACGCAGTAAAACACTTTTGGAGAGACACTGAAACCAAATACATGCTTGACGAAATGAAGGGTTTGAATATTCATCTTCTAGATGATGTACATTCATGTTTTCAGGTAAAGTGAATTTTACATTACGTTTGTTACGTCATCTTCTGTGAGTTTATTGGCTGGTTGGAAAGCAGAAATCCGATTACTGTCTGACTCATATAGACCTGGAGTTTCACATTGTCTGACTACTCAAGTGTATGTAAACACGTTGATCGGATTGCTAACAAAATCAATGTTTTTGCAGTTATTGGATTATTAAGTGCATGTAAATGTACTCAATGTCTTCTGTGAAATGTTCAACTAATTCAACAATTATTTATTTTTATTTATTTATTTTTTATTTATATAGCACTTTTCATGCCGGTGGCCACTCAAAGTGCTTTACAGATAGGTGATAAAACAGTTATAGAAAAGATTGTTAGTACTTAATTTGAATCAGAAGAAAATGAAGAAGATTAAATTAGAAGATAAAAACCACGAGACGTTCAGTTTTAGTTAAATGCTGAGTTTAAAGAGAGACGTTTTTAGGTGCTTCTTAAAAGTGAGCTCTGAGCTCGACTGTCTAATAAAAGGTGAACTGAGCTCCACAGTTTAGAAGCAGAATAACTGAAAGAGTCTCTCCATGTTTTCTGTATTGTACAGAGGGTCTCTGTAGAAGGCCACTATCTGCAGATCTTAGATTACGTGCTGGAACATAAACAGACAGACACTCTGTGATGTAAGCAGAGCTTTAAGGTTGTTTTGAGCTTTAAAGACTAGTAGCAGAACCTTGAAGTCTATCCTGAATGATACAGGCAGCCAGTGCAGCTCTTTCAAAACGGGAGTGATGTGATCTCTCTGTGTTGTTTTTGTTAGGATGCGTGCTGCTACATTTTGTACAAGTTGTAAGGGATGTGTAGTTTTAGATGACATCATGATATCGGTGAGCCCACTCAAAAGAACACTGACCACCACATGACTTAAGTACCATTCAAGAAACTGACACCTGCTGATAAAATCAATGACTTTCTAACATGCAAATAGAAACTACTCCTGAAAAAGCTCCTTTTATGGTTAGCACATAACACAGGAACTTCAAAATCCTGCCCATATTCTCAAAAATAAAGGTTCCTAAAGGTTCTACGCAAAACCCCTAATTTTAAAACTTTTAAGTGTTGCTCTCATTTACAAAAATGGGTCTTCAAAGAATTACCCATTCAAAAATTATTTAGGGAACCAAAAGTGGTTCTTCTGTGATATCACTCCAAAAGCTTTTTAAAAATAAAGGTTCTTGGCTTGGACGCAGGGTTCTAGGCAAAATTTTTCATTGATATAGAGCTCTCACATCATGTGGAGGATCTTTAAAAAGTCACAGTCTTATTAACAGTAAGGGTTCTATTCACTGAAAGGTTGTTAAGAGACCCAATAGTGGTTCTGCAGTGGTGTCACTCCGAAGAGCCCCTTTTGGCACCTGTATTTTTGTGAGTGTGCCTGCTTTGTTACTCCCTTCCTCTGGGATATAGACCGTGAAATCTATCAAGCTGCTGTGCTTGACCCTGGACCTTGTGACAAATCACCAGGCGAACTGTAGCTCCATGGTAGACTGATCACCTGGTGCTGCTACTCTAACATCCTGGCACTGTTTGCACCCTTATTATCAGATCAGAAGTTCTGGGCACCATCTAGAAATACCGACATTCAGAAATCTTTTCAGAGCCACAACAAAAGCCTGCTTGGTTATATACAGCACTGTGCAAAAGTCAGAGGACACCCTTCATTTGCTTAATTTCCAGTCAAGATGACCATCAAGTACATAAGTTATTAATTTTTCAACATCAGGAAAAAACAGAAACCATGGAGCTATTCAGCTCCTCAAAGAATCTGCAGACACGCCTCCAAAGTTCAGTCTTAGAAGCAGGTTGATGATTTTCTGAAGTAATCAAACACATTCAGTGGTGTTGAGGTCTGGACTCTGGGGTGGTCAGTCCGTCGTTCAGCTTCTTTGTTTGGTGTGTCCGTCTCCTTTTCTCAGTGAGGTTCTTCTTGATCAGCTACACATCCTTTCAGACCCACAGCGCTGAGTCGTCTTCTCACAGTGGAAGGATGGACAGAAACACCTGTGGATGTTTTCAGATCTAAAGCAGCTTGATTTTCTCCTCTCTCTCAGAGATGAGAGCTTTAAGTGCTGTTTATCTGATGGGGGCAGTTTTGGGGTCGACCAGCTCTTCCAGGTGGTGGTTAGGGGCCTCATTTTCTCTGCAGCTTCAGCTTTTGAACTCCAGTTTTGGAGACTCAGTGTATCTTACATCCTCAGAAAAATCTCCTGAGAATTAACAACTTGTACTTAATGGCTGAAATTTTAATTAGAAATTAAACTAATTGCGCTTGCACAGTACTCTGCACAACATATGAGACCTCAGTAAAGCATCTCCAAAATTCGAATGCAAAGAACGATCAAAAGGGCAGCCTGCATTTCCAACACAAAGACCCGGAGTAAATCGCTCAGAGCTCTTCAGGGTGTGGAGTACAGTCTTGTCGGTCTCTCTGGTTGGATGTGGGTTCTGATTTCATCATACGCTTCACTATGTTCTGATCAGTGGCTCCTGGGCGTCTCACGCTGGACACTGCAATTACTCAACGAAACTCCCTCTCTGCGTTCTTGAAGATATGGATCAAAGTCTTAGTTCTGCTGCTTTATTTCTCGGGGACCTTGCTGTGCATGACTCGAGTGTGCAATGCTCTCCTCTCGGGTTTCTGTGGTTTTAGTCGCTCTTGTTGATGCTTTTTTTTTGTTTTTTTTCATTGAATGCCTAATAACTGTGGTTGCTGCCGGAGCGCCAGTGCCTCGCAGTCCTCGGTCATTTCCGGGAAAAGTTTACTCACCCAGACAAAGTCTCATAACAGCAGAGTTTTGATCTACCATCTGAATGTAATTCACTTTTTACCCCCTTCGGTAAAATCTAATTTGCTGCAGTGAGCTGATAGCTAACTCTCAGCCAGGCCTTCTGTGATAAGGGCTTGGCAGAGAGAGAGAGAGAGAGAGAGAGAGAGAGAGAGAGAGAGAGAGAGAGAGAGAGAGAGAGAGAGAGAGCAGTGTTAAATTAAAGCGTACACTGTGTTCAGCACTATGCCACTGTAGTTCCTATTCATCCTGATCTAAGTTTGGACACTTTTCCTTCTTTTGAACCTAATTACTGTTTGATTTGCTGCTTAGCAGATTATTCGTATATTATATCGGCTCCTTGTTAATCCTTTGTGTACACGGTATTTATCTTCAGCTCTCAGCTTCAATGCGCAGGTTTTGTGTACATAATGATTTGACAGTTTTTATTAATAAACTATTGATAAAAGCTCATATTGAAACATATTGAAACCCAAAGGTGCTTCATGCCAAGATCAGACTAGCTGTGTCCCAATTCAGGGGCTGCGTCCTTCGGAGGCTGCATTTGAAGGCCGATTAGGTCACAGCGTCACGACTAGGCTGTCCCATTTCAAAGGCTCCATCATTACCAGCTGAGAAATGTGTTCTTCTTTTCCATGCCAACGAAGGATCCAACGGGTGGATCCTTCGCCAGCCAACATATCCCAAGGTTCTTTGCGTGCTGGCGAGGATTCAAGAACATGGCGGCGTCAGCAGAGGATCAAACGGCGGCTGAGGAGACATTTTAAATGTAAGTATTACTTTAAATGTAAGTATTACTTGAATGTCTGAGTCAGGGATGTCTCAGTTATCACTCATTTCCTGCTATGTGGTCACTTACAGTCTGAGTTAATGTCAGATTAAGTTGTTATTGAGGGGTCAAACGTTACAGAGACATAAGGAAGGAACTGCTGCTCTCTTGGGGTAGTGATAGCCTTTAGCCTTTAGTACAGCAGTGATCGATGCTTGGCGATGTAAGCATGGGTGAACGGGACACGTATGATTCAAATGACTTGAGTGATTCAGATGTGAAATGACATTCAGCACACTTTTTGCCAAACCAGCTGCTGCATGCTTACATATACACACCACAGGCTTATCTATAGTGTTTAGATCCAAGTTTAACAGTTTTGCACAATAACAATATTTTACATTCACTTCAGTTGTTAAATTTCTTATTGCTAATTATATAATGGTGAATACTCATTACATATAGTAAATGAACAAACTTTTTTAAGCATCTATAATGGTTCTAAATACCTCACTGTCCTAAAAAATAGACAAGTATCTCCATTTTTTTTTCCTATGTTATTTGCACACAGCAGCCGCCCTTTACATTGTGTGCTGTGTGAAATGTTCATGATGAATGAACCCATAGAAATGCTGCAAAACTGCTTGGAATAAATTCTCTCTACATTGACTTACATTAAAAAGATAACGTTTTTGCTCTCTCCATGTTATACTGGAAATGAGATACTGAAATTTGGATCCTAGTTACGGCCCTGGGCACGAGAGCGGCAATATTCAAAAATTCTGCCCATTTTTACCATAGAAAAGTCCAGCCTGGACCCGGAGTTGCTAATACGGGCGTGACACAATGACACAGGAGCTCATTTGTACACCCAATTCTCTCCATCTGTATTGGACTCTTACTTGAGAGTGGCGACCCCTTCTGGCGTGGTGGGTTTGTTGAAGCGTCTCATGTACTCGTGCATCTCAGGGAAGCTTTTCTTCATGTAATCCTCAGCGCTGCTCTCCCGAACCGTCCCGAAGCGGAACCCCAGAGACGGGTGGTGGAGCTTAGAACAAGAAAAAAAAAGAGAGCATTGTGAAACCAAGACATACAGATTCAGTTGTGATTCTTTAGTAAACAGTTCGATGCAGGATAAAATCTCACATTTCAGCACAACTTTGACTAGATTATTTCAGTACAGTTTAAAATTAGTTTAAAAATACACTGAACATACTAATATAACTGGAGGAACTATTTAGAAAGTGTATTGCAGGGGTCGGCAACATGTGGCTCTTTTAGTGCCCTGTTGCTCCACAGCTGAATCAGATTTGTAGGTAAAAATAAAATAATCCTCCTTTACAGTAAAATAAAGCTCTGCTGATCGTTCAACACAGTTTAACAATAAATGGTCTTAAACTCTGGAGTTAATGTAGAACTGCTAATTCACCCTTTAACACTGAGGATCAGCACAGACTGCTGGTCACCATAGCAACGCAGACAACAATCTCGCCTAGCTAGTAGCTAACGAAACGACAAAGAGAAAGATTTAAGACGAACATTGATAATTTGGAGATGAACAGATTTATTTGTGTTTATAATCACTCCAGCTGGTTTCCTGATACGCTTAATCTGCAGTGAGAAACTGACAAACACTAAAAAGTCGCAAGGCTGTAGTCAGTTTCTCATTCGCCAGCTTCTTGTTCGAATTCTCCCATTCCACCTTAAATGGTGCAGCAGTCAGCTATATAGGTAGCTACATTCTGGCGCCTCAGGCACCATTTAAGGTGGAAAGGGAAAATGTGAACTAGAAGCTGGAGAATGAGAAGCGACTTCAGCCCTCGTAAAAACTCAAACGTTGAGAGACATTTTACAAGAAACTGTTCTACTTAAGGAAAAGTTTCCTGCTGGAGATGCGAGAAAAGCGGCTGTATCTGAGCTAAAGCTTAAAGTAGAGCAAAGTAAGTCTGTGTTTTCATTTATATTTTATCCTATACTGGAACATCAGCACATACTGAGACAGATTTACAGCCAAGATGGTAAAATGACAAAATGTTGAGGCTCCCAAGGTGATTTGATTTTTGTTGAAAGGACAAAATGGCTCTTCTTAACATTTGGGTTGTGACACCTGGTATGGTGGAAATGCCACAAATGTCACTCACCAGCTTTAGAATTTTATTTTGAACAAAAATGAGCCTGTACTTTATTAAATGTTATTACAGTCAAATCTAACATTTGAAATGCCACCTTCAGATCAATGTGTTACAAAGCATCAGTGCATTTTTATTCCGATAAAAAAAAAATTCTGAGCTTTTCTTCCAGCCAAGCAGTAAAACATGATAAATAGTTAAAGCTGTGTTTAAAACTAGTTCTCACTTGATTTGTACACTGCCAAAATAATATCTTAGCAAGTCTAAACATCTTAAATGTAGTGAATATATCTAATATTTCTCATTATGAAATTATCGTTAGAACATTGTGAGATTATTTAACTTATTTCTAGATGTTTTTACTTGGTTTTAAACAGTTTTATCTTATAAAAGTGTCTATTTCATTGGCAGATCATGTTACTTGTTTTAATCATTATTTCTCGAAACAAGTAAACTAATCTGCCAATGGAATAAAACACTTTCACCAGATAAAATCACTTAAAACAAGTAAAAATGTACAGAAACAGGTGGAATAATCTAATAATATTCTAAACCTCATATCTCCATTTTTTGTCATAATTTGAAAATGCCTGTTGCTCTTTACATTGTGTTTAAATTTCATAATGAATGGACTAAAAAAAACGAGCCAAAATGACTTGGAAAAAAATCTGGTTCCATTGACTTACATTAAAAGTAAAGTATGTTTTTCCATCTCCTGTAAAGTTACCATTTTGGAGATACGAGGTTTTGATCTGACAAAAGCGACATACTTAAACTTATGAAAATTAGTTTTCTAGTAATAACATTTTAAATTAGTGGTGTTTTGAGAATTAATGCCAAACTATTATTAGATTTGGACTTTTCCATTACACCGTATTTAGCCTCCGTCATGTGGCTGAGTTCCTAATTAGAAGGTTCCCTGTTGGACCTCAATTTAGGAGACGCGCCAAGGTTAGAGAAGAGAAAGAATGAGAAATGTGGTGATTTATGCTAATGCTACTGCTGCGCTGAAGAAGTTAAGAAGAAAAGCCTGTTTTAGCCCATTTAATCCCAACTTCTCCTCAGCTATGTGACCACATACTCCTTGGAAAGCCCCATGACACAGACTGCACACCTTTTTCATAAATTATTTTGGAAAAGTTGCTGAAAATGTGTGAAACACACAGAAACAGTGAGTGATATAATAATAGGAATGTTGCATGTGGTCTTTGCTGGGACATCATGCTCCAGCATGTCCGAAACATCAGAAATATGAAAGATAACAACAAATAATGAGGATTATCAACAGCACTGTGAGCATCATATAACAATAATGGTGGTGCGATTTAATTAGATTTTTAATAAAAGACCTTTTAAGATTATCAGCACCAAATATTGTAGTTGCATCTCAATATCATTTTCCTGACTTCATCTTTCTCGGATGTGTACGTGAAGTAATGGCTGTAGTCATGTTACTATTTACACCACTCATGTATATTTAAATTCAAAGCACTTTGACTTTGTGACATTTTCTCCCTCCTAGATGTTCCACGATCAGCTGTGAGTGTATTATTGAAAAGTGAAACCATTTAGGAACCACAGCAACTCAGCCACGAAGTGTCAGACCATGTAAAGTTACAGAGCGGGTCTCTGAGCGCTGAGGAGCATAGAGCATAAAAGACACCAACACTCTGCTGATCAATAACTGCAGAGTTCAAACCTCCTCTGGCCTCAACATCAGCACAGAAACTGCACATCAAGAGCTTCATGGCAGGGTTTCCATGGCTGAGCAGCTGCACACAAGCCTTGCATCACCAAGCACAATGCCAAGCGTCAGATGGAGTGGAGTAAAGCGCCGCCACTGGACTCTGGAGCAGTGGAACCGTATTCTGTGCAGTGATGAATCAGCTTCCCTGTCAGTCTGATGGACGAGTCTGGGTTTGGCGAATGCCAGGAGAACGTTACCTGCCTGACTGCACTGTGCCAGCTGTACAGTTTGGTGGAGGAGGGATGATGATATGGGGCTGTTTTTCAGGGGTTGGTCTAGAACCCTTAGTTCCAGTGAAGGGAAATCTTAATGACTCAACACCAAGACATTTTGGACAATTGTTCACTTCCAACTTTGTGTGAACAGTTTGGGGAAGAACCTTTCCTGTTCCAGCATGACTGAGCCCCAGAGCACAGAGCAGCTCCATAAAGGCCTGACTGGGTGAGTTTGGAGTGGAAGAACCTGACTGGCCCTCACAGAGACCTGACCTCAACCCCATCCAACACCTTTGGGATGAACTAGAACGGAGATTGTGAGCCAGACCCTCTCGTCCAACATCAGTGTCTGACCTCACAAATGCTCTTCTGGATGAATGGGCAGAAATTCCCACAGACTCTCTCCAACATCTTGTAGAAGCTTCCCAGAAGAGTGGAAGCTGTTAGAGCTGCAAAGGGGACCAACTCCATATTAATGCCTATGGATTTAGAATGGGAGTCATAAAAGCTCCTGTAGGTGTCCTAATACTTTTGTCCATATAGTATATTAATAACTCTTTCAGAGCTTCACAAACTCAAAAATTTGTCACAGTTGTGACTGGTGGGTTTAAATGGGTTAATAAAACAGGAAACTAAACTGAACACTCACTTCTCAGACTCTCTTAACATCTGCATTCTTTTCTTCAGAATAAGCAGTGACTGGTTAAGGTACATGCTTTAAAATTCTAGCTAATGGCATTTTAGAAGGGCCAATGAGCATGAAGAACCACGGAGAGGTAAATGTTCATTATATATCTAATATTTTATTTGAACGAATGTGAGACATTTGGTAATTAATGCAATTTTTTTATCAGCCTTTTTCCACTACACTGTGTTTTGTCTCTTCATGTAACTTAGTTTTTAATTAGAAGGTTCTTTCCTGTATCTTAATTAAGGAGACACACCAAGGTTAGAGCAGAGAAAGATGAGATTAATGTGCTGATTTGTGTTAATGCTCACGCTGGCAGAAGTGACGTAATGAGTTAAGAGAAGTTAAAAAGTGATGACACTTTATTCTGAGTGGTCCTTTTTAGATGATCAAACACTCTACAGGCTCTCAGTACCGCAGACTCGTACACCAGAGGAACACACCAAAGCACAGGGTTACAGCAGGAACAAACACCTGGATCTACAGCACTCCCCACAGGATAAAACTGGATTTTCCCTCAACAAAGAGATTTGGGACAGAACCATAAAGAATGACTACATGGACTCAAGATGCATTCTGAGCAGCATGGTGTCAGTTTACACTGCTGGCCACTTTGAGAAACACTTATTTTTTCCTTCCACTAACTGGCCGCTTTATTAGAAACACCTACCTTGTGCTTCCACCAATTGGTCACTTTATTAGAAACACCTCCCTTGCACTTCCACCAACTGGCCACTTTATTAGAAACACCTACTTTGTAATTCCACTAACTGACCTCTTTATTAGAAACACCTCCCTTGTACATGCACCAACTGGCCACTTTATTAGAAACACCTCCCTTGTACATCCACCAACTGGCCACTTTATTAGAAACATCTACCCTGTACTTCCACTAACTGGTCACTTTATTAGAAACACTTCCCTTATAGCTCCTCTATATAGATGTTTCATTTCAGACTGTAGTCCATCTCTTGCTGTACAGCGAATCAGCCCCTTTACTCCATTCTTCATTGGTCAGTTTCTGACCACAGGGCTGCTGTTGTCCAGATGTTGTGTGGGTGGTGGTTCATTCTCACCGCAGCAGTAATGCTGAGATGGTAGTGTGTGTGTGTGTGTGTATGTGTGGTGCTGGTACGAGTGTGTATCTTAGAGTCACTGCTAGCCTGAGAGTGGACCACCACCCAAACATATCCAGCCCAGAGTGGCTCTGTGTTCAAAAATTGACCACTGATGAAGGACAAGAGGATGGACAATACAAACTGCACAGATGAGCTGCAGTCTGTAACTATACAGCAGCCAGGTGGAGCTACAACAGAAGAGTTTCTGATAAAGTGGCCAGGGAGTCTAAAGTGGATTCAGACGTTTTCAGGTTCAGATGTTTCGAGAACGAGTCTGTTCAAGTCAAACAACCAGAGAGGCGGAGAGGCGGAATGTATTGTTGTCTGTCAAGCCATTTTTTCCGGTGCTCCTTATACTGCACTCAGTTCTCCTGTGAAATTATACTGTATCCAGATCTCTTTCCCAGAACAAGAATCAAAACTAATCAAAACGGACACATAAATCAGACAGAGGCTCTTCAGTATATCAGCGTTATACCAGGAGTCAGACTTCATTTTTTTTTTTTTTACAGATTTGCTCTCTCTGAAAAAATAGATATGAAAGACAAATAAATCACCATCAAGAAGACTCAAATGCAGAAACTAATCACAGCAGTGGGTGTGACAGCTCCTCCTAAAGGAACTGGCTCAGAATGTCCCCTTTACTTCAACTGTAGTTCATCAGCCGAGGCATGTTTGGTGTCTTAGGTTCGTTTCTTTAGTTTTAAGACTGGAACAATGAGGCTTTTGTGGTAATAAGTAATGTACACTAATTAGCAGGGTGCTAACGCAAATCATCACTCGCCTCAAACCGTGTGGGATAATGAGATTGTAATGTGGTGTAATTAAAGTAACATAAAAGATTAGGTCACTGATTACTTCATGTGTTAAATCAGCATTCGAACGAAGGGACAGTTATGCTGTCCATTTTTTTGGATCTGGCACTTTATAAGTCTGTTAAACAAGTTATTCAGCTCATTCAGTGTCTGCTATTATTTCATAACTACATATATGTAAAACACATACAGTAGCAAAAGTAAACTACAGCAAAACAGGTAAATGATGGCAAAGCACAAGTAAATGACAGCATAGCACCAGTAAACGACAGCATAGAATAAGTAAACGACAGCAGAGCACAAGTAAACGATAGCAGAGCACAAGTAAACGATAGCAGAGCACAAGTAAATGACAGCAGAGCACAAGTAAACGACAGCAGAGCACAAGTAAACGACAGCAGAGCACAAGTAAACGATAGCAGAGCACAAGTAAATGACAGCAGAGCACAAGTAAACGATAGCAGAGCACAAGTAAACGATAGCAGAGCACAAGTAAACGATAAAGCACCAGTAAAACGATAGCAAAGCACCAGTAAATGACAGCATAGCACCAGTAAACGACAGCATAGCACCAGTAAACGGCAGCATAGCACAAGTAAACGATAGCAAAACACAAGTAGACCATAGCAAAGCACAAGTAAACAATAGCATAGCACAAGTAAACAATAGCAAAACAAGTAAACATAGCATAGCACAAGTAAACGATAGCAAAGCACAAGTAAACATAGCAAAAGCACAAGTAAATGATAGCATAGCACAAGTAAACGATAGCAAAGCACAAGTAAACATAGCAAAAGCACAAGTAAATGATAGCATAGCACAAGTAAACGATAGCAAAGCACAAGTAAACATAGCAAAAGCACAAGTAAACGATAGCAAAGCACAAGTAAACATAGCAAAGCACAAGTAAACAACAGCAAACAAGTAAACGATAGCAGAGCACAAGTAAACGATAGCAAAGCACAAGTAAGCATAGCATAACACAAGTAAATGATAGCAAAGCACAAGTAAAAGATAGCAGAACAAGTAAACGATAGCAAAGCACAAGCGATCAATAGAAAAGCACAAGCGATCAATAGCAAAGCACAAGCGATCAATAGAAAAGCACAAGCGATCAATAGAAAAGCACAAGCGATCAATAGCAAAGCACAAGCGATCAATAGAAAAGCACAAGCGATCAATAGCAAAGCACAAGCGATCAATAGCAAAGCACAAGTAAACAATAACAAAACAAACAAACTATTGCATAGCAGAAGTAAAAAATAGCAAAGCACAAGTAAACAACAGCGAAACATGTAAACAGCAGTAAAACTACTGGCTTCTGGACATTTTAAAGATACCGTTAAAGACAGATCAATGCAGCGTCTTACCTTTGCATCATGAATCCCTGAAACCTCTTCAAAGGTTTTTTCTCCCACCATGACCGCTGCTAAGTTAGCCGTGTAGCTGGACAGAACCAGCAGACAGAAAATAGCCCAAAGGTTCATCAGAAAGCGTCCTGTCCAGCACTTTGGCGTTTTGCTGGCCACTGTCCGGCCAAACAGGATGGCGTAGCAGAGGTTGAGCGCGGACGAGTAGGAAAAGACCCGGACACGGTTTCGTCCATGTGGCGTCATGCCAAAGGGACTGTTCCACTCATACAGCGTGAGGAAAAGGGCCGTTATATGAAGCGCCACAAAGATCCCAACCCACATTGACCAGTGCAGAGGCCACATGAAGGCCCCAATCGGGGCGGCTGTGTCTTTACTTCGCACCAGAATGCCCAGGCTGGTGGAGAAGAACGGGCTGGTGAAGTCAATGACTTTGCTACGTGCTGAGTTGATGCTAAAGCTTGTGACGGCCATGTCGGCCGCTCCGCTGAGCAAGTCCCCCACCAGCCCGGTCCATCTGCCCCCTTTCCACGCTCCATATTTACCGTCACCTACGATATAGAGGTCAAACTCAAACTGCATGTCCTCCGCTAGCTTCTCCAGAAGGTCTATACAGTAGCCGTAGCAACACTTGCGAATCTCAGAAGGGATGGAGTTGCTACTGCTGCTGCTATTTGCTTGCTCCAGCTCCCTAAAAAGGTGGTTTAGAACATCCGAGCTGTTGGTATGAGGGTCCAAGCACAGCTGGCCAGCTGGACATTGACCGTCATCATCCACTTCTCTCGTAAAAACAAATGGATGCTCCACTAAGGTCACAACGCGAAGTCTGCTGCCAGCCACCGGGAGTCCAGGCTGCCAGCGGCCTCCAGGATGGATTCCGGGGCTTTCATCTGACACACGCTGGGTCACTCCGGGCCAAAGGCCCTGTTCTTCCACTTCCAGGCGGCCAGCCTGATAGCCAGCCACGGTCACCCAACTTGGTTGACCCATAGCATCCCTCTGCAGGCTCCATATGTGGAAGCGCTGGGTGGTTAGGACTCTGGAGTGCCAATGCTGAACCTGAATTTGGCCTGTTAGACCATCAAATGACATATTGGACAGGAATCTGTAGAGGGGAGAGAGAGAGAGAGAGAGAGAGAGAGAGAGAGAGAGAGAGAGTGTGTGTGAGAGAGAGAAGCTCAAAGTGGGTTTTCAACCTAATCTCTGTCTGCATGATTGATAGCAGAAAGACATGAAAACTCATTATTAATAGAAACCATTGGGCAGCTGCAAACCTGGCACCATCAGGGGAGCATTCTAAGACCAGGGGCAGAAAAAAAAAAAAACAGAGAGGAAGATACAGGCAGAGAAATCTACAGCAGGTCTGTCCAAAGGTGCCACATATTCTGGACAGAATTGACAAGACAGCCACATTTACAGCAAATCACCAACTAATTTAGGAAATAACTTCCCACAACCTGCGACCCCTAAAATACAGCCAACATAAAATAATAAACACAAAACTCCTTTTGTTAACCTCTTAATCTGAGACCTGCTTGAGGGTTCAGTTCCTCTCTTAATGACAGAACTAGATTTATACTAGTTACTGGACAATGAATATTAATAAATTAATAATAAGCCTGCAAGGACTTTTACACATGCACAAAAGCTTAGTTTCACTTAGTGGGGCATGATGATGGTTGGTGGGACATTGCCCTACTAAATGACCACCTAATCAACCCCTAACATTTTTTTGGAATTTTTTTTGAAATTCTCTGTTAAAGGTGTTTCTAAATTAAGCTGAAAATCTATCATTCTTTGTAGTTTTCCACAAGGAACAAGTTGTAGTCTGATCACGATGGATGCCATGGATGGATGCTTGCTTTACATGATAAAACTTTCACGCAATGTTGGTTGCTTGAAACTTACATGAAACTAAATTGCACTTGAGTTGCATATGGTAAAACATCCTGCAACTCATTTGAAACACTGTTGCCACTGAGTTTCAAATGAGTTGCAAGTTTCATGCAACAGCCAATCAAATCAACGATAGCTCATCATGTGATTATGTTGAACGGCATGACATCAAACGATTGATTTCATTGGATCAGCGGACAAGAAAAAGCAGAGGATGGTTTATTTGATGGGTGAAGACTGAAGGGTAGACTGGGACAAGTGATGAACTGGGTGTGCGTCTAGGACAAGATGAGTGAGACATAACAGGTATAACCATAATGACTATTTAAACATTAATAACATTCATTTTCAACAGGCAAAACAGATAAAAACTCAAAAATATGGTAAAGAACCCTAGAGATAGATAGATAGATAGATAGATAGATAGATAGATAGATAGATAGACCAGAGACAGATATGTATATATATAAAGAACAGCAATGACAGCGGGACAAAATTCAAGATGATAAAAATGCTGCAAATATGTAAATAACACCCCACAGGTGACTTTATAGTGAGAATGATAATGAAATTTACACACAATGTAAAGGACAACAGGTATTTTCGAATTATGTCAAAAACTGAGAAATGGCAAAAATGGTGAAACGAGGTTTTTGTCCGACAACAGCGATATGCAACTAGTTGCATGAACGTTTCACTGTGTAAAGCCAGCCTAAGGGAAACTGCTTGTTTACTGTGACTGTGTTGCTTCAGTGCTGTAAGGGTGGATAAAACTTCATTAAGACATTCTCTCAGTTTGTCTCATCGTTACTATGGAGAGGAATTCATGCCAGATTGAAAAGCAATGACTACAGTGGAAAATCATGAATAACAAAGCGCACATTGCATTATTGTTCCACAGTGACAAGCAGAATATGAGCCAAAATGGAAAACAAACCCTCTATTGCACCGTTTTCACTTCACTTGACTTCTTTACTGAACAATGCATGAGGATTTACATTTTAATGAAATGCTGAATTTGTGTCAGAACTGAATACAATCCACTTTAAAATGTCATAAAAGCACAAATATACTGCTTTCTACTGTACAGCACAGTTAAATCAGTGTAATGTATGTTTAACTTTTCATTTTGGCACATTTTCTGCATGCATACATTAAATGCATGCATACGTTAAATGCAATCTTGTGTGCATAGCAATTCACTGTTTTAGCTACACTTCAAAGTGTCTTGTTTCATTGGCAGATCATGTTACTTGTTTCAAGCATTATTTCTTGAAATAAGCAAAATTATCTTCATTATTTCTCGAAACAAAAACTAATCTGCCAATGGAATAAGACACCAGATAAAATCACTTAAAACAAGTAAAAATGTACAGAAACAGGTGGAATAATCTAATAATATTCTTACAACAGACTCATAATGAGGAATATTAGATTTATTGACCACATTTAAGATGTTTACACTTAAGATATTATTTTTTATAGTGTGCCCAGTGTAAAGCAGTACAGTAGTGCCTTCTTTACATGTTAAAGCAGACTGTATCCAGTTCTGACATTTCATTCTTTAAATGCAAATCCTCATGTGTTGTTTTTAGTAAAGTCAAGTAAAGTGAAAACAGTGCAATAAAGGGTTTATTTTTCATTTTGTAATGTATTCTGTGTGTCGCTATGGGACAGTAATGTCATGCATGCATTGTTTTTCCTCTGTACTGATTGCTTTTCATTTTGGTTTGAATTCCTCTCCACACCAGTATTGTAAGTGTACAGCAGCTGTAATTTCAAGTTTTCATTATATAGTCATGCATTTCGTGTCTATTCATGAACTGCACATTGACGTTTACTACAATTCTAAAATGTGTAAATGAACTAGTTTTGGTTCTTTTCTAAAAACTTGGAAACACACCAACATTATCTGTTGTAATCAACCGTACAGCGCAGACGCGATTAGATGTAGCGTTAAATAATGCTTTAATATTCTTTTAACGTCTTGTTGGATCTGCAACTGACACCTCAACATAAAAATAAATGAATTAACAGTTCTGTCTAATCACATTATACATGGTGTCACAAGATAAACATCTCTGCAGTAGTTCTGTAGAATTTGTATTGCGTGGTCGTAGAGATATTTAGCATTTTAATTGCAGCAGGCGTTCTGAGAGAGTTTATACTAAACGATTTACTGTTGAGATCAAATAAAGCCCAGCAGCATGAGCTGCGCTGTGACAAGAGAAGAACCTGTCTGTGAGTAACAAATCATAGCTGTCAAAGGAATCCCTTTTTTGGGGGTTTATTTATCTACTTTACACCATCTGACAACACCAGCTGTTCTTTACATTGTGTGAATATTGTAATAAATGACATACAGAAACGCTCCAAAAGCACTTGGACTGAAATCTCAGTGCATAAACGTATATTAAAATTAAGAACATGTTTTCCTTCTTTTATAAAAGTTGCCATTTCCAAGAGACAAGCTTTCCTAATGAAATGCCGAAGCTTAACGGAGCAAGCCAGCGAAGGTCACAATCCTGTTTTCAGAAATGCAAGATAAACTTTCACCTCATTCGGAATCAGAAAAATGAAGAAACAAGCCTTCTATCATCGTCTCTCGCCGCTCCACTGGAGAAAATCCATACAGATGGGGAGCACAGTTGTCATTTCTTGCAGATAATGGCTTTCAATTTGTTGTTTGGTCACATTGCTTCAATATAAGACACATTATTGACCAGATGACGGAGCACCATAGGATTCAAAACACGAGTTTATTTATCAGCACATTATAGAAGAACTGAGTGAAAGACGGCAGAAGCTGATTCTTCACCTACTCCAGACTAACAAACAGAATATAAGGAGCTGTTCTCTTTATTAGAAACACCTACACGTTGTGCTTCCACTAACTGGCCACTTTATAGGAAACACCTACACTGTGGTTCCATTAAGAGGCCACTTTATAAGAAACACCTACCTTGCGCTTCCACTCACTGGTCACTTTTTTAGAAACATCCACCTTGTACTGTCACTAACTGGCCAATTTATTGGAAACATCTACCTTGTGTTTCCACTAACTGGCCACTTTATTAGAAACACACACCTTTAGTTCTACTCACTGGCCACTTTATTGGAAACACCTACCTTGTGCTTTCACTCACTGGCCATTTTATTAAAAACACCTACCTTGTGCTTCCACTAACTGGCCACTTTATTAGAAACACCCACCTTGTGCTTCTACTCATTGGCCACTTTATTGGAAACACCTACCTTGTGCTTTCACTCACTGGCCATTTTATTAAAAACACCTACCTTGTGCTTCTACTCACTGGACGCTTTATTGGAAAAACCTACCTTGTACCTCCACTAACTGGCCACTTTATTAGAAACACCTACCCTATAGCTCCAATATGTAGGTTTACAGTTTTACAAACTGTAGTCCATCTGTTGCTGCCCCCACTCAACACCATTCATCACTGATTCATCACTTTTTTTACCACAGGACCACTGTTCTAGATCTTCTTTAGGTGGTAGACTATTCCCCTTCTCAGAGAGATGCACTGCTAAAATAATATCCAGAAACTGACTTTTGATGAACGACTAGAGGATGGCTAACAAACTGTACATCGACAGATAAGCTGCAGTCTCTAGCTGAACTCCAGCAAGTTACAATACAGAGGTTTCCAATAAAGTGTCCGTGTAAAGTGCAATATTAAAGTGTGCTGTGTGATGTAAAAATCTTACGAGGCGTGTCTGCCGTTCTCAAGGCCCGTCACAGACAGATGTGTGCTGCTCTGCATATATATGACATTACCATTCCACACGCAAGCCCATCCTAGCTGCTCTTTATGGCTGGTGATTGGTTCTCATCCATAAATCAGCAGGGCATGCTGGGTAAGGTGGGTGCCGTTGGGTGATGTCTGGGTCAGGATGCAGAAATGAACAGCCCTCATTTTCCCCATGAGTGAGTGAGAGAGAGAGAGAGAGAGATGCGGGGTTAAGCGAGGTTATAAACCCCACGCGCGCCCTCCACCACCACTTCCACAGTCAGAGCATTAATTTCACCTTTTGACCTGCAGTTTTAGTCGCCTCAGTGTGAACAGACTCTGCACTGGAGGAGAAATGCAGGAAAACGCAAGAAAGTCAATGCTTTTCATCATTTAAACCCATAAAATGGAGAACATCTCCACGTCCACCGTGAGAACTGGACACTTCCATTGCTGGAATAACTTCATAATGTGCAAAGTCGGGGGTTTTTCAGCTGCTGTGAGATTAAATATTGACTTCATCAGATCCAAACCGCCTGTGCATCGTCCTCATCACTCCGAGCAATTATCTTTCCTAAATGCGCTGACTTTTCCTTTAAAATTTCAAAACACGAGGCCCTAAAAGTTAGCCACCCAGAAGAGGCGTGAGGGGAATATTAAAGACGCTAAAGCGGCTCTGCAATCCATCCAGTGAAAAATGAGAAAGCTCCAATGGCCTCTGCTTCATTTATTAGTTCATATATTATCATTTCTGGGAATCTTTACTCGCCCTGACAAAAATGAGGAGGAACAGCTGAGCTTTAATCTAACATCTGAAGGTGATTTCACTGTTTGTTTAGACTGTGGTAAAATCTGATTGTGCGATCAGCTCACTCTGGCAACTCTTACACAGCCCCACCCCGTGATGTGAGAGAGAGAGAGCAGCAACTCAAATAAGTATTCCAGTTATGTATCTGTTAATTCCTGGCGGATTATTGCTCTGAATAATAAATGTTAAACCTCCCTTTCCCTGAGGCACAGCTGCATTAATTACCTTTCCTTTAGAAACTGCCAACGTATCTCAAGGCTTTTGTTACTAACAGATGCAATGTCTCCCCTATAATCTCTGTAACCCTCTGTAAACCTCCATAATCCTCTACATTCTTTTATACTCTTCCAACCATCTATGACCTTCTATAAACCGCTATAGCCTCTGTGAGCCTTTGTAACCCTCCAAGACCCTTTATAACCATCTGTAATCCTCTCTAAACCACTATGGTACTTCTATGACCCTCTAAAACCATGTATACCCCTCTATAAACCTCTATAGCTTTTATGACCCTCTGTAAACCCCTAAGACCCTTTATAACCTTCTGTAACCCTCTAAGGCCCTTTATAACTATCAGTAACCCTCTCTAAACCACTATAGCCTCTATTAGCATTGACCCTCTTAGACCCTTTAAAACCATGTGTAACCCTTTATAAACATCAATAGCTTTTCTGACCCTCTGTTACCCTCTAAGACCCTTTATAACTTTCTATAACCCTCTTAGACCATTTATAACTATCAGCAACCCTCTCTAAACCACTATCGCCTCTATGATCATCTGAGCCTATGTAACCCTATAAGACCCTTTATAACCATCTATAAACCTCTATAACCCTCAAAGACCCTCTGTAACCATCTAAAACCCCTCTACAACCATCTGTAACCCTCTCTAAACCATTACAGTGTCTACGACCTTCTAAGACCTTCCATAACCATGTATTACCCACTATAAACCACTATAGCTTCTGTGTCCCTCTAAGGCTCTCTATAACAATGTGTAACTCTCTATAAACCAATATAGCTTCTATGACACACTAAAACCATCTGTATTTCTCTATATACCACTATAGCCTCTATGACCCTCTAAGACCCTCTACAACCATGCGTAACCCTTTATAAACCACTATATCTTCTATGACCCTCTAAGACCCCTACAACCATCCGCAACCCTCTAAAAACACAATAGCCTCTATGTCCCTTAAAGACCACCTGTAACCCTGAGGGCCAGAGTCCAGCACAACTTGATGATTTTACTGTTCTAGCACGCCTCTTACACCTGGTCATTAGCAGAGGAGTTGAATCGGACGTGCTTGAGTAGAAAAATCTCCAAACTGTCCAGGAATCAGGCCTTTCAGGACTTCAGGTCCCCACCCCTGGTCTAAGACTCTCTAAAGACCCTATGTAACTCTTATGATCCACCTCCTGTAACCCTCTACATCCATCTGTGACCCTCTATAAGCGTCTATAACCCTCTAAGATCATATGTAACCATCTAAACAATTTACAACCGTCTAAGACCATCTATCACTCACTAAGACAATCTATAACCCGCTAAGACCATCTGTAACCCTCTACGATCATATACAGCTCTCTAATACCACCTGTAACCCTTGATGACAATCTACAATCCTCTAAGACTATGCATCCCTTTAAGACCCAATGTAACCCTCTAAAACCCACAGTAGCCCTCTAAGACCCTCTAAGACCATCTGTAACCATCTAGAACTCTCTATAACCCTCTAAGACCCTGTAATCCTCTATGACCCCAAGCTACACTGTCACGACTGGCAAATTTATCTGCCAATGGAGCAGAGACCAATTTTACTACATGAAATCACTTTAAACAAGTAAAAATGTTCAGGATAATCTTATTACATTCTTATAACAATATCTCATACTGCAAAATATTAGATATATTGGCTGGAGATGAGATGACCTCACTTGCCAAGATACTTTTTGCTGTGCAGTTACATTCCATAGTGTCCATTTATGCAAGCACCATTTTCACTCAGACAGATTCCTCATAAATGTCCTCAGCTAATATAGACATGATTGCGATGGTGGGGATTCAGGCTGAGAGGGAAAGGACAGGAGGATTTAGCAGAGCTTGACATTCTGGACATTCTGGCATTAACAGGCCAGAGGCGGATCTTGGCAGGCTTTAGTTAGACTGAGCTGTGTCCTGTTAGATAGAGGTCAGTGTGTGGCCTGTGACAGTGGGGCCGTGCTCTGCATTCTGCCAGGACGGGACGGGCGTTTTAACCATTTCTCATATTCAAAAAGCAGCATTTTCAAAGAAATAGCATTTCACCATCTTAACAAGAAAATATTTAATACTGTTATGAACAGATGGAGGCAATATGACAGGGATAAATTACACCACAGTGCTCTATTCTGAGAATATGATGAGTATGGTCAGTACTTCTAGAACGCTAAACAACTGCATGGATCATAAAGACAGATTCAGACCAATTAGAGAGCCTGTAAACAATCAAAGCCTGTGTACAGTAACTGCATAACAAGCAGGAAAAGCCTAATGGGGTAAAATGTAACAGACTTATGTAGTTAATCAGGTTCCAGTAGAATGCACTTTTGATCATGCTTCTGTTTTCCCATTATCTGAGAATTTTCACAGCAGTTAGCTGTGATGAGCAAATCTCACTGATCAAATAAGGATTCAAAGTCATTTCTTTAAAAGAAATTATTAATACTGTAAACAAATAATTGCAGTTTATTGTGTAATAACATTTGGTACTATGTTTTTTAACCATGTCTCAATTATGTCTCAAACATTGCAATCTACACTGCATCAGTTATTAGTGAATAACTTTATTATATACAGTACTGTGCATTTATTTTATTTATTTATGTAATTTCCACTCAAACTAGTCATTAAGTTCAAGTTAATCATTTTTCAGATATTTTTGAGAAAAATGGATGTAAGATAATCCACTTGCGTAGGGAAAGAGAAAGTCAAAGCGAAGTTTAAAACTGATTAAACGCTACAGAGAAAATGTGGCTCCTAACAACCACCTGGAAGAGCTGGTTGACCCCAAAACTGCCCCATCAGATAAACAGCACTTAAAGCTTTCATCTCTGAGAGAGAGGAGAAAATCAAGCTGCTTCAGATCTGAAAACATCCACAGGTGTTTCTGTCCATCCTTCCACTGTGAGAAGACGACTCAGCGCTGTGGGTCTGAAAGGATGTGTAGCTGATCAAGAAGAACCTCACTGAGAAAAGGAGACGGACACATCAAACAAAGAAGCTGAACGACGGACTGACCACCCCAGAGTCCAGACCTCAACACCACTGAACGTGTTTGATTACTTCAGAAAATGATCAACCAGCTTCTAAGACTGAACTTTGGAGGTGTGTCTGCAGATTCTTTGAGGAACTGAAAGTGAGTCTCCTGAAAAGAAGCTGGAATAAAGGTGAAGAGTGACTCACTGACTACTGAAAACAGCACTAAATTAAGTTTCAATTTTCTCACAGAAATGTTTTCTGCTCTTTTCCTCATGCTAAAAACTAATAATTTGTATTCTGTCTGTTTTGACTGGAAATAAACGAAGGGTGGTCCATGATGTTTCCACAGTACTGTCTGTGACAAGTGATTCCAAACCTTTGAAAAGCAGTGTACATTGGAGGGATGAAAATCTTTTTAATTAGAGATGAACACATCCCTGATGGTCTGGATACTTATACATTTGAATATCTATCCAGACTGCAGAGGGCACGGCCAGACACGGCTGCAGATTAGCACTACATCGCAGAGGAAGTGCCCCCCGCGGTCTGATCACCGACTAACAGCCTGCTGTAAATACACACAGGAGAGCCAGCGCGGTTTAGGAGTGAAGACTGATACTTATGAAACTCTGGAGTTTGGGGGTCTCCAGTGGATCTGGGAGGATAATAAACTGGAGCAGGACAACTAACAGCACATATAATAACATTCTCAGTTTTATTATGGCGATGTTTTAATGGCTGCATGCCATCATTGGTGAAGCAAATAACAGTTTTTAATGCTTACATGTAAACACAGCATAAGGGCTATAGAAGGAGCTAGGAACAATAAGTATAAAAGCAAAAAAGGATATATACACACACACACACACACACACACACACACACACACACACACATATATACATATATACATATATATATATATATATATATATATATGTAAATATATATATATATATATATATATATATATATATATATATATATATATATATATATACACACACATATATATATATAAACCAGACAGAAATGAGCTTTAACAGTAAAGATGAATGTAAGTTAATATTTGGCAAGCAGCAGGTCACTGTTGCCAACTGTATGTGTGTTATAAATGCTTATTAATGACCTAATTAACTACACTAACTGTAATCTTACTGTAACTTCTATCTAGCCAACCTATACCTGCACATATAGATTGACATATTGTTCATCTTCTATTCAAATCTTGTAATCTGGAATATGTATATATTCTCAACCCTCCTACCCCTGTGTACCCTGCATCTCATTAATCTACCTCAGACTCATACAGGGTGATTCAAAAAGATTGATCCGATTTCAAAGAGCCATATTTTTTACAACCGTGAGGCGTCTAGGAACCAATCACAATCCAATTGAAAGAGGGGGTCATAGAGTTTGAGACTGTCAGTGGAAGATGGCTCCCTTCAGTCTGAGAGGAGATGAGACCCCTGAGCAGAAAGCGTTCTGCGTTCTCCACTTCAATAAGAGTGAATCCGTCATAACTGTGCTGTGTGATTTTCGTGGGCAGTGAAGCTCCAACAGCTCAGAGCGTTCGTCGTTGGTTCCACAACACTGGATGATCTCCGAAATCGCACTGAAAGAGCCGTGAGTGCAGCGACACCCGACATGCTCAATCCAGTATGGGATGAGTTTGACTATGGTGTTGATGTTGTCTGTACAACTGGAGTTAATCATTTTGAAATCAGATGAATCTTTTTAAATCACCCTGTAAATTGCATATATGGAAAGTGTACAACTGTACATATCATACTGGTAATATATACTGGTGTACATTCATGTATATATTGTGTATATGTGTACATATTTAGAATTTTCTTAAATATATTTTGTATATTTAAGTCCTACAAGATTTTCACTCACCTTCGCACCTGTGTAAATGTTGTGACACTAAATGTGATTTGATTTGATTTGAGCTTAGACCCGTAAGTCCTTATATGGGCATAGCACTGAATAATAAATGCAGTCATATTCTCAGAGGTTTATTACATAATTATATGTATGTATAACAATACATTTTCATCAAAATCACAACAGCAGGGAACCCACTTTGAACCAGAGTGCTTACCTGGCCAGGTACTGTCCGGACGAGGGAACCTCATGTTTATTGGGCTTATCAAGGCAGTTGACCACGTTCTGGATGAGCGCCAGGTCGGGTCTGATCGCCGTGGCGGTGAACACGGCTCGGCCGATCAGCTGCAGTGCGTCGCGGATGTAGAAGTTGAGCGGTTTGCGGTTGACCTCTCCATAGGCCAGCAGGCCCAGTGGGGAGCCTATGGAGTGCAGAGCGTCCAGACTGAGGGGGAACCCCATGATCCAGTGCGTGGGGTGAAGGGTCAGGCTGAGCTGGGACGCCCCCCGCAGGACGGTGGCCACGCACTCTGGGTCAGAGCCGAACAGGAGGACGCTGGAGGCCAGCGCGGAGGGGGTCCGGCTCAAGAGTTGGGAGAGGAGCTCGGTCACCTAAAAACAAGAAAACTGTGCGGACTTTATTTTTATTTAATCAATTTAAACCCTTTAAAGAACAGATTGGGCAAAAATTCAAATGAACTTGACCCTCATTCCCTTTTTACCACAAATGATCAGCCGAGACATGTTTGATGTCTAAAGTTTGCTTCTTTAGTTTAAAACTGGAGCTATGAGGCTAATGCTAACTAGTAACTGTGAAGCTTATTACTAGCATTTATTAACATGGGCTAACTGCATACATCAAAGCATGTGGAGGTGTTCAGTATCTCTAATAGACTTGATTATGTGGTTTCTGACACTGTATGACTCACTGTTTTCTATAAACAATAATAATAATAGTAATAATAATAATAGTAATAATAATAATAATAATAATAATAATAATTTTGCTTATATAGCACTTTTCATGTCGGTGGCAGCTCAAAGTGCTTTACAGACAGGTGATAAAACAGTTATAGAAAAGATCATTAGTACTTAATTAGAATCAGAAGAAAATGAAGAAAATTAAATTAAAAGATAAAAACCATGAGACGTTCAGTTTTAGTTAAATGCTGATTTAAAGAGATCCGTTTTTAGGTGCTTCTTAAAAGTGAGCTCTGAGCTCGACTGTCTAATAAAAGGTGAACTGAGCTCCACAGTTTAGAAGCAGAATAACTGAAAGAGTCTCTCCATGTTTTCTGTATTGTACAGAGGGTCTCTGTTGAAGGCCACTATCTGCAGATCTTAGATTACGTGCTGGAACATAAACAGACAGACACTCTGTGATGTAAGTAGATGCTAGGTTGTTTTGAGCTTTAAAGGCTAGTAGCAGAACCTTGAAATCTATCCTGAATGATACAGGCAGCCAGTGCAGCTCTTTTAAAACAGGACTGATCTGATCTCTCTGTGTTGTTTTCGTTAGGATGCTGCTACATTTTGTCCGAGTTGTAAAGGATGTATGATTTTCTTAGGAAGTCCAGTAAGAAGACCATTACAGTGATCAACTCTGCTGTAACAAATGTATGAACAAGTTTCTCTGCGTCGCTCTGAGAGAGAAAAGGCTGAACCTTAGCGATATTTCTCAAATGATAAGAAGCTACTTTAGTGTCTGTGTTTACATGCAGATAAAACAGAGCTCAGAGTCTAAGATCACACCCAGGTTTCGTACTTCAGGTTTGGTAGATGAAGCTAAATAACCAAGTTCCTCATAAATCATTTTTCTCTGAGTTTCTGTACCAACAATCAGTATTTCAGTTTTTTCATGATTTAATTGTAGAAAATTTTGCAAAATCCACTGAGAAATATCCGACACACAGCTGGTTAGTCTACAGAGTCTTGATCTTCAGAAGGAATAGAAATGTATAACAAGGACTAAAGTACATTATCACAGCTAAAAACAGCAGCAGCAGCCAGAAAAGCAGACGTTTTGATAATTTTTTTGACTTTTCACTGTGAAACAGTGTCAGAAACCCCATAATCAAGTCTATTAGGGATTATTGAACAGAACAGAAAATGCGGTCAACCAGCACGATGATGCATTGTGACCAGTACTAGATGATGGTGCTGTGTTTTTCAGCAGGAACCATAATCTATATAAGCTTATTCATAAATTTTTCAGTATCTATAGATTATTCAGTAACTATTATGAATTATTACGGATCTACTATGAATTATGAATTATTCAGAAACTATTATCAACTATTCAGCATCTACTGTAAAACTAATATGTAATTTCTGTAGATATGGTGTAGAGGCCACTGCACACCGGATGCGCTGCATCGCGACATGCTCTGCAGAGTCACGTAGCAGAGCGCAGCTACATAATGCATGCAGTGAGAGCCAAAACATCTCAAGTTCAAGATCATTTTTACACTTTATTTGTATAAATTGAAAGCTTAATTTCATTCAACATCCATCGTCACTCCGTCAGTTTACTCTCAGTTCACAAACAGGCTGTTTTCAAGCTGAAAAAGGCTAAGCTAGTAATGTTAGCCGAGGTAACAGACCATTAGCATTTGTCTGTATGAAGACTGGCTGCCCTTCTCTGTGTAATTTAAAGTCATTTACGTTTATGATATTTGGCAGACACCAACATTCAGGGCGACTTACAATTTGATCATTTTACACAGACAGGCGAAGGTGGTGTTAGGAGTCTTGCCCAAGGACTCTTATTGGTATAGTGTAGGGTGTTCACCCAGGCAGGGATTGACCCCCAGTCTACAGTGTAGAAAGCAGAGGTGTTACCCACTACACTATACCAACCACTACCCACTACACTACACCAACCACTACACTACACCAACCACTACCCACTACACTACACCAACCACTACACTATACCAACCACTACCCACTACACTACACCAACCACTACCCACTACACCATACCAAACACTACCCACTACACTACACCAACCACTACCCACTACACTACAGTACACCAACCACTACCCACTACACTACACCAACCACTACACTACACCAACCACTACCCACTACACTATACCAACCACTACCCACTACACTACACCAACCACTACCCACTACACTATACCAACCACTACCCACTACACCGTACCAACCACTACCCACTACAGTACACCAACCACTACCCACTACACTACACCAACCACTACCCACTACACTACACCAACCACTACCCACTACACTACAGTACACCAACCACTACCCACTACACTACAGTACACCAACCACTACCCACTACACTACACCAACCACTACACTACACCAACCACTACCCACTACACTACAGTACACCAACCAGTACCCACTACACTACACCAACCACTACACTACACCAACCACTACCCACTACACTACAGTACACCAACCACTACCCACTACACTATACCAGCCACTACACTACATCAACCACTACCCACTACACTACAACCACTACCCAATACACTACAATCACTACCCACTACACTACACCAACCACTACACTATACCAACCACTAGGAGCCACATCTGGTTGGCTAGGTGTGCGTAACTCCATTAAAAACAATTGTTTCGAATATTTGGCTGTGCAGAGTGTGCGATGTGTGGTAGTCTTCAGAGTCAATGTGATTGGTAATGTAAATAAATTAATAATTAAATAAACATAAATCAATGAAAAAGCTTGGTCACCTCTTCTTCCCCATTGTCCTCTTCTTCTCGGCTCTCTGCTGCCCTCTGTCGGTGGGAGAGATTAAGTGTTTCCCAAAGGTGCCAATGTGCCCCTTCCAGGCCGATCCTGCCCTGGTGCTGGAGGTGCTCTAATATCCCAGAATCCTCAGAACCGGGGCAGAGGACAGCAGCGCCCCCCTGCCACCCCTCCCTCACCAACACTGCCAGCAGCAGCTCCGCCAGGCCGGACGGGGGAACCCGTGTAGTCATCTGCAGGTGGAAACGGTTCTGAACCCAGAGAAGACATACAGCACTGGTCAGAGGTTTGGAACATTATGTACAGGTGTTCATAGCACTTTATACAACAGCTCCGCCCACACAGTCTGATTGGTTAAAAAAAAAAAAAGTTCTACCCATGTTGTTAAAGCTGATAACAGCTGGGTTTTTTGACCATACCTGACCACTGGTTGTTAAAGGGGCATCATTTCACTGATGTTTTTCAATATTCAGCATAATTGAGTGGTTGAGAGGTAAACGATGTAAATGATTCAGAGTGGTTTGGTGTGAAATGGTTCAGATGTCTTTACAGTGGTGGTGATAGGAACCAGGGGTCGCCATGACTACAACACAAATATAGACATTTTATTTACTATCCAGAACCACCAGTGAACCTACACGAGTCTTCTGAGTTTATATGGAATGTTGATGATGGGAAATAGTGGAAAATCTGAAATAATACGTTTTCTTTGTGGACTATTTCAACACACAACGTCCTACATGTATCCCTCCACTATGAATGGATTCAAATAAATGGATTAACAAGTCATTTTAGGCCAAAACTTTATCACAAAACTATCCTAAAACAGTGTCTCAGTCATCAGGCAGTGAATTCATAACCATTTCATGTAGTAACTTTCTGTGAGGGAGCTTTTAGAGGTGGACGTCTGGTTCCTATCACCACCACTGTGAACAGTTCTGACTCGGTAAGTTTCCTCTAGAACAGAACGTTTCACACCAAACCACTCTGTGGTGATATATTGTCAAGTGAAATAATCTTACATCCACTCAATATATCTAATATTTCTCTTTTTCAGATTATTATTTAGATTCATTAACCCAATTACATTTAGACATTTGTTACAAGTTGTAAGTGCTTCATTGGCAGATAATGTTATTTGTTTAAAGTATTTCATATTTTATTCTTCCATATGTCATAATTTTAACACTATAAAGTTTGGTCAGTGTGGGGGAGGGGGGGGAGCAATGCACTCACTGCTCCACTTCAAACTCCACCTACAAGCACAGCCGTTGGCTCACAAGCCATTGTATGCTGTTATTTTGTTGGCTACCTACCTAAACATCTACATGAATCATGGCGTGCTTTATGTAAATAATATGTAAGTGCTGACAGGCTGGCGCTTGATTTCATGCACTAAAGCGAGATTGAGCTCAAATCTCTGCTTGTTTCCATGTCATACAAATGTTTTATGACGCAAAGTAGATTGCACACTTTTAACGGTGCTCAAATCTCCCATTTGTATTTGTATTATTATTAAAAAAGATTTAATTTTGGTGATTTCTTTCATCATAAATGGTGCTGTTCCATAAAAGCAGTAATTCACTCAGGGTCATATGTTACGGTGATTTTACTCCTCTTTACGTTGTGGGTAAGAACATCAACACCAAATCATCACCTCAGAATGAAGTATTCATTTTAGGCTCTAAAACACACCAATCAAAGGTTTGAGCCCATCTAACAATACATAATCTTAAGCTTTTGGATTGAAATATCTTTATTTTCTCCGTCCCATGTGTTAAATTGTATCTTCACTAATATTCTAAAATGTGGAGAATAATAAAAAAAAATTTCTTTTGTCTGTAGACATGTCCAAACTTTTAAAAGGTCCTCAAGCATGCACACAAGGCAAGGTCTTATTTACACACTTCACAGCACAGAATTCAAATAATGACGTCCCTGAGCTGAGCTGTTACACGCTATTCCCCGGCGGACCGTGCGCGTGAATAAAAGTGGAAAAATCTGGGTAAACACATTTCTCACGACAAAGATTTCTCATGGGCAGAACGGAGAGATAGTTTATTTTGTTAAAGCTGAACTCAAACCGACCTTGCTCTCTGGGGAGCGCCCTCATTATGCACACTCAGCAATAAAGGAGTCAAACAGGGAGAAAGGACACATTTGAACAAGAAGTGCCGCCAAGAACAGAAAGAAAAATCCATCAGCTTCGGCCTCTCGCTGAACAGAACAGGCTTATAATGATGGACGCAGTCAATTTTCCACCTAAAGCAGCGTGCTAAAAGCGTGGGCCTTCACATCACGTCCGCGGCCGATTTTGAAAGGCTCTTTTTGATGGGGGTTGACAGGAGGGTGGATGAGTGTCCTGAGTTTGTGTTTGAGTGAGCGTTTGAACCTGGCGGGGGGCGTGAGGAGACAGCGAGGGGCCGAATCAGAACAGTCTGTGTGTCCCTGTGTGCCTGGAATAGCATTATCGCCCAGCAAGTGTCTGACATGCGTCATCGTTTCTGTCTGCATATGCACCTGCACCCACACCTGCGACTTCACAGACAGATTCGAGGAGCAGAAGGAAAGAACAGCACTTACTTCTCATGGTCCACTATAGATTAGAGAGCAAATCCAGCAGAAAATGTTGATTGGAAGGAAAATATATGTCAAGAATTTCTGCCAGAGTCCTATTCAACCTGATGCAACACCAGGTACAGAATCGGAAAACTTAAAAACTAAAGATTGGCTGACCGCACCTTTAAGTTCAGACAGAATTTTGACGTACTACAGTACGTAGTACAATTTTGTGGGCTACAGTCGGTTCAGATGGAATTTTGTGGGCTACAGTCGAGTTCAGACGGAATTTTGTGGGCTACAGTCGAGTTCCGACAGAATTTTGTGGGGCTACAGTCGAGTTCAGACAAAATTTTGTGGGCTACAGTCGAGTTCAGACAGATTTTGTGGGCTACAGTCGGTTCAGACAATTTTGTGGGCTACAGTCGGTTCAGACAGAATTTTGTGGGCTACAATCGAGTTCAGACAGATTTTGTGGGCTACAGTCGAGTTCAGACAAATTTTGTGGGCTACAGTCGGTTCAGACGGAATTTTGTGGGGCTACAGTCGAGTTCAGACAGAATTTTGTGGGCTGCAGTCGGTTCAGACGGAATTTTGTGGGGCTACAGTCGGTTCAGACAGAATTTTGTGGGCTACAGTCGGTTCAGACAGAATTTTGTGGGCTACAGTCGGTTCAGACAGAATTTTGTGGGCTGCAGTCGGTTCAGACGGAATTTTGTGGGCTACAGTTGAGTTCAGGCAGAATTTTGTGGGCTACAGTTGAGTTCAGGCAGAATTTTGTGGGCTACAGTCGGTTCAGGCAGAATTTTGTGGGCTACAGTCGGTTCAGACAGAATTTTGTGGGCTACAGTCGAGTTCAGACAGAATTTTGTGAGGCTACAGTCGAGTTCAGGCAGAATTTTGTGGGGCTACAGTCGAGTTCAGGCAGAATTTTGTGAGCTACAGTCGGTTCAGACAGAATTTTGTGGGGCTACAGTCGAGTTCAGACAGAATTTTGTGGGCTACAGTCGGTTCAGATGGAATTTTGTGGGGCTGCAGTCGGTTCAGACGGAATTTTGTTATTTTGTCAGGCTACCATCAGATTCAGATAATATTTGTTGGAGTTACATTGAAGGTCAGACAGAATTTTGTCAGCTAGATTCAGACCAACCACATTCTGTCTAAATATAAAATATATATAAATAAAAACTGAGCAGCACCAACTAATGATTAAAAAAAAAAAAATCCACATTCCTTCCGGTACAGTTATTTTTGTAGTTTGTCCTTGCTGCCAACGAAAAGTGATTCCATCATGTCAAAAAAAAAAAAACCTTTAAAAAGTAGAGAAAAATAAAGTAGATATTAAAACTAAAGCTTTGTAAATACAGGGATAATATCTTATCCCTGTCCATAACCTAAACATAGCAGTTAAATATCTATTTTAGCATTTATAAATAAGCCAGAGAATCAGCAAAATGTGTGACCCAAATCAGAACAGCTTGCTGTTTATTCTCCTGCCCCTCCTGCATTTTTGGGGCTTATTTCTGTTTAGCTTCTCCTCTGAAAGGAGAGCGGGTAAAGATGGAGAAACAAAGAAGAAAAAGATGAGAAATGGACTGAGGGTGTGCAGGGATGGTGGTGCGTACGTTTGGGGGTTAACACGAGCGTGCAGGAGGAGAGCTAGCGTGAGCTTATCTTTTATTTACTAGAACCTCCAAACAGCCCTGGCTGAAAACAAGCTTGTGGACAACAAAAAAGCCAAAGGAGCCCTGCAGTCCTCTGTTGGTTTGTCTTCTCTGAGGCTTTTCCTTCAACTGGAGCTGCTTCAGTAGTGCCTAAATCTGAACTTTCACAAATGAACACATCCACCAGTGGAACACAGAGAGGCCACGTTAAACAGGGGTTTGAATTACTGCCTTACTACAGGATGTGCTTGTAGTGGTTGATGGGGGATTTGCCAATTCTGTCAGAGCCAGAAATAAACGTGCATTTCCATTTCAACCGAGGCAGCGGCTCAGCGGTGGGGAGCAGTGAATGCCACCGGGTTACATTTCATTAACGCCTAATATCGGACCCACCGCTTGCATGGTTTTGCATGATTGTGTGTAATTGGGTTGTTGCATGTCTCACCACCAAATAAATTGCGAATGCACTGCAATCGAATGTGCGCCATTTATCTGGCTTCCTCACAAAGTGGAGGGAGGCAGAGCCATGACTGAGCCATTAGAGGCTGTAACGGAGCCGTGCAGGCATAAGCCACTTTGCCCCAGTAAAATAACAGTGTTTATCTGCACATAACAGCCAGTTAGATCGTAAAACCGCGGATTTTTCTCCAGATAGCCGAACGCCCTGCGAAATAAAACCCTGTTATTCGTAAAGTAATTACAAAATTATGGACTTGCTGATTTTATACAATGCGTTACGTTTCGGCCCACCAAATTAGAGCTCTAGATGATGCCCTTAGAGGACCGATGACTCAGCATTGGGACGGTAATAAGCGCCGGGAGAAGACATCAGATTTACAGCCGGAGTGACACGGAGACGGATTGTATTTCCTTATCTAGGAGATGATATTCCGCTGTTTGAAGATTATTTTACGAGTTTACCACCTTTTCTCATGCAGTCCTGAGGTGCTAAATCTAAATAGAAATGATGATGAAGTAGAAATGCCAGCATTTTAAAGCTCCTCTTAGACAAAGGAAACTCATTACCCCCCCAACTACAATGAAAAAGGCAGAGAAGATGCTAAAAGGCCCTCCAGGCAGATTTTATGACTGAAGTGCCATTTAACCACTATCTGTGTGCTCATATTATCTAAGAGTGTTAACCACCGACAACATTACAGGGGTTCTTTGCTGACTAAGATGTATCAGGGTTGAGTTTTCTAGCATATAATTAGCATATACACAAAATGTGGCTTAATAGCATCCATGCTAATGGCACAAGGAGATGAAGGACATTCTAATGATGTTCTTAAAATGTATTTATTAAATGAACAATGTACTTTTAGTCCCTGTCAATATCACAATATCTTTGAACAAGAAATTTTATTTCTACATCATTAATATAACATCACTAACTGTGTAATTACACATTAATAGCATTATAGTCACTGTTACATGGTTTACAGTCATACTGCTTATGTAAACACACGTATCAACTTTTTAATTATTACTGTATATATTACAGTATAATTATTACAGTATATTTACATACATAATCAAAAATAACGGCATATTTTCTGTTTTGTAATTACATGTAAAATAGGGTGAAACCGCTTTTTTCCAATAAGACTTTCCTTATGTACACTTATGTGACATGGTAACCTAGACAAAAGTTCTGCTCTGGCTTTTAAATACATAAATACAGAAAATTTTAAAGCCAGAACTTTTTTTTGGTTACTATATCACAACACAATAGTTCACCATGTTACATGGGTGTAATTACATAAGAGAAAATATGCTGGTACAACAATCAAGATACACTTGTGTAATTATTTATAATATTTGTAAATACAAACTGAAGTTGATACAAATGTGTACTTACATAAGCTGCCCTGCTGTAATCCATCTGTAACAGTGAATACATCACCAGGCGTTACATTGATGCATGCACTGTTAACATGTAACTACACGGTTATTACTGATGCTTGGGATATTCCCAATGTTTCATGGGGTGATTGTGTTCAGATAACAGGGTTGACTGAATGTTGAGGGACTAAAATGTCCTTGAAGCTGGATTTCAGGGTCTCTGCTTTGTGGCTCTAGTCTCTATAAAGATGCTGAGCTGTTGTCATTTAATGTTTTCTGTTTTTTGCCCTATTCAGATTGGATTTCGTTTATCCGGAGGCCGTCTGTAAAAATGTTCTTAATCCTCAAATGTCTCCACACTGATAAAACAGTCAAAAAAAGCTTTAGGGTGGCAATAGAATGACCGCAGGATGAGGGAGTTTCTTGTAAGGAAGTGACAGTGACACATTCATTATTTCACGAGAACTTTTCTAAAAATAAAAAAAATATAAAACAGTTATGTGATGTACATGAAGTACAATGCCTTGTGCAAGTATTCAACCCCTTGGTATTTTTTCTGTTTTGTTGCATTACAACCTGGAATTAAAATGGATTTGGATCTTAGGTCCATTACATAACATAATCCAAATAGGAATGGAATGAACAAAAAAATCTTATTAAATAAATAAATAAATAAATAAAAACTGAAAGGTTGTGAGTGCATATGTATTCACCCCCCTTGCTATGAAACCCCTAAATAAGATCTGGTCCAACCAATTAACTTCAGAAATCACAGTTGATTAAGGTCCACCTGTATAAACAGTATCAAATGAGGTCAGTATCAATACACCTGTTCTAAAAGACCCCCCGAGTCTGAAACACCACTAAGCAAAGACCAAGAAGCTCTCTGAACAGGTCAGAGACAAAAGTTGTGAAGTGTAGACCAGAGATGGGTAAAAACACTAAAATAAATAATATAATATCCCAAACTGAACATCCCACAGAGCATCATTAAATCCGTTCTAACAAAATGAAAAGAATATGGCACCACTACAAACCTGACAAGAGAAGGCCGCTCACCACAACTCACTGACCAGACCAGAATGGCATTAGTCAGAGATTCAACAAGGACACCAAAGATAACACAGAAGGAGCTGCAAAGATCCACAGCAGAGATGGGAGTATCTGTACATAGGAACACTAAGCTGTACATTCTACAGAGCGGGGCTTTATGGAAGAGTGGTCAGGAAAAAAAGCCATTGCTTAAAGAAAAAAAAAACAAAAAAAAACAGGACTTCTAAACAGCATATGACTCCCCAAACACACGGAAGAAGGTTCTCTGGTCAGATAAGACTGAAACTGAACTTGTGGATATCATTGAAATGCTACGTCTGGCACAAACCCAACACTCCCGTCACCCTGAGAACACAATTCCCACAGTGAAGCATGGTGGTGGCAGCATCATGCTGTAGGGACACTTTTCATCAGCAGGGACTGAAAAACTGGTCAGGACTGAAGGAAAGATGGACGGCACTAAATATAAGGCAGTTCTTGAAGAGGTTTTGCCAGAGATTGGGGACAGAGGTTAACCTTCCAGCAGGACCATGCCACACTGGTTGCTTCATAAGACGAAGTAAAAAATTGCTCATTGCTCCTTTCAGTCTGTCCAAACAGGGCTAATGTCTCGTTTTGATGTTTGTAGTTGTCTTAATTATTTGGATAGTCCAATGGGTAAGGTTGGGACGTCTTTCCCATTGTCTCCATAGGACAAATTGTCTAGATATGCCAGGTCAGTAGGCGGATGTGCTTCTGTACGCATTCCTTTGTTAGGGTAGATGTTAAGTAGGTAGGGTTTTGTTTTGTTTGTTTCTAGTCCAGCGTAACACTAGATTAATTAATTGAGTGTTATGTTTGATTTAGTTTTCTTCTTTGGCCCAGTCTAGATTGGCTTCTTATAGGCTCCTTAACAGTCAAGGCCCTCTGTCTCTTATCTTATTTGTGTTGGATGTATACATACTGCATCTCTAAAGGAACAGAGTTCTGGTTAAACATTGCTGCGCCTGGTCCTTCACTCCACTCTGGTTATTGCTGAGTGTTGCAGTCACAGCTTTAAAAAGCTGCTGTGGTTTGTAGCAAGATGTTAAATGAATTTGCATATTAATGCAAAAATAATTATGCATTTTAATGGTTATATTTGAAGGTAAAGGATAGTTATGGTGGGCTGGGGCAGTTTTCTAAGGGCTGATAGGTTTTATTAATGTTTATGTTTTTGTGAAACATACAAACAGGTTGCTGTAAAGTCTGTTTAACTGAAATGTCTTGTATGTTTACAGACATACACACTGATCAGCCCGTTTGTCCATTTTATCAGCTCCACTGACCATATGGTTTCACTCTGTAGTTCTACAGTTACAGACTGTAGTCCATCTGTTTCTCTGATACTTTGTTAGCCCTCTTTTACCCTGTTCTTCAGTGGTCAGGACCCCCATGGACCCTCACAGAGCAGGTACTGTTTGGGTGGTGGATCATTCTCAGCACTGCAGTAACACTGACGTGGTGGTGGTGTGTTAGTGTGTGTTGTGCTGGTACGAGTGGATCAGACACAGCAGTGCTGCTGGAGTTTTTAAACAGGGTGTGTCCACTCACTGTCCACTCTATTAGACACTCCTACCTTGTCGGTCCACTTTGTAGATGTAAAGTCAGAGACGATAGCTCATCTGCTGCTGCACAGTTTGTGTTGGTCATCCTCCAGTCCTTCATCAGTGGTCACAGGACGCTGCCCACAGGACGCTGTTGGCTGGATATTTTTGGTTGGTGGACTATTCTCAGTCCAGCAGTGACACTGAGGTGTTTAAAACTCCAGCAGCACTGCTGTGTCTGATCCACTCGCACCAGCGCAACACACACTAACACACCACCACCACGTCAGTGTTACTGCAGTGCTGAGAATGATCCACCACCCAAACAGTACCTGCTCTGTGAGGGTCCATGGGGGTCCTGACCACTGAAGAACAGGGTAAAAGGGGGCTAACAAAGTATCAGAGAAACAGATGCACTACAGTCTGTAACTGTAGAACTACAAAGGGCACCTATATAGTTTGGCCACAGTTTCTCCTATTGCGGCTACTTCTACCCCACCAATTAGCATCTGACTGCATACCTAAATCTCCAATAGACTTGATAATGTGGTTTCTGACACTATATGAGACACTGTCTTCTATAAACATGGGCTAAAATACATCAGCATGGCTAAAAACAGTAGCAGCCATCATTTTAAAGGCTTCACTTTTTTCCACTGAGGTTTGAATTCCAGCTGGGCCACATACAGCAGTGTTCATTTCTCTCTCTCTATGTGATGCTATCAGAAGTAAAGTGCCTGAATGGGCGCAGGAGAGATATTAGTGCTCTCCTCAAAGTGTGGCTGCAGTCTGAGAAGACTGAGGGTCTCAGTCACTCCTTCACTTCCCCAGAATGGTGTCATTAAATGGAGAGAGATCTACAACACTGGGAATTGAATCCTGCAAGAAAAACGAGGAAAAATAAAAAGGGTATTTCAGGACAATGACAGTGGAAGGGCAGAAGAAAACACAGATAAGAGCTGCTTCACTTCAGCGCAGTAGTCTGAGAGTCCAAACAGAAAGCTCTGCAAAAAGGAACCTGTTGTTTTGTTTTTATACTTTTTTTTTTTAATGTTTTTTTTCCTGTGAAAGAGGAACATGTGTCAATAAAACATTCTGCAGAGGTCCGGGCTCGCCCAGCCCAGTATGCATTACCTTCTACAGCATCATTACTGCTGATTTTAACGGCCACATCACTTTCTATAAGCCTGCTGCTGCAGATTCCACACTCTCAACAAACGCTCATATCAACCTGAACGCTCTGCATCCTGAGTGAAACACACAGCCTCAGGCTTCAGCTGCTCTGAGCATCAGATAAACAGAGCGGGTATAAACACCTCCCCTCTCCACACAGCCAGCAGAAACTCAACAGCTCCTCCAGTCCTCCACACTGATGGTATTAACCCTTTAAACTGTAGGCTTATTATTCAGTTGCTAATATTAAAGTGCACATATCACAGAATTTATTTTTTCAGATTTAAGGTATGTATGACATGAGTTTGATGTAATATGTACAGTTTCAGAGTGTGCCGTTCACACTCCAGTCCATAAACAAAACCGCAAAAATAGACCATTTTGAGTGCAACGTTTTTGTAATGCAGCAAAAACCCAAATATTTGCTTATGTTCAGTGAGCAGCAGTTTAACCCTGGCAGTTCACACTGGAGTGTTTCAGCCTGGACTGCTTTTTGAATGACGTGCAGTACAGGGCAGCCAGTCAGAACAGAGCTAATTTGCATATATACACATTTATACAGACACACACACACACACACCTAAAGGATACAGAACGTTTGGAAAAGAGTCACATAAAAACAAGTTATGTTTATTTTTGATACATAAAACTACACAAATGCTATAAGTAAGGGGAAAATTTTTAAGGGGAGAAAAGCACAAGGTGGGTGTTTCTAATAAAGTGGCCAGTCAGTGGAAGCACAAGGTAGGTGTTTCTAATAAAGTGGACAGTCAGTGGAAGTACAAGGTAGATGTTTCTAATAAACCGTAAACCTACATATAGGAGCTATAAGGCAGGTGTTTCCAATAAAGTGACCAGTCAGTGGAAGCACAAGGTAGGTGTTTCTAATAAAGTGGACAAGGAGTTTATGTTCGGTCCATTAAACCTAAAACAGCATGTTTAGCACATTGAAATTTAGGGCACTAAAGCAAAATCAGTGCAGTATGGCAGAGCTCCAGAAATGCTAACGTGGCTTAACGCTCAGTAGACTCTACAGTCATAGGGGCCAGTTAGCGTTATGCTAATGAGATCATGTTAGCTGATCTCCGCTTGACTTTCATCTGCTTTAAGCCAGGTTTGCATTTCTGCCTCAAGTGCTTCTTTATCTCATCATATTTTGCGAAGCACTTTTGTAAACAAAGCCAGAAATGGAACATGCGGCACACAGCTAATCTGCTTTGCTAGCGATGCTCTATCATGTTTAGTCAAGTTATTCAAATGAGTCTCAGTGAACGTGTTTCTTTTCACGCCTGATTAAATAAGTGTGGACTGTGTTTGGTTCATTAAAACAGCTGATTGGGTTCAGCACAGAGCGAGGAACCTTTAGCCTCGGCTTAATGACCTACATATGTTATTGGATGTTACGCAGTGACACGCTGACCTGCTATTATTCTCTATAACATCTCCAAAATCCTGTTTGCCCAACAGAGACCCAAAACCCCTCTCTGCAAAAATGTCACATTATGAGGAGTGAGCGGAGCGGCCACGTAGATCCATCACACCGTGGACTGGAACACGCCGCGGTAATGAAGCGTCTGGGGGCTTTCAAACCCCAACATTTCTTTTACACTTCATAATAGGAGCGATCGCTCACATTAGGGGGGGAGCACGCACTCCGCTGCTGCGGCACTCCCACCGCGTGATGGAGTAATATTGGAAAATGAACGCCATTCGGGGACACAGGACGTTATGGATGGAGTGATTTAGCAAATGACGCTGCCCTAAATGCACCAGCCTTAAACATTCATGGGTTCAGGCGAAGGGGTCTCTCCAACGGAGGCGCAAAATGCCAGGAAAGCAAAGAGCTTTAGAAAGCAAAACTTTGATGAATTACATTTCAGGAAACCGAACTAAAGCCCGGAAAATTTTAAGAACCCATATCAAGCAAAACCTAATTTTCCTCACCTTTTTTGAAAGGGGAGTTTGATGTAGTATGTAAACACTGCTAAAGTTTCACTCCAGAGTCTGTACAGTCCATAAACGGAAACTAAGCTGCAAAACCAGCCTCAGTGCACATGGACACCCCTCCTAATTATGAAGTTCAGGTGTTTCATTGCTAACAGGTGTACAAGATCAAGCACACAGCCATGCAGTCTCCATAGACAAAACACTGGCAGTAAAATGGGTCGTACTGAAGAGCTGGATGTCCAAATCCAAAACCATGGACATTAATATGGAGCTGCCCCTCTTTGCGGCTTGTCTGTGGGAATTTGTGTCCATTCAGTCAAAAGAGCACTTGTGAGGTCAGATACTGATGTTGGACGAGAGGGCCTGGCTCACAATCTCCATTCCAGTTCATCCCAAAGGTGTTCAGTGGGGCTGAGGTCAGGACTCTGTGCAGGTCACTGGAGTTCCTCCACACCAAACTGGTCACTCCATGTCTTTATGGAGCTGCTTTGTGCTCAGGGTCTCAGTCATGCTGGAACAGGTAAAGCCTCTTCCCCCAAACTGCTGACACAAAGCTGGAAGCAGATAACTGTGTAAAATGTCTTTGTGCTGCAGCATCAACATCACCCTTCGCTGGAGCTGAGAGCCCAAACCCTGAAAAACAGCCCCGCCCATCATCCCTCCTCCACCAAACTGTACTGTTGGCTCTGCAGTCTGGTAGGTAATGTTCTCCTGATATCCACCAAACCCAGATTCATCATCAGACTGACATAGTGAAGCTGATTCATCACTCCAGAGAACACGGTTCCACTGCTCCAGAGTCCAGTGGCGGCGCTTTACACCCCTCCAGCCAACGCTTGGCGTTGCGCATAGTGATCTTAGGCTTGTGTGCAGCTGCTCAGCCATGGAAACCCATTTCATGAAGCTCTTGCTGTACAGTTCTTGTAGTGATGTTGCTTCCAGAGGCTGTATGGACCTCTGTCATGAGTGATGCAGAGGAGAGGAGATTTTTACAACACTTGGCAACCCCGCTCTGTGATTATGCATGGTCTATCATTCCACTGTTCTTACTCCTAGACACTGTACTGACATTGTTATTTGCTGTTTAACAGCCACAGATTGGCACATACATGCGTAATGTGCCCTCATATACAGCACTCTGTACTTGTAAATCATATTTACTCAGTATTGTTCAGCACATCTGGTTTGAAGTGTCATCACATTTTAAACATGTTTGATATTTGAAGCAGGGCTGATTTTATAAGGCTAAATGTCTATGCATCACTGCGATACGTAGGAGGAGTGAGAGCAGGAGGTTCAATGTCTGAAGGGGTACAGCACTGTAAAAACTTTGGGAACCACTTGTCTATGGAGACCGCATGACTAAGTGCTTGATTTTAGACACCTGCTAGCAATGGGTGTGGCTGAAACGGTTGTACTCCATAATTAGGATACTTTTAGGATACTGTCCACATACTTTTGGCCATATTATGTATATCATTCTTAAAAGCACAGTAGCAAAGACAGCCTGTTTAATTCTAAATGATACAGAGAGGATGGAAAATCATGACAAATATAGAGTATGTTTTTTTTTTCAAACAAAGTTCAGAACTTTTTAAATTACAACTGGTGATGAGGAGCCCTACCTGCTTTTGAATTAGAGACGACATTTCATTTTTAAAGGCCTTTCACTGCATAACCGAGCTTGAAAAATAGATTATAATGGGAGAAAGTTTGCATGAAATATTCCAGTGATTAATTTTTAAATGAAGCAAAGTAGGGTCAGCAGGCAGGAGCGATAAAATCTGAGCAGAGGAATAACACGGCAAAGCGTAATCGAATAACATTGATAATGATAATGATAACGCCATTAGCGACAATAGTAATAAAACCATTAGAACAGAATTAACATTTCTCCTCCGAAAAAAAAGACTAATGACTTTGACTTTTTTGGAAGAGATGCCACGAGGCAGCGGAAATAATGTAGATAATTATGCCTCCTGTACATCAAAATAGTCCTAACTCCACACTCCCTGCGTAATTGCCTCAACACGACACAGATAAGAAGCGGTTGATAGTAACTTTTCTCTGTTCAACAATTAAGCGAGTCTGAATGCTATCAGCAGCTGGAGGCTGGTGGGGGGACAGTGGAGGGGGGGGTGGGGGCGGAGATTAGGCGGACCTCCAGTGCCCCCTGGCACCACCAACAAAATCAATGAGCTAAAGGGAAGCGATAACAAAAGAGTGCCAGCGTTAAATCTTCACCGAGAGCACTTTTAGAAGCAAAACCCGAAACGGCACATCCAGAGACACTACAGCCGGACAGCGGCCATTAAATAAACAGTCTTGCTAATCTGATAAAACACTAAGAAGGTAATTAACATTGAGTGGCTCTTCTTGGTCCGGCCTGTTCTGCTCCGTTAAAAAGGATGGAGGTAAGCAGATCTTATTTCAGACTGAGCAGAAGAAACTTACACTGAAGCTCTATCATTAAGTTAAACAAATTTATTGAGACCCAATCAGCAAATAGCACGGTGCTAACTGCATGGCTAAATCATCACATGCTTGTCTCACACTGTGTTGCGTATCACAAACTTATCACAAGACTTATTTTATTAATTTGACCGTTGGTTTGTTTAAGCTGGCTAGTCTGCGGGGGATGTGAGCAGTGTGAAGGACTGTGCTGCTGAGCGGTTTTTAATACAACATAAAACAGAATAGTTTACATCTTCACCATGTTAGCATTCAGCTAGTAATGGTGCATGCCTTCTTAGAACTTACTACTCCGAGCGTAACCATGGAAATGGGTGCATGGTAAGCATGAAAATGGATGTTAGTGTAACCATGGAAATGGGTGGTGTAATGTAACCATGGAAATGAGTAGTGAAACCATGGAAATGAGTGTAGTAACCATGGAAATGGATGGTGTAGCATAACCATGGAAATGGGTGCATGGTAAGCATGAAAATGGATGTTAGTGTAACCATGGAAATGGGTGGTGTAATGTAACCATGGAAATGAGTAGTGAAACCATGGAAATGAGTGTAGTAACCATGGAAATGGATGGTGTAGCATAACCATGGAAATGACTGTAGTAACAGTGGAAATGGATGTAGTGTAACATAACCATGGAAATGAGTGTAGTAACCATGGGAATGGGTGATGTAACCATGGAAGTGTGTGGTGTAGTAATCATGGAAATGAGTGTAGTAATTATGGAAATGATGTAGTAACCATGAAAATGGATGTTAGTGTAACCATGGAAATGGATGGTCTAATGTTACCATGGAAATGAGTGTAGTAACCATGGAAATGGATGTAGTGTGGCATAACCATGGAAATGGATGTAGTGTAGCATAACCATGGAAATGAGTGTAGTAACCATGGAAATGGATGATGTAGCATAATCATGGAAATGGATGGCGTAGCATTACCATGGAAATGATTGCAGTAACCATGGAAATGGATGGTATAGCATACCCATGGAAACGGGTAGTGTAGTAACCATGGAAATGAGTGTAATAACCATGGAAATGAGTGTAGTAACCATGGAAATGGATGGTGTAGCATAACCATGGAAACAGGTGGTGTAGTAACCATGGAAACGGTGTAGTGTAGTAACCATGGGAGTGGTGTAGTGTAACCATGGAAATGGGTGGTATAATGTAACCATGGAAATGGTGTAGTGTAACCATGGAAATGGGTGGTATAATGTTAATTTGACTAGAACTTGATTCTGAAATGTTAATTTTACTAGAATTTCCTTCTCATTTTTTCATCTGATAACAGATCAAGTAATTCACTGCCCAGTGTTTTCAGATGTGTAAGACATAAAACAAATATACTGCAGTACGAATGAAGAATCTGGAGTGGACATGAAGTAAAACAAATCCAGAGAGGGTTTTCTGTCCTGTGTACAGAGGGGAACAGAAAACCCAGGGTGGAGTGGTTACAGAGCGCCTTGAGCAGGGAGCGGAAATTACTGTCAATCCACTGCACAGTGAGACTGCTCTGGTAATCACACTGAGATTAAAAACTCTTTTTGAAGTCTTTTTTCCTTATGTGGTTTCTGATGCTGTATGCCACACTAGAAGCCATCTAGAAGATCAGTTTTTACAAGTAACAGTCTATCTGAGGTACACTAGCCAGAGCAAAAATAAGGAATCAAATTTTGGACACCAAATTGAGTAAATTTGAATTTTTTTGCACTACACTCCAAATAAATATACATATCGCTGCTGTCGGAACAAAATAATAATAAAATATCTCTAAAATGATAATTTTACAGGAAAAAGAAAAAACATACACCAATCAGGCATAACATTATGACCACCTTCCTGTTTCTACGCTCATTGTCCATTTTATCAGCTCCACTTACTATATAGGTGCACTTTGTAGTTCTACAGTTACAGACTGTAGTCCATCTGTTTCTCTGATACTTTGTTAGCCCCCTTTTACCCTGTTCTTCAGTGGTCAGGACCCCCATGGACCCTCACAGAGCAGGTACTATTTGGGTGGTGGATCATTCTCAGCACTGCAGCAACACTGACGTGGTGGTGGTGTGTTAGTGTGTGTCGCACTGGTGTGAGTGGATCAGACACAGCAGTGTTGCAAATGATCTGGCATGGAAATGATGTGAGATCAGATAGATCCAATTTGAAACACAGAAAGCTGAAACTCTGAAATTCTGCAGTGCTGAAGACGGAGTCCGCCCTGCACAGCTGCTTGCTATGCAAAGCCGCACTCCAAATGTTGATTGATAGCATTCGAAACGTGTAAAAGGACATCATATGCAAAGTGCTTTCTCTCTCTCTCTCTCTCTCTCTCTCTCTCCAAGCCCTGCACTTCATTCAAGCCCTCAGCTCCATTTAAAGCACACAGGAGGAGAATGACAGCGGTCCAAAGACGGCATCTGAGTCTATGATGAATGGCACTTCATTTGTCCCACAATTCATGATGCAGGTTTGATTAATTACCTGTTAATAATTAACAAATGTTTCATTATCTAGGGAAGAATTTATCACCCAGACCGATTCATTTGCATCTGACAGAAATGCTGATACGTAATCCTGTCACTAGCTCATGACATATAAAAAACTGAAGTCATATCTGATCATCAGTGCCATAGACGGCGGTACGTTTTACCAAAAGATCAATATGGCTGTTTTTCATGTGTTTCGTAATGCATTACCCACACTGTGATGATTTACTGTGAAACCGCTCGCTCCTTTCCTTAAACAGCTTTTCCAGTTCATTCATTTCGGACATCGGAGCGGCACCACTGCGCCGCCGCCATTGAAACTCGCCTAATCCAAACACTATTGCTCTGCGCTTTGCTGATAATATGATTTCATGCATGGATCAATGTTCCTTTTTTGCCTTTTTTGGTTGACATTTGCATGGTCTCCGCTCAGAAAGAATAACGCTCCGGAATCAATGGCTGAAGCTCGGCAGGCCCGCAGCCCCCCGAGGCCGAGGGGAACGTTTGGGTGGAAGGAAATTTATCAGGTTGAGGAGAGATGAAGGCTTGAGCTTTCGGCAGAGGTACAGACACAGCAGAATCCTGGAATACAGAGTCTGAAGCACAGAAATGTCAAGTCAGTGCAGAATATCGTCCACAAGACAGTGACTTTCAGGGACACTGAGGGTTCTGAAGCTTAAGTCAATCTGAAAGCAGATTTTTTTTTTTTTTTTTAAGTTAAAATTGAGAAGTCAGTAAAGTCGGTTTAAGAATCCAGTCCATTTTTTTAAGCTTTAGAGAAGTTCATTTCTGCTCAAAATGAAAATCTGATGCATGAAGTAAGTCTAAACTTGCTTTATGTAACTTTACACTCACTGGCCACTTTATTAGAAACACCTACTTGTACATTCCCCTGCTGACTATTCATGAAGGACTAGATGATGGCTGACTCAAAGTGTGCATAAACAGATGGGCTACAGTCTCTAACTGCACACTAGCAAGTAGAGCAATAAATGCAGGACGGAGAAGCAAGGAGACGGTGAGTATAGATTCCCCAGGCACTCTGTAAGCTCTAAAGCATTTACTAAATTACAGCGAGAGACGGTACTTATGTGTTTTGCATAACAACAACATCTGAGTACAGATTCACCGTCAACAATATGAACACTGCATGATGCCACCGCCTGCATCTTCCTCCTTGTAGATTTAAAGTAAAGTCTGAAACACTCTCAGTGCTGGATGTTGGTACATGGGCAGGCACACCGCAAACTGTGCTTTGATGTGGATGCCTTATGAGCTTGCAGTGCGACAGAAATTTAACCATTTAATTAGAGCTGGGCGATATGGCCAAAAACGTTATCACGATAAACAAAATTCATATCGTTCGATATCGATACATATCGCGATAAATGTCAAATCATGATTTCTTTCACATTTGAAGGCTGATTTTGCTCCTGGGTGGTTAACTGTGGTTTTAAACTATCACTTATGGTCCGATCATGACAAACACTCGGCAAACAGTGGAACATTTCACACATCTGTCTTGGGACAGTGGGAGAAAGTGTCTGAGCTGTTTTTATCAGCTGGAAAAGCACAGCTGCAATTTTTGTAATAGTCATGATTTAAGAAAGAAAACAGATTATTTTAGCTGTCTGGTGTCGAGCGCTCGGCTACCCCGCTACAAACGCTAAACAAGTGGCCAACAACAGAGCTAAACTCTTTAGTTTCTCAACAACGTCAACTCGGCTCGGTAGGTCACTGCGGTCACTCCTACCACATCCATGTCAGAGCAGATCACAGTGTTCAGACACCAGCTAGACGGCTGGGTTTCTCTATGCTACCGTAGTAGTTTAAGGGGTGAACCGCAGTATATCTGACGTTCGCTGTGTAAAAGCGTTATCTGCAGTGTGAATCTCTCACACCAGTCACTGAGTCCTCCTTTTAGGCATGTTTAAACTGAAAGCGGTGATTTTGTGTCTTGTTTGATCTACAGTATCATCAATTCACTGTGTTGCGCCGGAGCGCTGCTTCAAGTTAGCCAGCAGCTGAAAACAGCTAGCCTGGAGAGACAGCGCTCTCCCGCTCTCCAACGCCTCACAGCTTCCTCAGTTTACTTTCGAACATGAACCCACATCTTTCTTTCACTTTCGTTGCTCGAGAATGCACTGATACTAAAATATGACGGTTTGGCGCTGTAACACGGCGCTGCAGACGTGATTTAACACTGCTAAAGCTTGTTACGATGTTAGTAAAGAGGTGAGTTCACCATAGGTCAGTACAGATACGCCACTGACCTCGTCACTCACACTCGGAGAACAGATCGCCGGCCGCTCCACTCAAACAGGGACTGTATAACTCCGCGTTTCAGACGTTGCTAAAGTATATTTGGCGACCGTTTTTTTACTCATGGCCCCCTCCCTCTCTAATCAAGTCGAAAAATTCGGAAGTGCGCCCTCTCCTGGCAACAGCAATGTAGTGTCGCTTTCCTTGCAGTAGAAAGCGCCACCAGGGCTTTCGCTAAAACGTGGAAGTGTGAGAATGGTGTATTATATCGAACATTTATCGAACCTGTCTTATCGCTCTATCGAGGAAAAGTTATATCGCAATACTTATCGTTAGCGTTTTATCACCCAGCCCTACATTTAATATAACCATATAGTTCACTTTCTAACAGACAGCAGTTCATCTCTATCCAAAACCACAAGTCCTCTTCTGTTTCCCGTTACTCAAGGTGTCCCTCAGGGCTCGGTCCTTGGATCAATTCTTTTTTATTATTTACATGCTCCCACTCAGATAATCCATTCTCATAGCCTCAGTTTTCCTCTTGGTATCATCTTTGATTTTGAGATTTATTGTTGACTCTGTAGCGAAGACTATTTTTCCACCTGTGAAATATCACTCCTCTTTGTCCTTCATATCAGATGCGGAGAGACTCGTTCATGTCTTTGTCGCATCCTACTCAGATTACCGTAATGCCTTGCTCGCTGGACTCCCTGCCAAATCACTTACTAGATTAGCAGCCCGTCCAAAATGCAGCTGCTGAGCTTCTCATGCACACTAAGAGATCAGAACACATCACTCACGTTCTCAGTAGACTCCACTGCTTGGCCATTTATTATCGTATCCAATACAGTGCTTGTAACGTATACAACACTCCATTCTCTCTCCTCAGTACTTGGTGGGGTCATTGCCTAGCCTGGATACCGCCCTGAATGCTTTTTAACCAGCCCTGAACCTTACAACGTTACACGGAGGCGCGCTCACCCACTCCTCAGAAGGCAGCATGGCATGAGAGACAGAGAGAGAACAATAGACAAAGAATGGGAGACACAACAAGGCAAATCTACATCACTGTGATCATTTTAGCTTATAAATGTATAAAACTGGCTGTTTAAAAAATTTGAGCTCACTGAACATCAAATAATGAGTTAACAGAACAGCTATCCTGTGTATTACACAGGTCCTTATTTAACGTATGACAACGTTACACTTAAAAAATGGTGTCTTGTCAAGGTAAATTATCTTTAAAATGTTTTAGGTAATTTTATTTTTTCTACCATCTCACTTGTTCATTATTATTATTATTATTATTATTATTATTAATCATATTACTGCTATGGACAACAACACAGTCACTTTAAATAACGATAACACAGTCACTTAAGTCACTTTAAATGTATATATTCTTCACAGATTATCCCTTGTTTAATATATATTTGTAAATAGCAAAGAGGGTTTTTTAATTTTTTTTTGTATATTTTGTGTATATTTAATATATTTCAGTTTCAGTACTTTCTTGTATTTTTATTTTTACTCTGTTTACTTTCTGTAGAGTGACTATCTGAGCCTCGCCACAAGCATTTCAATGCATGAATGTCCTGACATGTTGTGCAAATATCAAATAAACTTGTCTAGAATGTCTAGAAATAAGCTAAATAATCTTATAATAAGTGCACAAAATGGGAAATTAGATATATCGACTAGATTTAAGATCATTTCAAGATGCAGTGTAAAATTTAAAGGCAGCCGTACGTTTTAAAGTCCAAATCAGATTTTACATTGTACACAAGTTGCTCATTTGAAACCAAGCCAATGCTGTACGTGAAAACGTGTTCAATACTTTGTAGGGCTCACTGAGCTCAGGTCAAGTAGCAGAGGGAATACTTTCTCTTAGGATAGTAGCTTTTCTATCATTTTGTGTATAAGACACGCCACCTGTTGACCACAATAAATAAAAATGTAGCAACTGCTCATTTTACAGGTTAATTTAAAAAATTCTGGGGGACGATGTCTCAAAACAGGTCCAGCCAACCCCCCCTGGGTACTTGGCAGATCTGCTCCACCCATATATTCCCATTCATACACAAATGTCTGACAGCCCTGACCTGCTCAGTGCTCTATGGTTTAGGCCGACTTTCATGTGCAGCACACCTTTTAGTGTCATATCAGATTTACTAAGAGAGGCGCTAATTAACGACACTTTGCACTGGCAGCCAATGTAGTTATGTTCTAAGGTCCTTTATACAAATTAACACAAGCGCAACTTCGTAATGAACATGTTGTCAGCACAATATAATCACGCAGGCTTTCTGTATAAAAGTTTCCACCAGTTTAGAGAAAAAGATGTTTTTAAATCTGTCTCTCGCATTCAAACTGACACTCATTAGGGAGAAGTAATAACTTCTTTTCTCAAAACTTTGGCAAAATGGCTAAAACGAAGACATTATTTCAACATAATTTGTAGAGGTGGGCAATATAATGATTTTATTGCTATTGTTTATCGCTATTTTATCAACATGATAAACAAAACGCTTTTCTGAGCACATCATGGATATGGCCAGTACTTAAAGAACAATGATTGATTTCAAATGAGAGCATAATTAGAGCTGTTTAATTGGTTTTGCTGCAGTATAGAATTTGAAATACTCTGCTACTTGACTTGAGTCCAGTGAGCCCTACAAAATATTCAACGTTTTCACATACAGCATTGGGTTGATTTCAAATGAGCGACTTTTATATACAATAAATGTACAATTAGTACAACCTACTAACTGCATGATGCCTGTGAAGTTTTGAAAGCTGCAGCAGAACAGTGGAGCCATCAACAAGCTTGGGACAAAAGAGGAAATTCATGCGCATAGTTTCCACTGTGAACGAGGGAGACACGCCCCTTCAGCTTTTCAGAATACCTTACTTTTTGAAAGTTAAAGCCAGACGTTGTTGGGAAGTCTGTAAATCTGCAGATCTACTCTTACTGCCCAGCTGTTATAGAGAGATAGAATTAAAACATGACCTGACTGATAAACATCCATCTACAGTACAACTACACCACTAATGTATGGATCAGGGGACTCTACCATTACCATGGTTACACTACACACACTTCCAGGTTCGGCTACACTCTCTTCAATGGCTACACTACACCACACATTTCCATGGTTATACTACATTTATGTCCACGGTTACACTACCCCCCTATTTCTAAGGTTACATTATGATACCCTCATTTCCCTGGTTACATTACACCCCCCCATTTTTACACTATACCCCCTATTTCCATGGTTACGCTAGGCCTATTTTCTTTGGTTACACTATACCCATTTCCATGGTTACACTAGCTGTTTTTTTTTTGGTTACACTACACTAATTTCCATGGTTGCGTTACATCCCCCATATCCATGGTTACGCTACACCACTCATTTCCATGGTTATGCTAGAGCTATTTTCTTTGGTTACAGTGTACCCATCCCTTTCCATGGTTACGCTACACCACTAATTTCCATTGTCATGCTACGCCCCCCATTTCCATGTCTACGCAACACCCCCCATTTCCATGGCTACGCAACGCCCCCCATTTCCATGGCTACGCAACGCCCCCCATTTCCATGGCTACGCACACCCCCCCCCCATTTCCATGGTTATGCTACACATTCTTACGGGTACACTACCCCCCCTCCCATTTCCATAGTTACTCTTAGCACAATGAGCTCTAAGGAGGTGTGTAATATTACTGAATGCTTATACAGTGAAGGCGAAGAGGCCAACAAATCTGTTTGATGTTACATTCAAAACTACCCAGCAGAAAAGCTCATCACACAGCCCAGTCCTTCTAAACCACAACTACACTCTTATTAATGAACTGAAATTCTTTCACACCATTCTACTCTGTCTAATCAGGTAACTGAGAGTTAGCAAGCAGGTAAATTTGTTGTTTTGTCCAATTTGGCTTGTTTCGAGCAACAGCAACGTCCAGCTCAGTAAAGCAGCATTTAAAATGGGAAACTCAATGTTATGTAGAGACTCTGAACTCCAGATTGAAAGTGATTTTGACCAGCATTCTGTGAACTTTGTCCAACGTCACATCAGTAGTGATAGAAGAACATTTGTGGGCGGAGCCTGAATAGTTTAACCCTTAAAATCCCAGGCTTATTACGTACTAAGGCTTATTATTTAGTGTGAAGTGGCTGAGCTATTCTTTGGTTATAAGTGTGTAATAAAACTTTGAGCCTGCTGGTGGGCCCTGGACATTTAAGGGGTTAAGACATGCCTGGGACACAGAAACCTTCACACAAAACTGCACAGCAAAACTCTAGTAAATCAAATGGAATATGAAATTAAATGTATGTTTTTAGATGAGAGCAGGTGTACGTCACTTCTCTGTCGTCCGACCACTCCCTCTTTTGGGTGATAACCTTGGTCAGAGTGTTAGCGTCAAACAGGAAATACTAGTGGCCCCATGCCAAAAAAAATTCTGAATCGCTTTCTGCACATCTAACAAAAAAAACCCAGTTTCTGATTTTCTTTACTCCCTCAAAGAGCGAAGGACAGGTAAAGTAGAGATCTGTGGCCTCGGGCTGGTTAATACATGCACATCTGTGGCAAACACTTCATCACATTTAAGTTAATGATGTTAAAATCAACAGTTATATGTAAAATAATAATGTTAAAAGTCCATTGAAAGTGCAGCTCATGGAACACAGCGAAAAGCCAAGTTAGCTTGCTAACCTCCAGTTAAGCATGTTAATGTTGGCAATGTAATTAGTTTACAGTAACGTCAAATTGGACAGACAACAAACAGCAAAAAATAAAGTGTATTAACGTCAGAAATACAGTATCTGCCAATTCAGTAAGGTACACTATATTGCCAAAAGTATTCGCTCATCTGCCTTCACATCCCATTCTTAATCCATAGGGTTTAATATGATGTCGGCTCACCCTTTGCAGCTATAACAACTTCAACTCTTCTGGGAAGGCTTTCCACAAGGTTTAGGAGTGTTTATGGGAATTTTTGACCATTCTTCCAGAAGCGCATTTGTGAGGTCAGACACTGATGTCGGATGAGAAGCCCTGGCTCGCAGTCTCCGCTCTAATTCATCCCAAAGGTGTTCTATCGGGTTGAGGTCAGGACTCTGTGCAGGCCAGGCAAGTTCTTCCACACCAAACTCGCTCATCCATGTCTTTATGGAGCTGCTTTGTGCACTGGTGCACAGTCATGTTGGAACAGGAAGGGGCCAAACTCCCCAAACTGTTCCCACAAAGTTGGGAGCATGAAATTGTCCAGAATCTCTTGGTGCTGAAGCTTTAAGAGTTCCTTTCACTGGAACTAAGGGGCCGAGCCCAACTCCTGAAAAACAGCCCCACACCAGAATCCCCCCTCCACCAAACTTTACACTCGGCACAATGCAGTCAGACAAGTACCGTCTCCTGGCAACCGCCAAACCCAGACTCGTCCATCGGATTGCCAGACGGAGAAGCGTGATTGGTCACTCCAGAGAACACGTCTCCACTGCTCTAGAGTCCAGTGGCGGCGCTTTACACCACTGCATTGGACGCTTTGCATTGTGCTTGGTGATGTAAGGCTTGGGTGCAGCTGCTCAGCCATGGAAACCCATTCCATGAAGCTCTCTACGCTGTTCTTGAGCTGATCTGAAGGCCACATGAAGTTTGGAGGTCTGTAGCGATTGACTCTGCAGAAAGTTGGTGACCTCTGCGCCCTATGCACCTCAGCGTCTGCTGACCACGCTCTGTCATTTTACGTGGCTGAGTTGCTGTCGTTCCCAATCGCTTCCACTTTGTTATAATACCACTGACAGCTGACTGTGGAATATTTAGTAGTGAGGAAATTTCACGACTGGACTTGTTGCCCAGGTGGCGTCCAATCACGGTACCACGCTGGAGTTCACTGAGCTCCTGAGAGCGACCCATTCTTTCACTAATGTCTGTAGAAGCAGTCTGCAGGCCTGGGTGCTCGGTTTTATACACCTGTGGCCATGGAAGTGATTGGAACTCCTGAATTCAGTGATTTGGATGGGTGAGTGAATACTTTTGGCAATATGGTGTAGTTATGTGTGTCAGAATATGACATCTCGGGCCACTGTGAAGGGTTGCTTGTCCACTTTATTGGAGGCAGACTGAAAGGACACTCATAAACCCCTATTTCTTTCTTTTTTTTTCTATAAAATGATGCTGAACATTGAATGGCAATGACATGACAATAGTTTGCCTGCCTGGCTTCTAAAAGCAGAGTATTCCTTTTTATGCTATTAAATTGTCCAAGACCTCATAATTTGTATTTACCACCAGTCAAATTAGAGGGGCTGCTTTCACCCAAAACAGGGCAGGGGCATTGCACATGGGCAAAGTACCTGGATGTGCTGCTTTCATCAATGAGCAGAACATGTCTTACTTGGCCCTGAAACAGGGGTGGATCTATGGGCAGGGCCACTGGCCTTGAGAAATCTGAGGCCTTAAGTGCCCCCCCTCCAGACACTTGCCACCTCCAGGCATATCACCACAAAACCCGGAATTACTGGAATTCAGTTCTTTAATGGTGCTGCTAAACCTCTTCTGTGCAATACAAGATTCTTGAGCTGTTAGTTTCATTTTCACAAATATGATATTTCTCAATATCTTTACAATGGTGGTGCAAAAAGGCTAGTATGACTAAATTATCATTGTCTGCAACCAAGACAGTCAAGTATCACTTTGTTGTTGTCTGAACTTGATGTGGAACACGTTCATTTCTGTGGACTGTGCTTTCTATGAGAGCGATTGCCTGCAAATTACTTAGGAAGTGGCGATCATAGGGGTCCAAGCACTTTGCTCATTATGGGCCTTTCAGCAGACAGAACACAAATGACTGAGTTTTTAGAATCACCCCTATTTATAATAACTAAATGAAGATGTTTGCCAAATTTCATACACACTAACATTGGTGTGGTAAGCAATGGGTTATTTTAAACACATATTTCAATATACCGGAAAAGCAGTACAATTTTTGACATGACTTGAATTGCCAGTTGTTGAACTCAATGAACTGAATCTTTCTATGTTCTTCATCTTGCAAGGATACTCAGTCCTGTCTACTGATCTACCAGCCTACAGAGTTTAGCTCCAGCCCTTAGCTAATACATCTGATCCAATTAATAGATGTCTTCTGAGGGATTTGACACACAGGTGTCTGGATCTGAACTCTCTAGAATGGTGGATCAGGACCTGGATCGGTCCTACAGTAATTACCCGTTTCCCTATATGTATGCACCATAACACCTAAATTTCATTTAAAAGATCTAAAATTTCCTAAGCAAAATGTTCCAAGCCTCCAGACCCTGTACAAGTGGTTGGTTTCAGAACTTGCCCCATTTTTCATTGCTTACAAGCCTGCATGTCTGTATTTGGTACTAAAATTATTAGCCTCATGATTAAATTTTAATCATGTCTATTGCTGAATGTAAAGCACACTGAATAATATGTATATAATGTGAGTGATATATACATATATACTACACAGATATTGTGAGTAATTACGGAGCTCTTAGAATTTGAAGGCATTTATTTGGCCCCTGAAAAGGAACTGTGGCCCCATTATGACCCCACCTAAAAAAAAACCTCCTGGAATTGCCAGTGCCCTGAAGCTTACGCAAGAGCCTCAGTACATCTGGCCCGTCCATCCAGCCAGCTAGTTGGTGCATAGAGCATGCAAAAGCAAACCCAAACACCAGGTGCATTTTTGCATCCAACTGTTCAGACTAATTTTCCTCCCGTCCAAAATAACGATTCACAAGGCAGCGAGACAAATCAAAAGCTGCCGATTTCCATCCTTATTCAATTCCCTGCGATCATTGCTGGTGATTAAGCAGCAGCATTAAAAGTGTGGAGGGAGTGCAGGGTCACTGATTTCCCTCCACATCGCTATGACATGAGCTGGTGAGGGAAACGGAGGAGAGCTTGAAAGTTACTGAGAGTTCAGAAAGAAAACAAGTGTGTGTTTAGGGGATTGGGCAGCCTTGCCAGAAGCTGTAAGAAACCACAGTAGATCCTGCAGAGCGTCCACAGTCATCAGCTGTAGCCCACAGCTGCTAACGGAGCCTGACAGGGCCGAATAAACACTTCCGCAGACCTGTCTGAGAGCATCCCCAGCTACTGCTGAGTCTATCTCCACAAAGCAGCTCCAGATTGCACCGCGAGAGCCGCAGCGATCGAAGGCTGAATCCTCACAACCATGAGGCACTTTATAAAGGTTGGAACAGAAAGTTTTCACCAAACTAAATTTGGCCAAACCCAGACAGATTTATACTAAATGTTTGGCATTGCTTTCAATAGTGCAGGGCAACACTGAAAATCCAAATATATATCAATATCGCTATATCAGATAATATATGAGCTGGTATTAATAAAGTTAATTAACTCATATTTACACTTTATGACAGCTTAATACAATAAAAAAAAATTCAGGCAAAAAAAAAACCCCAGCAAAATAAGTGAAATACAACAAGATGCAAATATTAATGGCATGTTAATTTTATTAGAACTTCACGTGGAAAGTTTATTTTATTAAAATTTCATTCTGGATATTCATTTTCTTAGAATTTCACTCTAGATATTGATTTTACAAGAAAATAATGGAAATGAGTTTCATCAAAATTTCCTTCTGAAATGAATTTTTTTAGAATTTCATTCTTGATTTTAATTCATTTTATTAGAAATTCATTCTGCATATGAATTTATTTTAAATTAAGTCTAAATGTTCAATATCAGACCTTCATTCTGGATGTTAATTATATTAGAATTTCATTCAGGCTATTCATTTAAAAAAAAATTACAAGATATTAATTATATAATGACATTATTCTAGATATCATTTTCATTAGATATTTATTTGTATGTTATTGTGTTAACTCGTTTTAGATATAAAATTTATTACAATCTTACTCAAGATATTGATTTGATTAGAAATTCATAATGGTTATTAATTTTATTTAAACTTCACTCTTTTTTTAAAACCTCACTGTGTATATTAATTTGGTTAGAAATTCATTCTACATATAAATTTATTTTTCTAGATCTAAATATTGATTTTATTAGAACCTCATTATGTTATTCTATTAGAACTTGAATTTGGATATTACATTTTTAGAAAGTCATTATTGATCCTTTTGTGGAGCTTCTGGATTTTAATTTTAGAATTTTCGGTAACACTTTCTATGAATGTCACATTTGTAAGCATCTATAAACACATTCATAACATGTTATAATGTATTCATAAGGCATCATAAACATGGCTATAAATATTTTCAAAAATGCATTACATGTTACAGCCATGCTTATTGTGCATTATGAACTGTTAACATAATGGCTTATAAGTACTGATCATAACAAATTATAAGAGCTCATAAGTGGTATTTGTCCGCTCTAAGTAAAGTGACGCGTACTGTACTAAAGCCTCCTCCAGTGTTAAGAGTGAGGCTTCAAGTTGAAGTATTTACTGAAGGATTTACTGAAACACTAAAACATTCACAGTAAAGCACATTACAGGCTTCAAATGTCAGAGTTTAAACTAGAGCTGCCATCAGTGTTTTAACCAATGTGGGAAAGGTAATGTTCACCACCGTTAGCTTGGCACTAACTTAACACTGCATATCCAATAGAACACTAGCAGAAATTAGCAGTACTGTACTGTACTGTAGTGTAGTGTAACAGAGTGAAGGGTTCTAGTGTTTGACGTTAGAACCAGTGAGGGAACAAATTACAATGACAGCGCTCTACTATCTCCCCTCTTGCTCTCCAGGCCTTCACTCCACAGTGACTTCACGCTCAGTGTGATGTCAGAGGGGGTTCAGGGGAGGGGCTGATGGGTACTTAGTTTGCTGTGATGTAATGCAGTGTTTAAAGTGAGACGCTCGGTAAGAAAAGCTCACTGTAGCAGTGATTCTAGGCTGGTCAGCCTGTTTGGAGCATCTGAATGTTCAGGACTGAAGCCCTGAAGATGCAGCTCTAACAGCACCAGCACTGAGGAGTAAAATACTGGAAATCTCAGTATCTCATCTTAAATAAACTCTGTATTTGTCTTTACTTTAAACTCTCCAAGCTGGGACTGACTGCTTATAATGCACTATATTAACAACTCATAATGTATAATAAACATGGCTATAAAGTGTAATTCAGTGTAATTCATTTTTTATACATTTATAACCATGTGTATAAGGTCTTATGAATGCCTTATAACATGTTATATGAGTGTTTATGGATGCTTCATAGAAAGTGTTGCTGAATTTTCTTGTAGATATAAGTTTTATTGGAAAAAAAAATAAAACTCATTCTGGATATTAACTTAATTCAAACTTCATTCTGAATGTTTATTTTGGTAGAACGCAATTCTGGATATTAACTGTGTTGCCACTGTAGAACACTAACCTGATATTGGAATCATTTGACATTTTTCTACAGAACATTGTGATCTATATTGATGAAAACGTATGTATTGTTCATGAGTTATTTTGCAAGCGCACTGACTTATTGCACAACATAACACTGTTAAAGCATTTCCAGTTCAACTTGACAGCAACCTGCATTAAAACCCAACGATGGCGGTTCGGCAGGAGTCAGAAATCTTGAAATGCTGCTCTTAAGCCTTTAACTACAACCTCAGCCATCAAACACACGTAGAGAGCCGCTCGTGCTGTTTGAGTTGAAGCCAGCGAATGGATTTTACTCCTGTGAATCAGAGTGACAGCTGAATGTCCCCCTCAGCAGGTGAAATCTCTTATTAAGGAATGTGAAGACTCAATCCACACCCACACGGAGGAATCTGCTCCACAGAGTGAAGTGTAAGGGTCATTAGCATGCAGGATACAGGAGCTGCACTCATGTGCTTTAGCCATGATGGAAACCAGCGTCAAATCTGCCGTCTCTCAGCCAGCTGGACTCCTCCGTCTTCTCTCGGAGCAGATAATTGAAACTCATTCGCTCAAAGAGTTTGGCGTAAAAGATAAAGACAAAAGCAATAAAAAGCCACTCGCAAGCATGACAGAAGTGCGAGAACAAGCGTGAAAATGATTCACAGACACAGAAACCGATCTGTCTCTGCATCAGAAAGTGTCCACGATGCTAAACTGTAGGCTAATACCCGCTTATGCAAATCCGCTCCCTGTTCGTTAGAAGCCCAAACGAACTGACGTTACTCACTCCCTTCTCCACGAGACCAATTGTCAGAAACGTTCAAAGGGCCTCCTCCAGCTGATAGAGGATTTAGATTGACTCGCTGCAAATTTTTAATCACTGCAAAGCTTTGAATCTCTGTTTGAAGTGGCGACTATTCTTTCAAGCTCGTGTAGCCTGTCGTAGATCATTTAAAGGAGTTTGGCTGAAAATCAAGTTTACACACTATTTTTTCCATGTTTAGTCAATCAGCCAAGACGAATATGAGCACTTCTTTAACACTCGTGTTGTTATTTTATATTTTTCCAGCTGGAACAATACAAACATGTGCATAATATTCATTTGCAGATTTTTAAATCTCATTAAAAACGGCCTCAAGCATTCAAGCGCCATCTGCTCAGTTGTAGGTCTCGCACATTTCAGAATCTTTAACAGTTTTTTTTCTAATATGTGTGTTGTTGTTGGTCACCCTGACTTCACCAGTGTTTTCTTAAAAGAATAGTTTGGCAAAAAATCAAATACAAACCCAATTGCAAAAAGTTGGGACAGTAGTTGAGCTGAAAACAAAAACAGAAAGCAATGAGTCGTAAATCCACTTTGACATGTATTGGAACAAAAGCAGTGCAAACACAAGATAGGCTATGTGGTCAAAGGTATGTGGACACCCCTTGGAATTACTGAGTTCAGGTGTTTCAGCCACACCCATTGCTAACAGGTGGATAAGATTGAGCACAATCATGCAGTCTCCATAGACAAACACTGGCAGTAGAGGGTCGTACTGAAGAGCTCAGTGACTTTAATCGTGGCACTGTCATAGGATGCCACCTGACTCAAGTCAGTTTGTGAGATTTCTGCCCTGCTAGATCTGCCCCAGTCAACTGTAAGTGCTATTAATGTGAAATGGAAGCATCTAGGAGCAACAACAGCTCAGCCATGAAGTGGTAGACCACGAAAACTCAGAGTGAGTAAAAATCTCCGGTCCTCTGTTTCATCACTCACTACAGAGCTCCAAACAGCCTCTGGAGGAAACATCAGCACAAAATCTGTGCAAATGGGCTCCCGAGTGGCGCAACCGTCTAAGCGTTGGCCCTATCATCAGGAGATCACGAGTTCGATCCCTGGTGATGCTACAGCCGTCCGTAGCCAGGAGTCCGAGAGAGCACAATTGGCCTCGCTCTCTCTGGGTGGGTGGGATGGCTGCCCCTTCTCCCCCCATCACTCAGTGCGATGCTAGTCGGCGCAGGCGTCTGTTAGCTGACGTAACAGATCTGGCGGTTGGCGCTTTCCTCCGAGCGCGTTCGGCTGTCCAGTGACGTTGCGTGAGCGGCAGCTCGAAAAGAAGCTGTGGCTGGTTTCACAGGTCTCGGAGGAAGCCTGTGTTAGCCTTCACCCTCCTAGCGTTGATAGCATCGTGTGATTGGGGGAGTCCTAACTAGCGGGTGGAATTGGAGACGACTAAATTGGGGAGAAAATCGGGTAAAAATCGAAAAAAAAATCTGTGCAAACAAACCTAAGACCACAGCGCCAAGCGTCGGCTGGAGTGGTGTAAAGCGCCACCACTGGACTCTGGAGCAGTCGAAACGTGTTCACTGGAATGATGAATCACACTTCACTATTAGGCAGCATATGATGCATAATATCCATAAATTCAGAGAATCTGAAGAAATCTCTGTGCATAGAAAGCCAGGCTAAAAACCATAACTGAATGCCCATGACCTTCTACACTTTGACAAACTGTGGTCAATAAACACCATCTGTTGCTGCATCTGCAAGTGCAGGTTAAGACTGTACTATGCACAGTGGAAGTCATATCAACAATGTCCAGAAACGCCGCTGACTTCTCTGGGCTCAAGCTCATCTGAAATGGACTGATGCATAGTGGAAACATGTATTGTCATCTGACGAGTCCACCTTTCGGATTGTTTAAGGTAACAATGGACATCATGTTCACCAGGCCAAAGAAGAAAAGGACCATCCAGATGGTTACCAGCATAAAGTTCAAAACCCAGCATCTGTCATGGTGTGAGGGGTACTGGAGCCCATCATATGACTAACACCATTATCTCTGAAAAATATATACACATTTTGGCATATGCTGCCTTTAAGACACCATATCTTCAGAGATGTTCATACTTATTCCAACATGACAATATCCAGAAAGATTATGCATGTGTTGCAACAGCATGGTTGTATAATCAGAGAGTGAGGGTGCTAGACTGGCCTGCCTGCAGTCCAGAACTATCTCTTATTGAAATGAAGTGCAATATACAACAACGAAGGACCCGTACTGATGCACAGCTGAAGACTTGTTTAACTGAGGAATGGCAAAATATTTCACTTTCAAACTGGATCATTTTGTGTCTACAGTCCCCAAATGATTATTAAGTGCTGCTTAAAGAAAAGGTGCACTGTTAGTAATAAAGGTTCTGCTCAGGTACATTTTCATTCATCAAGGTTTAAACAGTGTAAATATTCCCTCAAAGCTCCAACAGTGGTTTTAAGGTCTGATTGTGAACCTTAAATAAGTGTTTCCAGGTGAAAAGTTCGTATTTGTACCTTTTCATAAACGAATGTTTTAAACAGAACAGTAAAATAAAAGCCTGGAGGCGAGACGGGGTGTGTGGAGTCAGTACAGCTTAGAACATATCATTTCAGTGGATTATGGTTCAGTTATGTTCCCTGACTAAAGGTACTGAGATGGAGCCTTGAGGGTCCCACCCCAGTGACCAGAGGGGCACTGACCCAGTGACAGTTCAGTACCTTTATTTCTGAGAGTGTGATGTGACAGCGGTAAACATTCACCTGTGACAATTTTTTTGGAATGTGTTGCAGACATTAAATTTGGAATGAATGCATATTTACAAAAAAATGTGTTTTTGTACTGTTTTTAGTTTAATACAGGTTTTTATTGGCATTTCACACACTGTCCCAACTATTTAGTAAATAGGTAAATAAATCCATAAAAACATCCACATAACGTCTCAACTCGCTCAATTCATATTTATGTCTTCATTAAGGTGGCACAGACTTGAGGGAATGCTAGACAACAGGTGCTGTGCCGAATTCCCACTCCCCTGCAGACATTTTCACCCCTTTCCCCTTGCACATGCATGTGCATCAATCAGGTATATACATTGGATTCTGTTCCCAAATTGTTGTTTCTATTTATATACAACTATTGATCTTAAATTTTAAAATGAGAAACAACAGGAAACTGGGCTCCATATGCCTGCATGACGGAACACCTGTAGTCTGGCTGTTGTTACTGTGTCCTCTACCACATCTACGAGTCTGCTCTACCGTAATGAAGAGCTGGATGGAGTTTAAGCTGGTTGAGAGAGTTTTTGGGGACGTATTTAAAGAAAAGATTTAGGTGACTATTGAAATAAGAAATGTAATTGTATTAAGCAGCCCAGTGACTGTTTTATAAATCAGTTTATATTAAACCCACAAAATACCACAACACATTATCAGTGACAGAACCAGAACTGTGTAGATTCCAAAGTATTAGCAATTAGCCTTGTAGCAGAGCTGGTTTATGAGTCTATTTCCCCCATTATATCAAAAACAGGACTGCTAAACAGCAGAGGGCGCTCACAAGCGAGTCCTCAATGAATGGGAGTGAATGGAGCTCAATGGCTAAAAACGAAAAGTTAAAATAGTTTCTAATCACTGAACCAGAACTTTCCTTTAGTTTTAGAAAGTGGAAATTTGTATTTCACTAAAAAAGCAAAGAAATCTCACCTGTATGTTTCCTTTTTACTACAGTAAACGGGTTTTGGGCAGCAGGATGGTAACATTATTGCTGCTGAGTGCTGATTGGTTGGCGAGCGGAGCAGCTCACTGGCTGTTCGCGCTCACTGACGTCATGGACGTACATGAGGCGCTGTTTTAAACTCCTATAACTCGAGTTTAAAAGCTCTTAAAAATATAACAGCGGTGTTAAAATGTTTTAATCTGCTCTGTGTTCAGGACATGAATGAATTCATTTACCTTACAAATGTTTAAGCATTTATAAACTATGATTTTGCTCAAATGCTCCATATCAACCTGTTCATTTTGGACTTGCTCGGGAGCGCCATCTAGTGTTTGAGAAACCTGGAACACATTACAGAGTGGAAAATCTCTACAAGTTCTCTGCTTGTAGCTCCAGCACTAAGGAAGCAAAATTTGGATGTCAAACATGTCATGGCTGATCATCTGGGGGAAGTGGAAAACTGTATACATTTGACTTTTGCTATCTATCCATACATCTGCGCTCAAAGCCGCTGCACATCAGGACATACTGCGTTGGCTTGTGCAGCTTCCAAAACTGGTGACTCCTATGCATGGCAATGAGCAGTGCTATGTTAAATAAATTATTGAGACCAGAGAAAGCTACAGCAGATCACATGGCTTTAAATTTACACAGAGGAAGACAGTCAACCATTTAGATAATCACACAAATGGGTCATTCTACAGAAACGTCCACAGGCGTCACTGGTGTTACTGATCCTCATTGGTGTAACACATAATAAAGGAACATTTTAATGAACAATGCATTTTACAAATTGGCTGCTACAGAGCATCAAACCACATGTTGTCAATCATGGAATATCCACTAAAATATGTAATTTAATCCATTCGTATTCTATTTTTTCACAGTTACCTCAGAATAAAGTTGGTCACACCAGTGACTTCAGCTAAAAGCTCCATATGAAATCATGAGCTGAATGAGAAAATCTCTGATAACTGAAAGACACAGTGGACTCACCATGAGCTTTTCTTCATAGATCCTCAGAAAACAGGTAAAAGGAAGTCAAAAATTCTTCAAAAATACGGCCTCAGCCTTCACACATGACTGTGAGGACGAGTTCTTCTGTGGTGCTCTGAATTCTATATGATTGATTTAAAAACCAATATTGCTAAATTGAGGCTCAAGAAGGTGTAACTGTTAAAATAACTTGTTTTATTTTAAGATATAAATATATTGTAACCCTAACAGGTTTATTAAGTGTAATATATCTGTAAATGCTAGGGACACAAAAATGGACATTTCTGCAGAATGACCTCAGCTAACCTTACTAGCTTTGGCATTTCTTCACCTTATACTTCAGCTCAAAAACAGCGAGTTTGTGAAGAGTCAGTAAACTGATGTCCAGCATGATGAATCATGTTTTATGTTTATTTCATTAAATCTATATGAGTGTAAAATGAACGTTACTTTCATCAGCACTCTGCGAGGCATTTTAGCATAGCTGCATTCTGCTACGCGCTGCGCGGCGCTCAGAGTGGCCTTTAATATTAATGTGAACCTGCCGGAGGCCTGCAGAAGAAAACTACTTAACAACTCCACACAGTTTGAGATGAGCGGTGGACGATTCGGGCATGAAGTTAGCACCATGCTAATTGGCGCAGCATTAGTTTCCTACTCGTTAGCCCTGTAGCCAGTTCAGACAACGACAGACATCTTGGCTGCGACTACATTTGGGGTAAAAGAGGGAAAAACTGAGCAAATTTGACTTTCAGCCAAACTATTTCTTTAAAGGAACTGAATCTATTGTATCAAGCAGCCCCGTGACAAGTCTATAAATCAGCACGCATTAAAAGCACAAACAAACACAACATGGACTCGGCGACAGTAGCAGAGCCACTGTGTGGATTCTGCAGGGAAATCACTGGCAGTAGATCCGGCCGGCCACAGCTTTGGGCAGAAAACACGGCCGCTCGCTTGCCAGAGTGAAGACAATGAATCATCTCGGCAGTGAGATCTGAACGCCACTTTGATTCATTCAGCCAGACTCACCACGAGAGAGAGAGAGAGAGAGAGGGAGAGAGAGAGAGAATGAAAACTCAATCAAGTCACTTTGGGTGAGCCTGCTAAGCTTTAATCCTTTTATTTTAGAAAGGAAAGGGGGTCTTGAATTCTCCAAAAAATGAGAAATAACCTTTGAAAATGGGGCTGAAAGAAGGTATAAGGTCAAGGCAAAGTGAGCGGAACTCTGAATTGATGGAGCTCTATATGGAATATGGATTTAAGAGGCATGGAAAGTAGGAAAACAAAATGAGGAAAGTTGGGTCAAGTGAAAAATGTTTCCTCAATTCATCACGTCCAAAACTTTTAGATTAGCCTAGCGGAGATAATCACTTCAGGTGGAGCTCATTTAAAAGTTTCAGATGTGATAAATTGAAAGCGTATTTTAAAGTTGACAGGTTCTTCTACCAGCGCATGCAAACTTTCCCGTATTTTTATTGCAGCCTTGTCCAAAAAAATTAATAAATAAATAAAATAAATAAATAAGAAGTGACTTGTTTCAGGATGCACACCTACGCGGCTAACTCGCTCAATTACTTTTGATGGGTCAGAGCATTCTGGGCTTATGTGACACAGATGGGGCATTAAAATAAATCCAGATGGCATTAAACGAGCTATACGAAGGGGTATTAGTGAGCCGGAAAGCTGCAGGTTGATGTAAGAGCTGGGTGACGGGCGGCACTCGGCCTCGTTGACCTCGTGACCCCCGTGATTTTGGAGCTGAGGCCGGTTCCTCTGCCTCGCAGCTGTGGACTGGCTGGGCTTATCTCAGTGCCGCACATGTAAGAGATTACAGAGGCTTTCCTGCAGGTATTTCACACTTTATTTACACCCTCAGCACCCATAATGCAACGGTGCAGGCCTCAGACAATCAGGCTGGAGCACACTGATCATCTGCATTGTTAGAGCTGCTGCTGGGAGAACCTGACCTGCTAGCTTAGGGCTAAACTGAGGATTTTTCAGACTGCTTGTTCATCAAGTGCTAGATTTCACATTTACAGCACTGCTTAAAGGGGAAATCCACCAATTTTTCCACCAAGGCTTTTTTAAAACTCTTGAAAATCTAACTTCAGGTGTCATGATGAACAACACAGCCTTTTAAATTACTGCAGAAACCACCAGCAGACCTACATGAGTTTCATTTTTCAGGAGAACATCCACTTTTACAAGGAAGGAGCTTCCAAAACTGGAGTTCAAAAACTGATTAAAGCTCCAGAGAAAATGTGCCTCCCAACACCCACCTGGAAGACCTGGTCGACCCCGAAACTGCCCCCATCAGATAAACAGCACTTAAAGCTTTCATCTCTGAGAGAGAGGAGAAAATCAAGCTGCTTCAGATCTGAAAACATCCACAGGTGTTTCTGTCCATCCTTCCACTGTGAGAAGACGACTCAGCGCTGTGGGTCTGAAAGGATGTGTAGCTGTCAAGAAGAACCTCACTGAGAAAAGGAGACGGACACATCAAACAAAGAAGACTGACCACCCCAGAGTCCAGACCTCAACACCACTGAATGTGTTTGATTACTTCAGAAAATGATCAACCAGCTTCTAAGACTGAACTTTGGAGGTGTGTCTGCAGATTCTTTGAGGAACTGAAAGTGAGTCTCCTGAAAAGAATGGAAGCTGGAATAAAGGTGGAGACTGACTCACTAAACACTGAACACTCACACGGCTGAGAGTAGATTTAGTTGTGTAATTTTCTGTTTTTTTCCTGAAGCTAAACATGAATACTTTGTTCCTACCATCTGTTTTGACTGGTAATTAAATAAATAGCGAGTGGTCTTTCACTTTTACATAGTACTGTATGTAAAGTGACAGCAAAAATAGTGATAAATCTGAAAATAATATGCTAATTCTTTGGGGACTATTTTGCCTCACAGCACCCTGCATGTATCCCTCCACCATGAATGGAGTTTAAGGCCAAAATCTTCTCTAAACTATCGTAAAAAAGTGTCTCAGTCATCAGGCAGTGAATTCATAACCATTTCATGTAGGAACTTTCTGTGAGGGAGCTTTTAGAGGTGGACGTCTGGTTCCTATCACCACCACTGTGAACAGTTCTGACTAGGTAAGTTTCTCTAGAACAGAGCGTTTCACAGAGCGTCCTGAATAATAAAAGGTGCTTATTTAATCCTCACCTTAACTGAGAATTCACAGAATCCCCCTCATGTTGACCGAAAATACCTCTTCTGTTGATGCTAGTTTGTGTTGTCCGTCCTCTAGTCCTTCATCAGTGGTCAGTTTCTGAACACAGACCCGCTGTTGTCCAGATGTTATTTGGGTGGTGGTCCACTCTCAGGCTAGCAGGTTCACTGACGTGTGACACACTTGTACCAGCACCACACACACTACCATGTCAGTGTCACTGCTGTGCCGAGAATGGACCTCCACCCACACAACATCTGGACAACAGTGTCTCCGTGGTCAGAAAGCACAAGGTGGGTGTTTCTAATAAAGTGGCCAATGAGTTGAAGCACAAGGTGGGTGTTTCTAATAAAGTGGCCAGTGAGTTGAGGCACAAGGCAGGTGTCTTTATCTGCCACACAAACTGAATTTGTACCGGCTGCAGAAATAATTACAGTCATTAGAACTGGAATAAAAGCTACACAGAACTGTCTCGCTTTGCTGGGTGGTTTAGTGCTGAATGTAATTATTCTAGTTAATGACTCAGTGTTGCTCTCGATGCCCTGAAAAAGCTGATTTGTGGAAACAGCTACAAATGCCAAATTAATCACACCACATGTGTAAAGGTTCACAAAGCCACACAAAGCTGTGATACATGATTTTAATGCATGACTGTAGTAAAGGTAAACAAGCCCAGCTGCTGGTAAACATTTGGACACCAAAGACAGAAATTCCATTGGCCGTAAAATGTTTAATTGGCTTCATATTTTTCTGGAATTTTTGGCTCATAAAAACTGAAATAGCATTTGATTGCAGATGAAGCATGTAATTGAATATCTAATTAGCTCTTTTCTGTTCAGCAGGATAAATAAGTAGAATGAAATACTCACAAACTGTATGATGTTGGAAAATTTAGATTATTAATTAGAAAATAGGCTGTGACTTCATGCAAATTTACAAGGAAAGAAGGTGCCTTACATTAACAGTTGTAGTTTGATGCAGGGGCATAATTGAGTGTTGAAAAGAAGCAATTTTGTCCTCCTATTATAAGGTAAAAATATTAATCATTAAAGCAAAAACATGCTCACCGAGAGACATTATGGGTTTTACAAAACAATGAAAGTTAGAGCTTCTAATGAGTGCAGTAACCCTTTTCAGGGTCGTTTGATTATTTTATGCCTTCAGAAGGAGGGGCTGAGCGACGTTTGTTTATTTGATGTTTGTTAACGACGCCTTTAGAGGGCGGCGCTGAGCGACGGTTGTTTATTTGATGTTTGTTAACGACGCCTTTAGAGGGCGGCGCTGAGCGACGGTTGTTTATTTGATGTTTGTTAACGACGCCTTTAGAGGGCGGCGCTGAGCGACGGTTGTTTATTTGATGTTTGTTAACGACGCCTTTAGAGGGCGGCGCTGAGCGACGGTTATTTATTTGATGTGTGTTGACGACTGTAAAGGGCGGCGCTGAGCGACGTTTGTTTATTTGATGTGTGTTGACGACTTTAGAGGGCGGCGCTGAGTGACGTTTGTTTATTTTATGGTTGTTAATGACGCCTTTAGAGGGCGGCGCTGAGTGACGTTTGTTTATTTTATGGTTGTTAATGACGCCTTTAGAGGGCGGCGCTGAGCGACGTTTGTTTATTTGATGTGTGTTGACGACTGTAAAGGGCGGCGCTGAGCGACGTTTGTTTATTTGATGTGTGTTGACGACTGTAAAGGGCGGCGCTGAGCGACGTTTGTTTATTTGATGTGTGTTGACGACTTTAGAGGGCGGCGCTGAGTGACGTTTGTTTATTTTATGGTTGTTAATGACGCCTTTAGAGGGCGGCGCTGAGTGACGTTTGTTTATTTTATGGTTGTTAATGACGCCTTTAGAGGGCGGCGCTGAGCGACGTTTGTTTATTTTATGGTTGTTAACGCCGCCTTTAGAGGGCGGCGCTGAGCGACGTTTGTTTATTTGATGTGTGTTGACGACTGTAAAGGGCGGCGCTGAGCGACGTTTGTTTATTTGATGTGTGTTGACGCCTTTAGAGGGCGGCGCTGAGCGACGTTTGTTTATTTGATGTTTGTTAATGACGGCTTTAGAGGGCGGCACTGAGCGACGTTTGTTTATTTGATGTGTGTTGACGCCTTTAGAGGGCGGCGCTGAGCGACGTTTGTTTATTTGATGTTTGTTAATGACGCCTTTAGAGGGCGGCGCTGAGTGACGTTTGTTTATTTTATGGTTGTTAATGACGCCTTTAGAGGGCGGCGCTGAGCGACGGTTGTTTATTTGATGTATGTTAACGACGCCTTTAGAGGGCGGCGCTGAGTGACGTTTGTTTATTTGATGTGTGTTGACGACTGTAAAGGGCGGCGCTGAGCGACGTTTGTTTATTTGATGTGTGTTGACGACTTTAGAGGGCGGCGCTGAGTGACGTTTGTTTATTTTATGGTTGTTAATGACGCCTTTAGAGGGCGGCGCTGAGTGACGTTTGTTTATTTTATGGTTGTTAATGACGCCTTTAGAGGGCGGCGCTGAGCGACGGTTGTTTATTTGATGTTTGTTAACGACGCCTTTAGAGGGCGGCGCTGAGCGACGGTTGTTTATTTGATGTTTGTTAACGACGCCTTTAGAGGGCGGCGCTGAGCGACGGTTGTTTATTGATGTTGATGTTTGTTAACGACGCCTTTAGAGGGCGGCGCTGAGCGACGGTTGTTTATTTGATGTTGATGTTTGTTAACGACGCCTTTAGAGGGCGGAGCTGAGCGACGGTTGTTTATTTGATGTTTGTTAACGACGCCTTTAGAGGGCGGCGCTGAGCGACGTTTGTTTATTTGATGTGTGTTGATGACTTTAGAGGGCGGCGCTGAGTGACGTTTGTTTATTTGATGTGTGTTGACGACTTTAGAGGGCGGCGCTGAGTGACGTTTGTTTATTTTATGGTTGTTAATGACGCCTTTAGAGGGCGGCGCTGAGCAACGGTTGTTTATTTGATGTTTGTTAACGACGCCTTTAGAGGGCGGCGCTGAGCGACGGTTGTTTATTTGATGTTTGTTAACGACGCCTTTAGAGGGCGGCGCTGAGCGACGGTTGTTTATTTGATGTTTGTTAACGACGCCTTTAGAGGGCGGCGCTGAGCGACGGTTGTTTATTTGATGTTGATGTTTGTTAACGACGCCTTTAGAGGGCGGAGCTGAGCGACGGTTGTTTATTTGATGTTTGTTAATGACGCCTTTAGAGGGCGGCGCTGAGCGACGTTCGTTTATTTGATGGTCGTTAATGACGCCTTTAGAGGGCGGCGCTGAGCGACGTTCGTTTATTTGATGGTCGTTAATGACGCCTTTAGAGGGCGGCGCTGAGCGACGTTCATTTATTTGATGTTTGTTAATGACGCCTTTAGAGGGCGGCGCTGAGCGACGTTTGTTTATTTGATGTTTGTTAACGACGCCTTTAGAGGGCGGCGCTGAGCGACGTTTGTTTATTTGATGTTTGTTAACGACACCTTTAGAGGGCGGCGCTGAGCGACGTTTGTTTATTTGATGTGTGTTGATGACTTTAGAGGGCGGCGCTGAGTGACGTTTGTTTATTTTATGGTTGTTAATGACGCCTTTAGAGGGCGGCGCTGAGCGACGGTTATTTATTTGATGTTTGTTAACGACGCCTTTAGAGGGCGGTGCTGAGCGACGGTTGTTTATTTGATGTTGATGTTTGTTAACAACGCCTTTAGAGGGCGGCGCTGAGCGACGTTTGTTTATTTGATGTGTGTTGATGACTTTAGAGGGCGGCGCTGAGTGACGTTTGTTTATTTGATGTGTGTTGATGACTTTAGAGGGCGGCGCTGAGTGACGTTTGTTTATTTTATGGTTGTTAATGATGCCTTTAGAGGGCGGCGCTGAGCGACGGTTATTTATTTGATGTTTGTTAACGACGCCTTTAGAGGGCGGCGCTGAGCGACGTTTGTTTATTTGATGGTTGTTAACGACGCCTTTAGAGGGCGGCGCTGAGCGACGGTTGTTTATTTGATGTTTGTTAACGACGCCTTTAGAGGGCGGCGCTGAGCGACGGTTGTTTATTTGATGTTTGTTAACGACGCCTTTAGAGGGCGGCGCTGAGCGACGTTTGTTTATTTGATGGTTGTTAATGACGCCTTTAGAGGGCGGCGCTGAGCGACGTTTGTTTATTTGATGTGTGTTGACGACTGTAAAGGGCGGCGCTGAGCGACGTTTGTTTATTTGATGTGTGTTGACGACTGTAAAGGGCGGCGCTGAGCGACGTTTGTTTATTTGATGTGTGTTGACGACTGTAAAGGGCAGCGCTGAGCGACGTTTGTTTATTTGATGTGTGTTGACGACTGTAAAGGGCGGCGCTGAGCGACGTTTGTTTATTTGATGTTTGTTAACGACGCCTTTAGAGGGCGGCGCTGAGCGACGTTTGTTTATTTGATGGTCGTTAATGACGCCTTTAGAGGGCGGCGCTGAGCGACGTTTGTTTATTTGATGTTTGTTAATGACGGCTTTAGAGGGCGGCACTGAGCGACGGTTGTTTATTTGATGTTTGTTAATGACGCCTTTAGAGGGCGGCGCTGAGCGGCGTTTGTTTATTTGATGGTCGTTAATGACGCCTTTAGAGGGCGGCGCTGAGCGACGTTTGTTTATTTGATGTTTGTTAATGACGGCTTTAGAGGGCGGCACTGAGCGACGGTTGTTTATTTGATGTGTGTTGACGACTTTAGAGGGCGGCGCTGAGCGACGGTTATTTATTTGATGTTTGATGACGACTGTAAAGGGCGGCGCTGAGCGACGTTTGTTTATTTGATGTGTGTTGACGACTGTAAAGGGCGGCGCTGAGCGACGTTTGTTTATTTGATGTGTGTTGACGACTGTAAAGGGCGGCGCTGAGCGACGTTTGTTTATTTGATGTTTGTTAACGACGCCTTTAGAGGGCGGCGCTGAGCGACGTTTGTTTATTTGATGGTCGTTAATGACGCCTTTAGAGGGCGGCGCTGAGCAACGTTTGTTTATTTGATGTTTGTTAATGACGGCTTTAGAGGGCGGCACTGAGCGACGGTTGTTTATTTGATGTGTGTTGACGACTTTAGAGGGCGGCGCTGAGCGACGTTTGTTTATTTTATGGTTGTTAATGGCGCCTTTAGAGGGCGGCGCTGAGCGACGGTTGTTTATTTGATGTGTGTTGACGACTTTAGAGGGCGGCACTGAGCGACGGTTGTTTATTTGATGTTTGTTAATGACGCCTTTAGAGGGCGGCGCTGAGCGGCGTTTGTTTATTTGATGGTCGTTAATGACGCCTTTAGAGGGCGGCGCTGAGCGACGTTTGTTTATTTGATGTTTGTTAATGACGGCTTTAGAGGGCGGCACTGAGCGACGGTTGTTTATTTGATGTGTGTTGACGACTTTAGAGGGCGGCGCTGAGTGACGTTTGTTTATTTTATGGTTGTTAATGAGGCCTTTAGAGGGCGGCGCTGAGCGACGGTTGTTTATTTGATGTATGTTAACGACGCCTTTAGAGGGCGGCGCTGAGCGACGTTTGTTTATTTGATGTGTGTTGACGACTGTAAAGGGCGGCGCTGAGCGACGTTTGTTTATTTGATGTGTGTTGACGACTTTAGAGGGCGGCGCTGAGTGACGTTTGTTTATTTTATGGTTGTTAATGACGCCTTTAGAGGGCGGCGCTGAGCGACGTTTGTTTATTTTATGGTTGTTAACGACGCCTTTAGAGGGCGGCGCTGAGCGACGGTTGTTTATTTGATGTTTGTTAACGACGCCTTTAGAGGGCGGCGCTGAGCGACGGTTGTTTATTTGATGTTGATGTTTGTTAACGACGCCTTTAGAGGGCGGAGCTGAGCGACGGTTGTTTATTTGATGTTTGTTAATGACGCCTTTAGAGGGCGGCGCTGAGCGACGTTTGTTTATTTGATGGTCGTTAATGACGCCTTTAGAGGGCGGCGCTGAGCGACGTTCATTTATTTGATGTTTGTTAATGACGCCTTTAGAGGGCGGCGCTGAGCGACGTTTGTTTATTTGATGTGTGTTGATGACTTTAGAGGGCGGCGCTGAGCGACGTTTGTTTATTTGATGGTTGTTAACGACGCCTTTAGAGGGCGGCGCTGAGCGACGGTTGTTTATTTTATGGTTGTTAACGACGCCTTTAGAGGGCGGCGCTGAGCGACGTTTGTTTATTTGATGTGTGTTGACGACTGTAAAGGGCGGCGCTGAGCGACGTTTGTTTATTTGATGTGTGTTGATGACTTTAGAGGGCGGCGCTGAGTGACGTTTGTTTATTTTATGGTTGTTAATGACGCCTTTAGAGGGCGGCGCTGAGCGACGTTTGTTTATTTGATGTGTGTTGATGACTTTAGAGGGCGGCGCTGAGCGACGGTTGTTTATTTGATGTTTGTTAATGACGGCTTTAGAGGGCGGCACTGAGCGACGGTTGTTTATTTGATGTGTGTTGACGACTTTAGAGGGCGGCGCTGAGTGACGTTTGTTTATTTGATGTGTGTTGATGACTTTAGAGGGCGGCGCTGAGCGACGGTTATTTATTTGATGTTTGTTAACGACGCCTTTAGAGGGCGGCGCTGAGCGACAGTTGTTTATTTGATGTTTGTTAATGACGGCTTTAGAGGGCGGCACTGAGCGACGGTTGTTTATTTGATGTGTGTTGACGACTTTAGAGGGCGGCGCTGAGCGACGGTTGTTTATTTGATGTATGTTAACGACGCCTTTAGAGGGCGGCGCTGAGCGACGTTTGTTTATTTGATGTGTGTTGACGACTGTAAAGGGCGGCGCTGAGCGACGTTTGTTTATTTGATGTGTGTTGACGACTGTAAAGGGCGGCGCTGAGCGACGTTTGTTTATTTGATGTGTGTTGACGACTTTAGAGGGCGGCGCTGAGTGACGTTTGTTTATTTTATGGTTGTTAATGACGCCTTTAGAGGGCGGCGCTGAGCGACGTTTGTTTATTTTATGGTTGTTAACGCCGCCTTTAGAGGGCGGCGCTGAGCGACGGTTGTTTATTTGATGTTTGTTAACGACGCCTTTAGAGGGCGGCGCTGAGCGACGGTTGTTTATTTGATGTTTGTTAACGACGCCTTTAGAGGGCGGCGCTGAGCGACGGTTGTTTATTTGATGTTTGTTAACGACGCCTTTAGAGGGCGGCGCTGAGCGACGGTTGTTTATTTGATGTTGATGTTCGTTAACGACGCCTTTAGAGGGCGGAGCTGAGCGACGGTTGTTTATTTGATGTTTGTTAATGACGCCTTTAGAGGGCGGCGCTGAGCGACGTTTGTTTATTTGATGGTCGTTAATGACGCCTTTAGAGGGCGGCGCTGAGCGACGTTTGTTTATTTGATGGTTGTTAACGACGCCTTTAGAGGGCGGCGCTGAGCGACGGTTGTTTATTTGATGGTTGTTAACGACGCCTTTAGAGGGCGGCGCTGAGCGACGGTTGTTTATTTGATGTTTGTTAACGACGCCTTTAGAGGGCGGGGGCTGAGCGACGGTTGTTTATTTGATGTTGATGTTTGTTAACGACGCCTTCAGAGGGCGGCGCTGAGCGACGTTCATTTATTTGATGGTCGTTAATGACGCCTTTAGAGGGCGGCGCTGAGCGACGTTCATTTATTTGATGTTTGTTAATGACGCCTTTAGAGGGCGGCGCTGAGCGACGGTTGTTTATTTGATGTGTGTTGACGACTTTAGAGGGCGGCGCTGAGTGACGTTTGTTTATTTTATGGTTGTTAATGACGACTTTAGAGGGCGGCGCTGAGCGACGGTTGTTTATTTGATGTGTGTTGACGACTGTAAAGGGCGGCGCTGAGCGACGTTTGTTTATTTGATGTGTGTTGACGACTGTAAAGGGCGGCGCTGAGCGACGTTTGTTTATTTGATGTGTGTTGACGACTGTAAAGGGCGGCGCTGAGTGACGTTTGTTTATTTTATGGTTGTTAATGACGCCTTTAGAGGGCGGTGCTGAGCGGCGTTTGTTTATTTTATGGTTGTTAATGCCGCCTTTAGAGGGCGGCGCTGAGCGACGGTTGTTTATTTGATGTTTGTTAATGACGCCTTTAGAGGGCGGCGCTGAGCGACGTTTGTTTATTTGATGTGTGTTGACGACTTTAGAGGGCGGCGCTGAGTGACGTTTGTTTATTTGATGTGTGTTGACGACTTTAGAGGGCGGCGCTGAGCGACATGTGTTTATCTGATGTTTGTTAACGACGCCTTTAGAGGGCGGCGCTGAGCGACGTTTGTTTATTTGATGTGTGTTGACGCCTTTAGAGGGCGGCGCTGAGCGACGTTTGTTTATTTTATGGTTGTTAATGACGCCTTTAGAGGGCGGCGCTGAGCGACGGTTGTTTATTTGATGTTTGTTAACGACGCCTTTAGAGGGCGGCGCTGAGCGACGGTTGTTTATTTGATGTTTGTTAACGACGCCTTTAGAGGGCGGCGCTGAGCGACGTTTGTTTATTTGATGTGTGTTGACGACTGTAAAGGGCGGCGCTGAGCGACATGTGTTTATCTGATGTTTGTTAACGACGCCTTTAGAGGGCGGCGCTGAGCGACGTTTGTTTATTTGATGTGTGTTGACGCCTTTAGAGGGCGGCGCTGAGCGACGTTTGTTTATTTTATGGTTGTTAATGACGCCTTTAGAGGGCGGCGCTGAGCGACATGTGTTTATCTGATGTTTGTTAACGACGCCTTTAGAGGGCGGCGCTGAGCGACGTTTGTTTATTTGATGTGTGTTGACGCCTTTAGAGGGCGGCGCTGAGCGACGTTTGTTTATTTTATGGTTGTTAATGACGCCTTTAGAGGGCGGCGCTGAGCGACGGTTGTTTATTTGATGTTTGTTAACGACGCCTTTAGAGGGCGGCGCTGAGCGACGTTTGTTTATTTGATGTGTGTTGACGCCTTCAGAGGGCGGCGCTGAGCGACGTTTGTTTATTTGATGTTTGTTAATGACGCCTTTAGAGGGCGGCGCTGAGCGACGTTTCTTTTGTTTGATGTTTGTTAATGACGCCTTTAGAGGGCGGCGCTGAGCGACGGTTGTTTTGTTTGATGTTTGTTAACGACGCCTTTAGAGGGCGGCGCTGAGCGACGTTTGTTTATTTGATGTGTGTTGACGACTGTAAAGGGCGGCGCTGAGCGACGGTTGTTTATTTGATGTTTGTTAACGACGCCTTTAGAGGGCGGCGCTGAGCGACGTTTGTTTATTTGATGTGTGTTGACGACTGTAAAGGGCGGCGCTGAGCGACGTTTGTTTATTTGATGTTTGTTAACGACGCCTTTAGAGGGCGGCGCTGAGCGACGTTTGTTTATTTGATGTGTGTTGACGACTGTAAAGGGCGGCGCTGAGCGACGGTTGTTTATTTGATGTTGATGTTTGTTAACGACACCTTTAGAGGGCGGCGCTGAGCGACGGTTGTTTATTTGATGTTGATGTTTGTTAACGACACCTTTAGAGGGCGGCGCTGAGCGACGGTTGTTTATTTGATGTTTGTTAACGACGCCTTTAGAGGGCGGCGCTGAGCGACGTTCCTTTATTTGATGTTTGTTAATGACGGCTTTAGAGGGCGGCACTGAGCGACGGTTGTTTATTTGATGTGTGTTGATGACTTTAGAGGGCGGCGCTGAGTGACGTTTGTTTATTTTATGGTTGTTAATGATGCCTTTAGAGGGCGGCGCTGAGCGACGGTTGTTTATTTGATGTATGTTAACGACGCCTTTAGAGGGCGGCGCTGAGCGACGTTTGTTTATTTGATGTGTGTTGACGACTGTAAAGGGCGGCGCTGAGCGACGGTTGTTTATTTGATGTGTGTTGACGACTTTAGAGGGCGGCGCTGAGTGACGTTTGTTTATTTTATGGTTGTTAATGACGCCTTTAGAGGGCGGCGCTGAGTGACGTTTGTTTATTTTATGGTTGTTAATGACGCCTTTAGAGGGCGGCGCTGAGCGACGTTTGTTTATTTTATGGTTGTTAACGCCGCCTTTAGAGGGCGGCGCTGAGCGACGTTTGTTTATTTGATGTGTGTTGACGACTGTAAAGGGCGGCGCTGAGCGACGTTTGTTTATTTGATGTGTGTTGACGCCTTTAGAGGGCGGCGCTGAGCGACGTTTGTTTATTTGATGTTTGTTAATGACGGCTTTAGAGGGCGGCACTGAGCGACGTTTGTTTATTTGATGTGTGTTGACGCCTTTAGAGGGCGGCGCTGAGCGACGTTTGTTTATTTGATGTTTGTTAATGACGCCTTTAGAGGGCGGCGCTGAGTGACGTTTGTTTATTTTATGGTTGTTAATGACGCCTTTAGAGGGCGGCGCTGAGCGACGGTTGTTTATTTGATGTATGTTAACGACGCCTTTAGAGGGCGGCGCTGAGTGACGTTTGTTTATTTGATGTGTGTTGACGACTGTAAAGGGCGGCGCTGAGCGACGTTTGTTTATTTGATGTGTGTTGACGACTTTAGAGGGCGGCGCTGAGTGACGTTTGTTTATTTTATGGTTGTTAATGACGCCTTTAGAGGGCGGCGCTGAGTGACGTTTGTTTATTTTATGGTTGTTAATGACGCCTTTAGAGGGCGGCGCTGAGCGACGGTTGTTTATTTGATGTTTGTTAACGACGCCTTTAGAGGGCGGCGCTGAGCGACGGTTGTTTATTTGATGTTTGTTAACGACGCCTTTAGAGGGCGGCGCTGAGCGACGGTTGTTTATTTGATGTTGATGTTTGTTAACGACGCCTTTAGAGGGCGGCGCTGAGCGACGGTTGTTTATTTGATGTTGATGTTTGTTAACGACGCCTTTAGAGGGCGGAGCTGAGCGACGGTTGTTTATTTGATGTTTGTTAACGACGCCTTTAGAGGGCGGCGCTGAGCGACGTTTGTTTATTTGATGTGTGTTGATGACTTTAGAGGGCGGCGCTGAGTGACGTTTGTTTATTTGATGTGTGTTGACGACTTTAGAGGGCGGCGCTGAGTGACGTTTGTTTATTTTATGGTTGTTAATGACGCCTTTAGAGGGCGGCGCTGAGCAACGGTTGTTTATTTGATGTTTGTTAACGACGCCTTTAGAGGGCGGCGCTGAGCGACGGTTGTTTATTTGATGTTTGTTAACGACGCCTTTAGAGGGCGGCGCTGAGCGACGGTTGTTTATTTGATGTTTGTTAACGACGCCTTTAGAGGGCGGCGCTGAGCGACGGTTGTTTATTTGATGTTGATGTTTGTTAACGACGCCTTTAGAGGGCGGAGCTGAGCGACGGTTGTTTATTTGATGTTTGTTAATGACGCCTTTAGAGGGCGGCGCTGAGCGACGTTCGTTTATTTGATGGTCGTTAATGACGCCTTTAGAGGGCGGCGCTGAGCGACGTTCGTTTATTTGATGGTCGTTAATGACGCCTTTAGAGGGCGGCGCTGAGCGACGTTCATTTATTTGATGTTTGTTAATGACGCCTTTAGAGGGCGGCGCTGAGCGACGTTTGTTTATTTGATGTTTGTTAACGACGCCTTTAGAGGGCGGCGCTGAGCGACGTTTGTTTATTTGATGGTTGTTAACGACGCCTTTAGAGGGCGGCGCTGAGCGACGGTTGTTTATTTGATGTTTGTTAACGACACCTTTAGAGGGCGGCGCTGAGCGACGTTTGTTTATTTGATGTGTGTTGATGACTTTAGAGGGCGGCGCTGAGTGACGTTTGTTTATTTTATGGTTGTTAATGACGCCTTTAGAGGGCGGCGCTGAGCGACGGTTATTTATTTGATGTTTGTTAACGACGCCTTTAGAGGGCGGTGCTGAGCGACGGTTGTTTATTTGATGTTGATGTTTGTTAACAACGCCTTTAGAGGGCGGCGCTGAGCGACGTTTGTTTATTTGATGTGTGTTGATGACTTTAGAGGGCGGCGCTGAGTGACGTTTGTTTATTTGATGTGTGTTGATGACTTTAGAGGGCGGCGCTGAGTGACGTTTGTTTATTTTATGGTTGTTAATGACGCCTTTAGAGGGCGGCGCTGAGCGACGGTTATTTATTTGATGTTTGTTAACGACGCCTTTAGAGGGCGGCGCTGAGCGACGTTTGTTTATTTGATGGTTGTTAACGACGCCTTTAGAGGGCGGCGCTGAGCGACGGTTGTTTATTTGATGTTTGTTAACGACGCCTTTAGAGGGCGGCGCTGAGCGACGGTTGTTTATTTGATGTTTGTTAACGACGCCTTTAGAGGGCGGCGCTGAGCGACGTTTGTTTATTTGATGGTTGTTAATGACGCCTTTAGAGGGCGGCGCTGAGCGATGTTTGTTTATTTGATGTGTGTTGACGACTGTAAAGGGCGGCGCTGAGCGACGTTTGTTTATTTGATGTGTGTTGACGACTGTAAAGGGCGGCGCTGAGCGACGTTTGTTTATTTGATGTGTGTTGACGACTGTAAAGGGCAGCGCTGAGCGACGTTTGTTTATTTGATGTGTGTTGACGACTGTAAAGGGCGGCGCTGAGCGACGTTTGTTTATTTGATGTTTGTTAACGACGCCTTTAGAGGGCGGCGCTGAGCGACGTTTGTTTATTTGATGGTCGTTAATGACGCCTTTAGAGGGCGGCGCTGAGCGACGTTTGTTTATTTGATGTTTGTTAATGACGGCTTTAGAGGGCGGCACTGAGCGACGGTTGTTTATTTGATGTTTGTTAATGACGCCTTTAGAGGGCGGCGCTGAGCGGCGTTTGTTTATTTGATGGTCGTTAATGACGCCTTTAGAGGGCGGCGCTGAGTGACGTTTGTTTATTTGATGTTTGTTAATGACGGCTTTAGAGGGCGGCACTGAGCGACGGTTGTTTATTTGATGTGTGTTGACGACTTTAGAGGGCGGCGCTGAGCGACGGTTATTTATTTGATGTTTGATGACGACTGTAAAGGGCGGCGCTGAGCGACGGTTGTTTATTTGATGTGTGTTGACGACTGTAAAGGGCGGCGCTGAGCGACGTTTGTTTATTTGATGTGTGTTGACGACTGTAAAGGGCGGCGCTGAGCGACGTTTGTTTATTTGATGTGTGTTGACGACTGTAAAGGGCGGCGCTGAGCGACGTTTGTTTATTTGATGTTTGTTAACGACGCCTTTAGAGGGCGGCGCTGAGCGACGTTTGTTTATTTGATGGTCGTTAATGACGCCTTTAGAGGGCGGCGCTGAGCAACGTTTGTTTATTTGATGTTTGTTAATGACGGCTTTAGAGGGCGGCACTGAGCGACGGTTGTTTATTTGATGTGTGTTGACGACTTTAGAGGGCGGCGCTGAGCGACGTTTGTTTATTTTATGGTTGTTAATGGCGCCTTTAGAGGGCGGCGCTGAGCGACGGTTGTTTATTTGATGTGTGTTGACGACTTTAGAGGGCGGCACTGAGCGACGGTTGTTTATTTGATGTTTGTTAATGACGCCTTTAGAGGGCGGCGCTGAGCGGCGTTTGTTTATTTGATGGTCGTTAATGACGCCTTTAGAGGGCGGCGCTGAGCGACGTTTGTTTATTTGATGTTTGTTAATGACGGCTTTAGAGGGCGGCACTGAGCGACGGTTGTTTATTTGATGTGTGTTGACGACTTTAGAGGGCGGCGCTGAGTGACGTTTGTTTATTTTATGGTTGTTAATGAGGCCTTTAGAGGGCGGCGCTGAGCGACGGTTGTTTATTTGATGTATGTTAACGACGCCTTTAGAGGGCGGCGCTGAGCGACGTTTGTTTATTTGATGTGTGTTGACGACTGTAAAGGGCGGCGCTGAGCGACGTTTGTTTATTTGATGTGTGTTGACGACTTTAGAGGGCGGCGCTGAGTGACGTTTGTTTATTTTATGGTTGTTAATGACGCCTTTAGAGGGCGGCGCTGAGCGACGTTTGTTTATTTTATGGTTGTTAACGACGCCTTTAGAGGGCGGCGCTGAGCGACGGTTGTTTATTTGATGTTTGTTAACGACGCCTTTAGAGGGCGGCGCTGAGCGACGGTTGTTTATTTGATGTTGATGTTTGTTAACGACGCCTTTAGAGGGCGGAGCTGAGCGACGGTTGTTTATTTGATGTTTGTTAATGACGCCTTTAGAGGGCGGCGCTGAGCGACGTTTGTTTATTTGATGGTCGTTAATGACGCCTTTAGAGGGCGGCGCTGAGCGACGTTCATTTATTTGATGTTTGTTAATGACGCCTTTAGAGGGCGGCGCTGAGCGACGTTTGTTTATTTGATGTGTGTTGATGACTTTAGAGGGCGGCGCTGAGCGACGTTTGTTTATTTGATGGTTGTTAACGACGCCTTTAGAGGGCGGCGCTGAGCGACGGTTGTTTATTTTATGGTTGTTAACGACGCCTTTAGAGGGCGGCGCTGAGCGACGTTTGTTTATTTGATGTGTGTTGACGACTGTAAAGGGCGGCGCTGAGCGACGTTTGTTTATTTGATGTGTGTTGATGACTTTAGAGGGCGGCGCTGAGTGACGTTTGTTTATTTTATGGTTGTTAATGACGCCTTTAGAGGGCGGCGCTGAGCGACGTTTGTTTATTTGATGTGTGTTGATGACTTTAGAGGGCGGCGCTGAGCGACGGTTGTTTATTTGATGTTTGTTAATGACGGCTTTAGAGGGCGGCACTGAGCGACGGTTGTTTATTTGATGTGTGTTGACGACTTTAGAGGGCGGCGCTGAGTGACGTTTGTTTATTTGATGTGTGTTGATGACTTTAGAGGGCGGCGCTGAGCGACGGTTATTTATTTGATGTTTGTTAACGACGCCTTTAGAGGGCGGCGCTGAGCGACAGTTGTTTATTTGATGTTTGTTAATGACGGCTTTAGAGGGCGGCACTGAGCGACGGTTGTTTATTTGATGTGTGTTGACGACTTTAGAGGGCGGCGCTGAGCGACGGTTGTTTATTTGATGTATGTTAACGACGCCTTTAGAGGGCGGCGCTGAGCGACGTTTGTTTATTTGATGTGTGTTGACGACTGTAAAGGGCGGCGCTGAGCGACGTTTGTTATTTGATGTGTGTTGACGACTGTAAAGGGCGGCGCTGAGCGACGTTTGTTTATTTGATGTGTGTTGACGACTTTAGAGGGCGGCGCTGAGTGACGTTTGTTTATTTTATGGTTGTTAATGACGCCTTTAGAGGGCGGCGCTGAGCGACGTTTGTTTATTTTATGGTTGTTAACGCCGCCTTTAGAGGGCGGCGCTGAGCGACGGTTGTTTATTTGATGTTTGTTAACGACGCCTTTAGAGGGCGGCGCTGAGCGACGGTTGTTTATTTGATGTTTGTTAACGACGCCTTTAGAGGGCGGCGCTGAGCGACGGTTGTTTATTTGATGTTTGTTAACGACGCCTTTAGAGGGCGGCGCTGAGCGACGGTTGTTTATTTGATGTTGATGTTCGTTAACGACGCCTTTAGAGGGCGGAGCTGAGCGACGGTTGTTTATTTGATGTTTGTTATGACGCCTTTAGAGGGCGGCGCTGAGCGACGTTTGTTTATTTGATGGTCGTTAATGACGCCTTTAGAGGGCGGCGCTGAGCGACGTTTGTTTATTTGATGGTTGTTAACGACGCCTTTAGAGGGCGGCGCTGAGCGACGTTCGTTTATTTGATGGTTGTTAACGACGCCTTTAGAGGGCGGCGCTGAGCGACGGTTGTTTATTTGATGTTTGTTAACGACGCCTTTAGAGGGCGGGGGCTGAGCGACGGTTGTTTATTTGATGTTGATGTTTGTTAACGACGCCTTCAGAGGGCGGCGCTGAGCGACGTTCATTTATTTGATGGTCGTTAATGACGCCTTTAGAGGGCGGCGCTGAGCGACGTTCATTTATTTGATGTTTGTTAATGACGCCTTTAGAGGGCGGCGCTGAGCGACGGTTGTTTATTTGATGTGTGTTGACGACTTTAGAGGGCGGCGCTGAGTGACGTTTGTTTATTTTATGGTTGTTAATGACGACTTTAGAGGGCGGCGCTGAGCGACGGTTGTTTATTTGATGTGTGTTGACGACTGTAAAGGGCGGCGCTGAGCGACGTTTGTTTATTTGATGTGTGTTGACGACTGTAAAGGGCGGCGCTGAGCGACGTTTGTTTATTTGATGTGTGTTGACGACTGTAAAGGGCGGCGCTGAGTGACGTTTGTTTATTTTATGGTTGTTAATGACGCCTTTAGAGGGCGGTGCTGAGCGGCGTTTGTTTATTTTATGGTTGTTAATGCCGCCTTTAGAGGGCGGCGCTGAGCGACGGTTGTTTATTTGATGTTTGTTAATGACGCCTTTAGAGGGCGGCGCTGAGCGACGTTTGTTTATTTGATGTGTGTTGACGACTTTAGAGGGCGGCGCTGAGTGACGTTTGTTTATTTGATGTGTGTTGACGACTTTAGAGGGCGGCGCTGAGCGACATGTGTTTATCTGATGTTTGTTAACGACGCCTTTAGAGGGCGGCGCTGAGCGACGTTTGTTTATTTGATGTGTGTTGACGCCTTTAGAGGGCGGCGCTGAGCGACGTTTGTTTATTTTATGGTTGTTAATGACGCCTTTAGAGGGCGGCGCTGAGCGACGGTTGTTTATTTGATGTTTGTTAACGACGCCTTTAGAGGGCGGCGCTGAGCGACGGTTGTTTATTTGATGTTTGTTAACGACGCCTTTAGAGGGCGGCGCTGAGCGACGTTTGTTTATTTGATGTGTGTTGACGACTGTAAAGGGCGGCGCTGAGCGACATGTGTTTATCTGATGTTTGTTAACGACGCCTTTAGAGGGCGGCGCTGAGCGACGTTTGTTTATTTGATGTGTGTTGACGCCTTTAGAGGGCGGCGCTGAGCGACGTTTGTTTATTTTATGGTTGTTAATGACGCCTTTAGAGGGCGGCGCTGAGCGACATGTGTTTATCTGATGTTTGTTAACGACGCCTTTAGAGGGCGGCGCTGAGCGACGTTTGTTTATTTGATGTGTGTTGACGCCTTTAGAGGGCGGCGCTGAGCGACGTTTGTTTATTTTATGGTTGTTAATGACGCCTTTAGAGGGCGGCGCTGAGCGACGGTTGTTTATTTGATGTTTGTTAACGACGCCTTTAGAGGGCGGCGCTGAGCGACGTTTGTTTATTTGATGTGTGTTGACGCCTTCAGAGGGCGGCGCTGAGCGACGTTTGTTTATTTGATGTTTGTTAATGACGCCTTTAGAGGGCGGCGCTGAGCGACGTTTGTTTTGTTTGATGTTTGTTAATGACGCCTTTAGAGGGCGGCGCTGAGCGACGGTTGTTTTGTTTGATGTTTGTTAACGACGCCTTTAGAGGGCGGCGCTGAGCGACGTTTGTTTATTTGATGTGTGTTGACGACTGTAAAGGGCGGCGCTGAGCGACGGTTGTTTATTTGATGTTTGTTAACGACGCCTTTAGAGGGCGGCGCTGAGCGACGTTTGTTTATTTGATGTGTGTTGACGACTGTAAAGGGCGGCGCTGAGCGACGTTTGTTTATTTGATGTTTGTTAACGACGCCTTTAGAGGGCGGCGCTGAGCGACGTTTGTTTATTTGATGTGTGTTGACGACTGTAAAGGGCGGCGCTGAGCGACGGTTGTTTATTTGATGTTGATGTTTGTTAACGACACCTTTAGAGGGCGGCGCTGAGCGACGGTTGTTTATTTGATGTTGATGTTTGTTAACGACACCTTTAGAGGGCGGCGCTGAGCGACGGTTGTTTATTTGATGTTTGTTAACGACGCCTTTAGAGGGCGGCGCTGAGCGACGTTCCTTTATTTGATGTTTGTTAATGACGGCTTTAGAGGGCGGCACTGAGCGACGGTTGTTTATTTGATGTGTGTTGATGACTTTAGAGGGCGGCGCTGAGTGACGTTTGTTTATTTTATGGTTGTTAATGATGCCTTTAGAGGGCGGCGCTGAGCGACGGTTGTTTATTTGATGTATGTTAACGACGCCTTTAGAGGGCGGCGCTGAGCGACGTTTGTTTATTTGATGTGTGTTGACGACTGTAAAGGGCGGCGCTGAGCGACGGTTGTTTATTTGATGTTTGTTAACGACGCCTTTAGAGGGCGGCGCTGAGCGACGTTTGTTTATTTGATGTGTGTTGACGCCTTTAGAGGGCGGCGCTGAGTGACGTTTGTTTATTTTATGGTTGTTAATGACGCCTTTAGAGGGCGGCGCTGAGCGACGTTTGTTTATTTTATGGTTGTTAATGACGCCTTTAGAGGGCGGCGCTGAGCGACAGTTGTTTATTTGATGTTTGTTAACGACGCCTTTAGAGGGCGGCGCTGAGCGACGTTTGTTTATTTGATGTGTGTTGACGACTTTAGAGGGCGGCGCTGAGCGACATTTGTTTATTTGATGGTTGTTAACGACACCTTTAGAGGGCGGCGCTGAGCGACGTTTGTTTATTTGATGTGTGTTGACGCCTTTAGAGGGCGGCGCTGAGCGACATTTGTTTATTTGATGGTTGTTAATGACGCCTTTAGAGGGCGGCGCTGAGCGACGGTTGTTTATTTGATGTTTGTTAACGACGCCTTTAGAGGGCGGCGCTGAGCGACGTTTGTTTATTTGATGTGTGTTGACGCCTTTAGAGGGCGGCGCTGAGCGACGTTTGTTTATTTTATGGTTGTTAATGACGCCTTTAGAGGGCGGCGCTGAGCGACGTTTGTTTATTTGATGTGTGTTGACGCCTTTAGAGGGCGGCGCTGAGCGACATTTGTTTATTTGATGGTTGTTAATGACGCCTTTAGACGGCGGCGCTGAGCGACGGTTGTTTTGTTTGATGTTTGTTAACGACGCCTTTAGAGGGCGGCGCAGTGCGACAGTTGTTTATCTGATGTTTGTTAACGACGCCTTTAGAGGGCGGCGCTGAGCGACGGTTGTTTATTTGATGTTTGTTAACGACGCCTTTAGAGGGCGGCGCTGAGCGACGGTTGTTTATCTGATGTTTGTTAACGACGCCTTTAGAGGGCGGCGCTGAGCGACGGTTGTTTATCTGATGTTTGTTAACGACGCCTTTAGAGGGCGGCGCTGAGCGACGGTTGTTTATCTGATGTTTGTTAACGACGCCTTTAGAGGGCGGCGCAGTGCGACGGTTGTTTATCTGATATTTGTTAATGACACCTTTAGAGGGCGGCGCAGTGCGACGGTTGTTTATCTGATGTTTGTTAACGACGCCTTTAGAGGGCGGCGCAGTGCGACGGTTGTTTATCTGATGTTTGTTAACGACGCCTTTAGAGGGCGGCGCAGTGCGACGGTTGTTTATCTGATATTTGTTAATGAGGGCTTTAGAGGGCGGCGCTGTGCGACGTTCGTTTATTTGATGTTTGTTAATGACGCCTTTAGAGGGCGGCGCTGAGCGACGTTCGTTTATTTGATGTTTGTTAATGACGCCTTTAGAGGGCGGCGCTGAGCGACGTTCGTTTATTTGATGTTTGTTAATGACGCCTTTAGAGGGCGGCGCAGTGCGACGGTTGTTTATCTGATGTTTGTTAACGACGCCTTTAGAGGGCGGCGCTGAGCGACGGTTGTTTATCTGATGTTTGTTAACGACGCCTTTAGAGGGCGGCGCTGAGCGACGTTCGTTTATTTGATGTTTGTTAATGACGCCTTTAGAGGGCGGCACTGAGCGACGGTTGTTTTGTTTGATGTTTGTTAATGACACCTTTAGAGGGCGGCGCTGAGCGACGGTCG